>NC_064627.1:952185543-952500543 GCF_023864275.1 Schistocerca cancellata | reverse complement strand
CTTTGGGTGCAGGAGGTCACGGGTTCAAATCCCGGACAGGCCCTACTTTTCACTTTCGCGACAACCAAACACTACGATAAACTTGCGAGTCTCAGAAAGTAAGCCATGCAACAGGACAAAATGCATGTGGGCCACCGTCCCAAGGGACTGGCAAGTGCGTCATGTGGAAAGCAATCTACGTGGTAGGATTTTGCCTTCTTTGCTCACTTATATCTATACGTAAAGACTGGCACGTGCAGCGATTCTCTTCGTTTCCCAGGAACTAGAACATCGCATGCACGTTTGTTAAATGCATGCGCATGCAGCACCCAAAACGGAGAGATGTCTTTCCTGCTGGGAGAAACAGCTAAGGGCGTCTTCTTGCAGTTGAACCCCTTACGTTCCGTTATGAATCCTAGTATCAAAAGCATAAGCATTTGGAGCGTTCCCCATTCACGTGTGGACTGCTATTAACAATTTGCGTTACATGATCCTAGCTAAAATTCTGCATATACAATTCCAACTACCGGCTTGTACACATTTCTAGAAACGAGCGCAAAACACAGCGTCAGGTTCCACCGAGACTCGAACTCGGATCGCTGGATTCAAAGTCCAGAGTGCTAACCATTACACCATGGAACCAGATGCCTGTAGCGGTCTTCAGTTCAGTAGCATCATGTCATTAAGCCGATAAGATGCGATGTTATTTCATGTAGCGTCCTCAGGAAGTGTTTGCGTGGCAAATGAAGCAACCAGGTAGGCTGAAAGTGGATGGTGCACCTTCGAATGTAGCAAGAATTCTTGCCAGTATTCGTACATCAAGTGATGTCGAAGGCTCAGGTAATCAAAATCGCGCAACGGCCACTTTCGTATGGTGCATGCATTGTGCTGGAAGCAGCCTAGCTATGGAAACAGCTATGGACACAGAGTACTGTCGAAAACTGCGTGATGACACAGAACGCTACGTTGTGGGCGGATAGTGCGTGACACGATAACATTTGCACTTCACACGGTCGAAATACTGACACACAACTCTAGCAGCTCTTTGAGCATTCACATACACTGGTGTTCAGCACAGCTCATGTTGTGGGTGTCGGATTAAGAAAGCTCTTTGAGAATATGGTCCAGATGGTATGCTGCAACTAGCAAGTGCGGCAAGATGACAGTAGGTGGCGGGGTGCAGACGTGCTTCCTTGTGCGGCCTGTTGGTCTAGGGGTATGATTCCTGCTTTGGGTGCAGGAGGTCCCGGGTTCAAATCTCGAATAGGCCCTACTTTTCACTTTCGCTACAACCAAACACTACGATAAACTTGCGAGTCTCTGAAAGTAAGCCATGCAACAGGACAAACTGCATGTGGGCCACCGGCCCAAGAGACTGGCAAGTGCGTCATGTGGAAAGCAATCTACGTGGCAGGATTAAGCCGTTTTCGCTCACTTATATCTATACGTAAAGACTGGCACGTACAGCGATTCTATTCGTTTCCCAGGAACTAGTACATCGCATGCACGTTTGTTAAATTCATGCGCATGCAGCACCCAAATCGAAGAGATGTCTTTCCTGCTGGGAGAAACAGCTGTTGGCGTCATCTTGCAGTTGAACCCCTTACGTTCCGTTATTAATCCTAGTATCAAAAGCATAAGCATTTGGAGCGTTCCCCATTCACGTGTGGACTGCTATTAACAATTTGCGTTACATGATCCTAGCTAAAATTCTGCATATACAATTCCAACTACCGGCTCGTACACATTTCTAGAAACGAGCGCAAAACACAGCGTCAGGTTCAACCGAGACTCGAACTCAGATCGCTGGATTCAAAGTCCAGAGTGCTAACCATTACACCATGGAACCGGATACCTGTAGCGGTCTTCAATTCAGTAGCATCATGTCATTAAGCCGATAAGATGCGATGTTATTTCATGTAGCGTCCTCAGGAAGTGTTTGCGTGGCAAATGAAGCAACCAGGTAGGCTGAAAGTGGATGGTGCACCTTCGAATGTAGCAAGAATTCTTGCCAGTATTCGTACATCAAGTGATGTCGAAGGCTCAGGTAATCAAAATCGCGCAACGGCCACTTTCGTATGGTGCATGCATTGTGCTGGAAGCAGCCTAGCTATGGAAACAGCTATGGACACAGAGTACTGTCGAAAACTGCGTGCTGACACAGAACGCTACGTAGTGGGCGGATAGTGCGTGACACGATAACATTTGCACTTCACACGGTCGAAATACTGATACACAACTCTAGCAGCTCTTTGAGCATTCACATACACTGGTGTTCAGCACTGCTCATGTTGTGGGTGTCGGATTAAGAAAGCCCTTTGAGAATATGGTCCAGATTGTATGCTGCAACTAGCAAGTGCGGCAAGATGTCAGTAGGTGGCGGGGTGCAGACGTGCTTCCTTGTGCGGCCTGTTGGTCTAGGGGTATGACTCCTGCTTTGGGTGCAGGAGGTCCCGGGTTCAAATCCCGGACAGGCCCTAATTTTCACTTTCGCGACAACCAAACACTAAGATAAACTTGCGAGTCTCTGAAAGTAAGCCATGCAACAGGACAAACTGCATGTAGGCCCCCGGCCCAAGAGACTGGCAAGTGCGTCATGTGGAAAGCAATCTACGTGGCAGGATTAAGCCGTCTTCGCTCACTTATATCTATACGTAAAGTCTGGCACGTACAGCGATTCTATTCGTTTCCCAGGAACTAGTACATCGCATGCACGTTTGTTAAATTCATGCGCATGCAGCACCCAAAACGGAGAGATGTCTTTCCTGCTGGGAGAAACAGCTGAGGGCGTCATCTTGCAGTTGAACCCCTTACGTTCCGTTATTAATCCTAGTATCAAAAGCATAAGCATTTGGAGCGTTCCCCATTCACGTGTGGACTGCTATTAACAATTTGCGTTACATGATCCTAGCTAAAATTCTGCATATACAATTCCAACTACCGGCTCGTACACATTTCTAGAAACGAGCGCAAAACACAGCGTCAGGTTCCACCGAGACTCGAACTCAGATCGCTGGATTCAAAGTCCAGAGTGCTAACTATTACACCATGGAACCGGATGCATGTAGCGGTCTTCTATTCAGTAGCATCATGCCATTAAGCCGATAAGATGCGATGTTATTTCATGTAGCGTCCTCAGGAAGTGTTTGCGTGGCAAATGAAGCAACCAGGTAGGCTGAAAGTGGATGGTGCACCTTCGAATGTAGCAAGAATTCTTGCCAGTATTCGTACATCAAGTGATGTCGAAGGCTCAGGTAATCAAAATCGCGCAACGGCCACTTTCGTATGGTGCATGCATTGTGCTGGAAGCAGCCTAGCTATGGAAACAGCTATGGACACAGAGTACTGTCGAAAACTGCGTGATGACACAGAACGCTACGTAGTGGGCGGATAGTGCGTGACACGATAACATTTGCACTTCACACGGTCGAAATACTGACACACAACTCTAGCAGCTCTTTGAGCATTCACATACACTGGTGTTCAGCACAGCTCATGTTGTGGGTGTCGGATTAAGAAAGCCCTTTGAGAATATGGACCAGATTGTATGCTGCAACTAGCAAGTGCGGCAAGATGTCAGTAGGTGGCGGGGTGCAGACGTGCTTCCTTGTGCGGCCTGTTGGTCTAGGGGTATGAATCCTGCTTTGGGTGCAGGATGTCCCGGGTTCAAATCCCGGACAGGCCCTACTTTTCACTTCCGCGACAACCAAACACTAAGATAGACTTGCGAGTCTCTGAAAGTAAGCCATGCAACAGGACAAACTGCATGTGGGCCCCCGGCCCAAGAGACTGGCAAGTGCGTCATGTGGAAAGCAATCTACGTGGCAGGATTAAGCCGTCTTCGCTCACTTATATCTATACGTAAAGACTGGCACGTACAGCGATTTTATTCGTTTCCCATTAACTAGTACATCGCATGCACGTTTGTTAAATTCATGCGCATGTAGCACCCAAGACGGTGAGATGTCTTTCCTGCTGGGAGAAACAGCTGAGGGAGTCTTCTTGCAGTTGAACCCCTTACGTTCCGTTATGAATCCTAGTATCAAAAGCATAAGCATTTGGAGCGTTCCCCATTCACGTGTGGACTGCTATTAACAATTTGCGTTACATGATCCTAGCTACAATTCTGCATATACAACTCCAACTACCGGCTCGTACACATTTCTAGAAACGAGCGCAAAACACAGCGTCAGGTTCCACCGAGACTCGAACTCGGATCGCTGGATTCAAAGTCCAGAGTGCTAACCATTACACCATGGAACCGGATGCCTGTAGCGGTCTTCAATTCAGTAGCATCATGTCATTAAGCCTATAAGATGCGATGTTATTTCATGTAGCGTCCTCAGGAAGTGTTTGCGTGGCAAATGAAGCAAACAGGTAGGCTGAAAGTGGATGGTGCACCTTCGAATGTAGCAAGAATTGTTGCCAGTATTCGTACATCAAGTGATGTCGAAGGCTCAGGTAATCAAAATGGCGCAACGGCCACTTTCGTATGGTGCATGCATTGTGCTGGAAGCAGCCTAGCTATGGAAACAGCTATGGACACAGAGTACTGTCGAAAACTGCGTGCTGACACAGAACGCTACGTAGTGGGCGGATAGTGCGTGACACGATAACATTTGCACTTCACACGGTCGAAATCCTGACACACAACTCTAGCAGCTCTTTGAGCATTCACATACACTGGTGTTCAGCACAGCTCATGTTGTGGGTGTCGGATTAAGAAAGCTCTTTGAGAATATGGTCCAGATTGTATGCTGCAACTAGCAAGTGCGGCAAGATGTCAGTAGGTGGCGGGGTGCAGACGTGCTTCCCTGTGCGGCCTGTTGGTCTAGGGGTATGATTCCTGCTTTGGGTGCAGGAGGTCACGGGTTCAAATCCCGGACAGGCCCTACTTTTCACTTTCGCGACAACCAAACACTACGATAAACTTGCGAGTCTCAGAAAGTAAGCCATGCAACAGGACAAAATGCATGTGGGCCACCGTCCCAAGGGACTGGCAAGTGCGTCATGTGGAAAGCAATCTACGTGGTAGGATTTTGCCGTCTTTGCTCACTTATATCTATACGTAAAGACTGGCACGTGCAGCGATTCTATTCGTTTCCCAGGAACTAGTACATCGCATGCACGTTTGTTAAATGCATGCGCATGCAGCACCCAAAACGGAGAGATGTCTTTCCTGCTGGGAGAAACAGCTAAGGGCGTCTTCTTGCAGTTGAACCCCTTACGTTCCGTTATGAATCCTAGTATCAAAAGCATAAGCATTTGGAGCGTTCCCCATTCACGTGTGGACTGCTATTAACAATTTGCGTTACATGATCCTAGCTAAAATTCTGCATATACAATTCCAACTACCGGCTTGTACACATTTCTAGAAACGAGCGCAAAACACAGCGTCAGGTTCCACCGAGACTCGAACTCGGATCGCTGGATTCAAAGTCCAGAGTGCTAACCATTACACCATGGAACCAGATGCCTGTAGCGGTCTTCAATTCAGTAGCATCATGTCATTAAGCCGATAAGATGCGATGTTATTTCATGTAGCGTCCTCAGGAAGTGTTTGCGTGGCAAATGAAGCAACCAGGTAGGCTGAAAGTGGATGGTGCACCTTCGAATGTAGCAAGAATTCTTGCCAGTATTCGTACATCAAGTGATGTCGAAGGCTCAGGTAATCAAAATCGCGCAACGGCCACTTTCGTATGGTGCATGCATTGTGCTGGAAGCAGCCTAGCTATGGAAACAGCTATGGACACAGAGTACTGTCGAAAACTGCGTGATGACACAGAACGCTACGTAGTGGGCGGATAGTGCGTGACACGATAACATTTGCACTTCACACGGTCGAAATACTGACACACAACTCTAGCAGCTCTTTGAGCATTCACATACACTGGTGTTCAGCACAGCTCATGTTGTGGGTGTCGGATTAAGAAAGCTCTTTGAGAATATGGTCCAGATTGTATGCTGCAACTAGCAAGTGCGGCAAGATGACAGTAGGTGGCGGGGTGCAGACGTGCTTCCTTGTGCGGCCTGTTGGTCTAGGGGTATGATTCCTGCTTTGGGTGCAGGAGGTCCCGGGTTCAAATCTCGAATAGGCCCTACTTTTCACTTTCGCTACAACCAAACACTACGATAAACTTGCGAGTCTCTGAAAGTAAGCCATGCAACAGGACAAACTGCATGTGGGCCACCGGCCCAAGAGACTGGCAAGTGCGTCATGTGGAAAGCAATCTACGTGGCAGGATTAAGCCGTCTTCGCTCACTTATATCTATACGTAAAGACTGGCACGTACAGCGATTCTATTCGTTTCCCAGGAACTAGTACATCGCACGCACGTTTGTTAAATTCATGCGCATGCAGCACCCAAATCGAAGAGATGTCTTTCCTGCTGGGAGAAACAGCTGTTGGCGTCATCTTGCAGTTGAACCCCTTACGTTCCGTTATTAATCCTAGTATCAAAAGCATAAGCATTTGGAGCGTTCCCCATTCACGTGTGGACTGCTATTAACAATTTGCGTTACATGATCCTAGCTAAAATTCTGCATATACAATTCCAACTACCGGCTCGTACATATTTCTAGAAACGAGCGCAAAACACAGCGTCAGGTTCCACCGAGACTCGAACTCAGATCGCTGGATTCAAAGTCCAGAGTGCTAACTATTACACCATGGAACCGGATGCATGTAGTGGTCTTCAATTCAGTAGCATCATGTCATTAAGCCGATAAGATGCGATGTTATTTCATGTAGCGTCCTCAGGAAGTGTTTGCGTGGCAAATGAAGCAACCAGGTAGGCTGACAGTGGATGGTGCACCTTCGAATGTAGCAAGAATTCTTGCCAGTATTCGTACATCAAGTAATGTCGAAGGCTCAGGTAATCAAAATCGCGCAACGGCCACTTTCGTATGGTGCATGCATTGTGCTGGAAGCAGCCTAGCTATGGAAACAGCTATGGACACAGAGTACTGTCGAAAACTGCGTGCTGACACAGAACGCTACGTAGTGGGCGGATAGTGCGTGACACGATAACATTTGCACTTCACACGGTCGAAATACTGACACACAACTCTAGCAGCTCTTTGAGCATTCACATACACTGGTGTTCAGCACAGCTCATGTTGTGGGTGTCGGATTAAGAAAGCCCTTTGAGAATATGGACCAGATTGTATGCTGCAACTAGCAAGTGCGGCAAGATGTCAGTAGGTGGCGGGGTGCAGACGTGCTTCCTTGTGCGGCCTGTTGGTCTAGGGGTATGATTCCTGCTTTGGGTGCAGGAGGTCCCGGGTTCAAATCCCGGACAGGCCCTACTTTTCACTTCCGCGACAACCAAACACTAAGATAAACTTGCGAGTCTCTGAAAGTAAGCCATGCAACAGGACAAACTGCATGTGGGCCCCCGGCCCAAGAGACTGGCAAGTGCGTCATGTGGAAAGCAATCTACGTGGCAGGATTAAGCCGTCTTCGCTCACTTATATCTATACGTAAAGACTGGCACGTACAGCGATTCTATTCGTTTCCCATTAACTAGTACATCGCATGCACGTTTGTTAAATTCATGCGCATGTAGCACCCAAAACGGAGAGATGTCTTTCCTGCTGGGAGAAACAGCTGAGGGCGTCTTCTTGCAGTTGAACCCCTTACGTTCCGTTATGAATCCTAGTATCAAAAGCATAAGCATTTGGAGCGTTCCCCATTCACGTGTGGACTGCTATTAACAATTTGCGTTACATGATCCTAGCTACAATTCTGCATATACAACTCCAACTACCGGCTCGTACACATTTCTAGAAACGAGCGCAAAACACAGCGTCAGGTTCCACCGAGACTCGAACTCGGATCGCTGGATTCAAAGTCCAGAGTGCTAACCATTACACCATGGAACCGTATGCATGTAGCGGTCTTCAATTCAGTAGCATCATGTCATTAAGCCTATAAGATGCGATGTTATTTCATGTAGCGTCCTCAGGAAGTGTTTGCGTGGCAAATGAAGCAAACAGGTAGGCTGAAAGTGGATGGTGCACCTTCGAATGTAGCAAGAATTCTTGCCAGTATTCGAACATCAAGTGATGTCGAAGGCTCAGGTAACCAAAATCGCGCAACGGCCACTTTCGTATGGTGCATGCATTGTGCTGGAAGCAGCCTAGCTATGGAAACAGCTATGGACACAGAGTACTGTCGAAAACTGCGTGCTGACACAGAACGCTACGTAGTGGGCGGATAGTGCGTGACACGATAACATTTGCACTTCACACGGTCGAAATCCTGACACACAACTCTAGCAGCTCTTTGAGCATTCACATACACTGGTGTTCAGCACAGCTCATGTTGTGGGTGTCGGATTAAGAAAGCTCTTTGAGAATATGGTCCAGATTGTATGCTGCAACTAGCAAGTGCGGCAAGATGTCAGTAGGTGGCGGGGTGCAGACGTGCTTCCTTGTGCGGCCTGTTGGTCTAGGGGTATGATTCCTGCTTTGGGTGCAGGAGGTCCCGGGTTCAAATCTCGGACAGGCCCTACTTTTCACTTTCGCGACAGCCAAACACTACGATAAACTTGTGAGTCTCTGAAAGTAAGCCATGCAACAGGACAAAATGCATGTGGGCCACCGGCCCAAGAGACTGGCAAGTGCGTCATGTGGAAAGCAATCTACGTGGTAGGATTTTGCCTTCTTCGCTCACTTATATCTATACGTAAAGACTGGCACGTACAGCGATTCTATTCGTTTCCCAGGAACTAGTACATCGCATGCACGTTTGTTAAATGCATGCGCATGCAGCACCCAAAACGGAGAGATGTCTTTCCTGCTGGGAGAAACAGCTAAGGGCGTCTTCTTGCAGTTGAACCCCTTACGTTCCGTTATGAATCCTAGTATCAAAAGCATAAGCATTTGGAGCGTTCCCCATTCACGTGTGGACTGCTATTAACAATTTGCGTTACATGATCCTAGCTAAAATTCTGCATATACAATTCCAACTACCGGCTTGTACACATTTCTAGAAACGAGCGCAAAACACAGCGTCAGGTTCCACCGAGACTCGAACTCGGATCGCTGGATTCAAAGTCCAGAGTGCTAACCATTACACCATGGAACCAGATGCCTGTAGCGGTCTTCAATTCAGTAGCATCATGTCATTAAGCCGATAAGATGCGATGTTATTTCATGTAGCGACCTCAGGAAGTGTTTGCGTGGCAAATGAAGCAACCAGGTAGGCTGAAAGTGGATGGTGCACCTTCGAATGTAGCAAGAATTCTTGCCAGTATTCGTACATCAAGTGATGTCGAAGGCTCAGGTAATCAAAATGGCGCAACGGCCACTTTCGTATGGTGCATGCATTGTGCTGGAAGCAGCCTAGCTATGGAAACAGCTATGGACACAGAGTACTGTCGAAAACTGCGTGCTGACACAGAACGCTACGTAGTGGGCGGATAGTGCGTGACACGATAACATTTGCACTTCACACGGTCGAAATACTGACACACAACTCTAGCAGCTCTTTGAGCATTCACATACACTGGTGTTCAGCACTGCTCATGTTGTGGGTGTCGGATTAAGAAAGCTCTTTGAGAATATGGTCCAGATTGTATGCTGCAACTAGCAAGTGCGGCAAGATGTCAGTAGGTGGCGGGGTGCAGACGTGCTTCCTTGTGCGGCCTGTTGGTCTAGGGGTATGATTCCAGCTTTGGGTGTAGGAGGTTCCGGGTTCAAATCCCGGACAGGCCCTACTTTTCACTTTCGCGACACCCAAACACTACGTTAAACTTGCGAGTCTCTGAAAGTTAGCCACGCAACAGGACAAACTGCATGTGGGCCACCGGCCCAAGAGACTGGCAAGTGCGTCATGTGGAAAGCAATCTACGTGGCAGGATTAAGCCGTCTTCGCTCACTTATATCTATACGTAAAGACTGGCACGTACAGCGATTCTATTCGTTTCCCAGGAACTAGTACATCGCATGCACGTTCGTTAAATGCATGCGCATGCAGCACCCAAAACGGAGAGATGTCTTTCCTGCTGGGAGAAACAGCTGAGGGCGTCTTCTTGCAGTTGACGCCCTTACGTTCCATTATTAATCCTAGTATCAAAAGCATAAGCATTTGCAGCGTTCCCCATTCACGTGTTGACTGCTATTAACAATTTGCGTTACATGATCCTAGCTAAAATTCTGCATATACAATTCCAACTACCGGCTCGTACACATTTCTAGAAACGAGCGCAAAACACAGCGTCAGGTTCCACCGAGACTCGAACTCGGATCGCAGGATTCAAAGTCCAGAGTGCTAACCATTACACCAAGGAACCGTATGCCTGTAGCGGTCTTCAATTCAGTAGCATCATGTCATTAAGCCGATTAGATGCGATGTTATTTCATGTAGCGTCCTCAGGAAGTGTTTGCGTGGCAAATGAAGCAACCAGGTAGGTTGAACGTGGATGGTGCACCTTCGAATGTAGCAAGAATTGTTGCCAGTATTCGTACATCAAGTGATGTCGAAGGCTCAGGTAATCAAAATCGCGCAACGGCCACTTTCGTATGGTGCATGCATTGTGCTGGAAGCAGCCTAGCTATGGAAACAGCTATGGACACAGAGTACTGTCGAAAACTGCGTGCTGACACAGAACGCTACGTAGTGGGCGGATAGTGCGTGACACGATAACATTTGCACTTCACACGGTCGAAATACTGACACACAACTCTAGCAGCTCTTTGAGCATTCACATACACTGGTGTTCAGCACAGCTCATGTTGTGGGTGTCGGATTAAGAAAGCTCTTTGAAAATATGGTCCAGATTGTATGCTGCAACTAGCAAATGCGGCAAGATGTCAGTAGGTGGCGGGGTGCAGACGTACTTCCTTGTGCGGCCTGTTGGTCTAGGTCAGTCTGCTTTCCGCAGCGCTGCGGCGAGGACGTCTTGTTTACGTCCCGTCCGCGCGGTCGCGAGTGCCCGTCGTTGTTTACTACTGCGTTGTCGCTAGTTTAGAGTCCATCACTACCGACGCAACATGGCACATTCATACAGACAAACCACCATCAAGATCAGTTTTCAACCCGATCATGCACGACCGCGAGCTTTTGAAGTGGAACGTTTTCTACGTGACGACGTTAAAATTGAACCGCGAGATATAATTGGTATCCATCTCTCTATCACGAGCAGTGTTGTCTACGTCAAGCTAGTAAGTGACGAGGTGTGCAACAGAATCGTGCGCGCACATGCGAACGATCTTAAATTCAAACACTCTGATGGCCATATTGGGGCGGTCTCTATCGATCACGCGGGGCTTGGCCTCCGTACGATACGCGTCTTCGAACTCCCTTTCGAAGTACCACCGGACGTAGTCACCGCGGCTTTCCAGCCCTACGGCAGAGTGATCAGCCATATGGCCGAAAAATGGACCACCTTTACAACGTACCCCGTTCTTAACGGGGTGCGACAGATAAAAATTGAACTGACCAAACATGTTCCGTCATATCTTGTCATCGGCGGATGTAGGGCGATCATTATGTATGACGGTCAGCCACGCACTTGCTCTGGTTGTGGCCAAGAAGGGCACGTCCGGTCGGATTGTCTCCGACGACGGCTTACTCAAATCCCGACAGGTGAATCTATGACTCCTTCTACGGTGACGACACTTCCTCTCAATTACGCAGAAGTTACACGGGCAGCAACCCTTTCTGATGCTGCCCACGTTAGTCCGATAGCCGCCCCCGATAGCGAGACCGTGATGGCTTCTGCAGTACAGGATCCGGCCTCTACAACGGCGCCCCCACCTGAAGATAATCACCGACCGACCTTGCAAGAAGGCGTGGATGCTAGGATGGACATTGACCCACGGGTTGTGCCGACAGCGGCTTTTCTTCCAGACACCGGAGCAGCTGAAGAAAATCATCCACATTCAGATTCTGAAACACACGTCCGTAAACAGCGTTCTCCGCGAAAACACAAGAGACGGCGGCGTGCTCCATCGGACGATTGTTTGCAGCGATCGTCTGACATGGACTGTGGAAATTCCGACGACGGTACCGACGGTACAGAGGCCGCTGTAACATCAAACTCAACAGATCGCCGTGGTGATGGCTCCAGCCCCTCCGACCCCACAGAGCAACAGGATCACAAGCAGACAGCCGCTGCCGATTCCCAGCCAGCAGAGCCGATGGATTCAGCGCCGAGTGCCGCAGCAGCCACTAACAGCCACCAACAGCCGATGGTATTTCATGGCGACTGGGCGGACGACTGTGAGGAACACTCCTTGCCCATCGTGTCGGACGACACGGGGGGAACCTAACCCCACCAATGTTGATCCTTTCCCGCCATCATTTACAGTGACGAGGCAGCCTTACAAGGGTATTGATGGCCAACACGGATGCTATGGATAGACCTCAAACTTATCGCGTTGCAACTATAAACATCAACACTATACGGACGCGCGCTAAGTTATCCTTGCTTCAGGATATGTTGAACTCTGCTTCCATCGACATAGCCCTTCTCCAGGAAGTGTACGTCGACGACTTCCCAGGCATGTACGGTTACGATGCTTGCGTCTCTCCAGCTTCCCCAACAGGCAGCGGTGTCGCTGTACTTCTTCGGGAAGGGATAGTGGCGGACGATATCCTGTTTCTGCCTGGGGCAAGAGGAATGGCACTCACAGTACTGGGTGTCCGCCTTATCAACATCTACGCACCTTCCGGGACGGACAAACGTCGCGAACGTTCACGATTCTTTGCGGAAGACGTCGCCCCGCTCTTCCAAGGCCGCCACGACCATCTGGTGTTTGGAGGTGACTACAATTGCGTACTGGCGCCCAGAGACCAACTCCCACGACATAATCCGTGCCCGGAACTCGAGACGCTAATTCGAGAACTGCAGATGGTGGACACTTGGGAACATCTTCACGGCCATCGACCGGGATTCACGCACTTCACGAGTCACTCTTCCAGTCGTATCGATCGGATTTATGTCTCACGCTCTCTCGCCGCTGGAACACAGGATGCGGAACTGTGGCCTGCAGCATTCTCGGACCACACAGCTTACATTTGTGCAGTCACCCTGCGGCGGCAACAAGTGTGGAGAAGCCGCAGCCCGTGGAAATTAAACATCGCTCACCTGTCGTACCCGGATTGCCGCCAAGCCGTTGAGGATACGTGGCATTCGTGTGAAAATCGCCTCCGTGCATATCCCACAACGATCCGCTGGTGGTTGGACTGCGCCAAACCGGCACTGAGGCGAACGTTGATAACCTACGGTCGCGACCACGCTACTTGGCGAAGACATACACTCGACTTTTACTTCCGGGTCCTGCGCGACTACGATGCTATGGCGCCGTCTCTGGAACGACAAACGGCGGTCCACCGTGCTAAGGCTCAGATCCTCGCTCATATGCGACGCCACCTAGAGGGGGTAGTCATCCGCTCGAGGACGCAGGATCGGATACCGAGCGAACGCCCGTCAATGTTCCACGTCCTTCGTGAACGTAAACGACGCCAACGAGCGCTGATACGCTTCATCGACACGGAGGACGGTCGTCGTCTCACCACGCAACAAGACATAAACACAGCGTTCTACAATCATTACTCCCAACTCTATTCCGCTCAGACCCCTGATCTGACAGCACTGGAGGACGTCTCTCAGACGATTTACGGCACCGTCACCCCGGTAATGGAAGAGGCCTTGATGGACGAAATTACAGAAGAAGAAGTGATCGACGCCATTAGAAAAGGAGCTGTCAACAAGTCACCGGGTCCTGATGGCCTCCCCTTGGAATTTTACCGGACTTTTCAATATTTATTAACCTCCCGATGGACGGACATCTGTCGCGAACTACTATCCCCGGACGTGCCGCTCCCTGCGGCCCTTGTGGAAGGGATGATAATTCCTATTCACAAACCGTCCGGTGGCTCACGTCTGCAGGACTACCGCCCGTTGACGCTATTGAACTGCGACTTTAAGATCTTTTCTCGACTGTTGGCGGCGCGGATACGCCAGACCTTACGAAATGTTATCTCACCCGATCAAACGTCATTAGGAGGCGACAATAATATTCAAACAGCACTCAGTGAATATCGTGACTTGATCTCACTGGCGAGGGCATGTCGTCTGAAGGGTGCACTGGCGGCAATCGATTTTAGTCAAGCTTTCGACCGAGTGGACCACGACTATTTGGAAGCGGTCCTCCAACATATGCGGTACCCACAGCCATTCGTCACTGTCGTCATGCGACTACTCCGTGGCGCGACATCCAAGGTGATCGTCAACGGCCGACCTTCGCAGCCCCTCACCATTTCTCGATCGATACGCCAAGGCTGCCCTCTGTCCACTTTACTTTACGCTGTGGCCATGGAACCTCTCCTCTGCGGCCTGCGCCAACGACTAACGGGTATGACGTTACGAGGCCACACTTTCCGATGTAAAGCGTACGCTGACGACCTGGTGATTGTCATCCGCAACGGTGACGACACCGCTAGCGCACTGAATTGGATAGAGAAATATGGCATGGCCACTGGTAGTCGTATCAACGTCGCAAAATCGGTGGCTATGAACATCGGGGCCGGATTGTCTGAGAACAGTGTCACCCCTTTCCAGCTCAGAGATAGTTTGAAATGTCTCGGCATTGATTTTACAGACGATATACGACGGACCGCTGCTCACAACTATCGACGGCTTTTACGGAATGTTCGGACTGGAATTGCCAACAACCGCCTACGAGCCCTGGACATCGTCCAAAGGACCCAGTATGTTAACACACATTTAGCGTCACGCATTCCGCACATCGCCCAGATATTACCTATACCGGTGATGTTAGCTCGCCGTATACTTGCGGCTTTTGGGTCCTTCGTGAGTTCAGGAATGCTTTTCAAGATCAAATATGAGACTCTCACCCTTCCCCCGGATCGGGGAGGGCTTGGCCTTTATCACGTTCATGACAGAGCGGTCGCCCTATTTGTGAGCACATTAGTCAAACTATGGCACCGCCGTCCGGACAGTTTGACCAGTTTGTTAATAGAAGAACTAGCACCGCCCTCACTGTTTCCGCCTGTGCCGATACACCACGTCCCCTCCTCGCTCTTCTACATCGGTGTCTTTTACCTCGAACTCAGTTACGTTCGGCTTGCCTTACCAGCGACTCACCTGGCGACGGCAAAGGTGGTTTATAGGGTCCTGCAACGTGGACGACCTGATAACGTCGTGGAGAGGAAGCACCCGAACGTCAACTGGCGAGTAGTGTGGAGGACAATTCACCACGTAACACTGGACACTGACGTCACGGCGATGTGGTATATCACTGTCAACGGTAAGCAGGTGACCAAATCAAGGCTACATGCGATCCACATGGTCGACTCACCCACGTGCACGAGCTGCGGCGTTCAAGACAACGATGAACACCGTCTTAGCTGTGGCGAGTCTACGGCAGTGTGGCACTTAGTGAGGCAAATGTCAGCATACTTCCTTCGGGTAACGCCGAATCATATCGACCCCAAGACTATCCTATTCCCGGATGACATGTATTACCCACGCACTAAAACTAATGCTATGACGTGGCTTCGTGGACATGCAGTGCATTATTTGTTTCAAGACGGCACTAAGGACACTTTAGACTTTTGGAACTATTTGCAGGAACGACATTGCAAGATCCTCCGTAACCCAAAGTATCGACAATATTTTTCCAATTTTTTGTGGAGTGCGTTCCACGACCCTCCACGTAGCTGGAACATCACGGGTAAGAGAAGTTAAGATTACAAGACGATGATAGAACACTACACGGTACAACGTGGGATCTACTTTCATCATTACGAGAAGTCATACCTGGATGATACAGCAGACGGAGAGGTTCGTTGTGAACCCTCACACTCTGTAGCAGTATTTGCCCCATTTCCTCTTTTTGTCCCCAGTGCGAAAAGGTCTTCGCAGTTTTTGTTTTTCCATCCAGTGCAAGATGTAGCACTGGTTAATGGTGGTAAGGATTCCACCCTTCAGTTTTGTTTCATGGTTTCCTTCGCCCCGCACTTTGCTCTTTTTCTTTATGCCTTTTTCTACAACTATTAGCATGGTTTTAGTTATGTGCGTCCCCAATTCGGCCCAACGAGTGCACTTACTAGTTTTCAGTTCCTTACTGTTAAAAAAAAATACAAAAAAAATAAAAAATAAAAAAAATAAAAAAAATAAAAAAATTAAAATTAAAAAAAATTAAAATTAAATAACTGAATTAAAAAAAGAGGTCCTTGGTTCAAGTCTAACCTCGAGTGAGGAGTTTATTTTTTTTTTTTTCAAAAAAAAAAATAAAAAAAAGGGGTAGCGTCTTTGATCCGTAATCAAAAAAAAAAATAAATAAAAAAAAGCGATCTAAGGCAAAAAAAAAAAAGGGGTATGATTCCTGCTTTGGGTGCAGGAGGTCCCGGGTTCAAATCCCGGACAGGCACTATTTTTCACTTTCGCAACAACCAGACACTACGATAAACTTGCGAGTCTGTGAAAGTAAGCCATGCAACAGGACGAACTGCATGTGGGCCCCCGGCCCAAGAGACTGGCAAGTGCGTCATGTGGAAAGCAATCTACGTGGCAGGATTAAGCCGTCTTCGCTCACTTATATCTATACGTAAAGACTGGCACGTACAGCGAGTCTATTCGTTTCCCAGGAACTAGTACATCGCATGCACGTTTGTTAAATGCATGCGCATGCAGCACCCAAAACGGAGAGATGTCTTTCATGCTGGGAGAAACAGCTGAGGGCGTCTTCTCGCAGTTGAACCCCTTACGTTCCGTTATTAATCCTAGTATCAAAAGCATAAGCATTTGGAGCGTTCCCCATTCACGTGTGGACTGCTATTAACAATTTGCTATTAACAATTTGCGTTACATGATCCTAGCTAAAATTCTGCATATACAATTCCAACTACCGGCTCGTACACATTTCTAGAAACGAGCGCAAAACACAGCGTCAGGTTCCACCGAGACTCGAACTCGGATCGCTGGATTCAAAGTCCAGAGCGCTAACCATTACACCATGGAACCGGAAGCCTGTAGCGGTCTTCAATTCAGTAGCATCATGTCATTAAGCCGATAAGATGCGATGTTATTTCATGTAGCGTCCTCAGGAAGTGTTTGCGTGGCAAATGAAGCAACCAGGTAGGCTGAAAGTGGATGGTGCACCTTCGAATGTAGCAAGAATTCTTGCCAGTATTCGTACATCAAGTGATGTCGAAGGCTCAGGTAATCAAAATCGCGCAACGGCCACTTTCGTATGGTGCATGCATTGTGCTGGAAGCAGCCTAGCTATGGAAACAGCTATGGACACAGAGTACTGTCGAAAACTGCGTGCTGACACATACGCTACGTAGTGGGCGGATAGTGCGTGACACGATAACATTTGCACTTCGCACGGTCGAAATACTGAGACACAACTGTAGCAGCTCTTTGAGCATTCACATACACTGGTGTTCAGCACAGCTCATGTTGTGGGTGTCGGATTAAGAAAGCTCTTTGAGAATATGGTCCAGATTGTATGTTGCAACTAGCAAGTGCGGCAAGATGTCAGTAGGTGGCGGGGTGTAGACGTACTTCCTTGTGCGGCCTGTTGGTGTAGGGGAATGATTCCTGCTTTGGTTGCAGGAGGTCCCGGGTTCAAATCCCGGACAGGCCCTACTTTTCACTTTCGCGACAACCAAACACTACGATAAACTTGCGAGTCTCTGAAAGTAAGCCATGCAACAGGACAAACTGCATGTGGGCCCCCGGCCCAAGAGACTGGCAAGTGCATCATGTGGAAAGCAATCTACGTGGCAGGATTAAGCCGTCTTCGCTCACTTATATCTATACGTAAAGACTGGCACGTACAGCGAATCTATTCGTTTCCCAGGAACTAGTACATCGCATGCAGGTTTGTTAAATGCATGCGCATGCAGCACCCAAAACGGAGAGATGTCTTTCCTGCTGGGAGAAACAGCTGAGGGCGTCTTCTCGCAGTTGAACCCCTTACGTTCCGTTATTAATCCTAGTATCAAAAGCATAAGCATATGGAGCGTTCCCCATTCTCGTGTGGACTGCTATTAACAATTTGCGTTACATGATCCTAGCTAAAATTCTGCATATACAATTCCAACTACCGGCTCGTACACATTTCTAGAAACGAGCGCAAAACACAGAGTCAGGTTCCACCGAGACTCGAACTCGGATCGCTGCATTCAAAGTCCAGAGTGCTAACCATTACACCATGGATCCGGATGCCTGCAGCGGTCTTCAATTCAGTAGCGTCGTCAGGAAGTGTTTGCGTGGCAAATGAAGCAACCAGGTACGCTGAAAGTGGATGGTGCACCTTCGAATGTAGCAAGAATTCTTGCAATTATTCGTACATCAAGTGATGTCGAAGGCTCAGGTAATGAAAAGGTCGTCTTCTCGCAGTTGAACCCCTTACGTTACGTTATTAATCCTAGTATCAAAAGCATAAGCATTTGGAGCGTTCCCCATTCACTTGTGGACTGCTATTAACAATTTGCGCTCAGGAGGTGTTTGCGTGGCAAATGAAGCAACCAGGTAGGCTGAAAGTGGAAGGTGCACCTTCGAATGTAGCAAGAATTCTTGCCAGTATTCGTACATCAAGTGATGTCGAAGGCTCAGGTAATCAAAATCGCGCAACGGCCACTTTCGTATGGTGCATGCATTTTGCTGGAAGCAGCCTAGCTATGGAAACAGCTATGGACACAGAGTACTGTCGAAAACTGCGTGCTGGCACAGAACGCTACGTAGTGGGCGGATAGTGCGTGACACGATAACATTTGCACTTCGCACGGTCGAAATACTGACACACAACTCTAGCAGCTCTTTCAGCATTCATATACACTGGTGTTCAACACAGCTCTTGTTGTGGGTGTCGGATTAAGAAAGCTCTTTGAGAATATGGTCCAGATTGTATGCTGCAACTAGCAAGTGCGGCAAGATGTCAGTAGGTGGCAGGGTGCAGACGTTCTTCCTCGTGCTGCCTGTTGGTCTAGGGGTATGATTCCTGCTTTGGGTGTATGAGGTCTCGAGTTCAAACCCCGGACAGGCCCTACTTTTCACTTTCGCGACAACCAAACACTACGATAAACTTGCGAGTCTCTGAAAGTAAGCCATGCAACAGGACAAATTGCATGTGGGCCACAGGCCCAAGAGACTGGCAAGTGCGTCATGTGGAAAGCAATCTACGTGGCAGGATTAAGCCGTCTTCGCTCACTTATATCTATACGTAAAGACTGGCACGTACAGCGATTCTATTCGTTTCCCAGGAACTAATACATCGCATGCACGTTTGTTAAATGCATGTGCATGCAGCACCCAAAGCGGAGAGATGTCTTTCCTGCTGAGAGAACAGCTGAGGTCGTCTTCTCGCAGTTGAACCCCTTACGTTACGTTATTAATCCTAGTATCAAAAGCATAAGCATTTGGAGCGTTCCCCATTCACGTGTGGACTGCTATTAACAATTTGCGTTACATGATCCTAGCTAAAATTCTGCATATACAATTCCAACTACCGGCTCGTACACATTTCTAGAAACGAGCGCAAAACACAGCGTCAGGTTCCACCGAGACTCGAACTCGGATTGCTGGATTCAAAGTCCAGAGTGCTAACCATTACACCATGGAATCGGATGCCTGTAGCGGTCTTCAATTCAGTAGCATCATGTCATTAAGCCGATAAGATGCTATGTTGTTTCATGTAGCGTCCTCAGGAAGTGTTTGCGTCGCAAATGAAGCAACCAGGTAGGCTGAAAGTGGATGGTGCATCTTCGAATGTAGCAAGAATTCTTGCAATTATTCGTACATCAAGTGATGTCGAAGGCTCAGGTAATGAAAAGGTCGTCTTCTCGCAGTTGAACCCCTTATGTTACGTCATTAATCCTAGTATCAAAAGCATAAGCATTTGGAGCGTTCCCCATTTACGTGTGGACTGCTATTAACAATTTGCGCTCAGGAGGTGTTTGCGTGGCAAATGAAGCAACCAGGTAGGCTGAAAGTGGAAGGTGCACCTTCGAATGTAGCAAGAATTCTTGCCAGTATTCGTACATCAAGTGATGTCGAAGGCTCAGGTAATCAAAATCGCGCTACGGCCACTTTCGTATGATGCATGCATTGTGCTGGAAGCAGCCTAGCTATGGAAACAGCTATGGACACAGAGTACTGTCGAAACTGCGTGCTGGCACAGAACGCTACGTAGTGGGCGGATAGAGCGTGACACGATAACATTTGCACTTCGCACGGTCGAAATACTGACACACAACACTAGCAGCTCTTTCAGCATTCTAATACACTGGTGTTCAGCACAGCACTTGTTGTGGGTGGCGGATTAAGAAAGCTCTTTGAGAATATGGTCCAGATTGTATGCTGCAACTAGCAAGTGCGGCAAGATGTCAGTAGGTGGCGGGGTGCAGACGTTCTTCCTTCTGCGGGCTTTTGATCTACGGGTATGATTCCTGCTTTGGGTGCAGGAGGTCCCGGGTTCAAATCCCGGACAGGCCCCACTTTTAACTTTCGCGACAACCAAACACTACGATAAACTTGCGAGTCTCTGAAAGTAAGCCATGCAACAGGACAAACTGCATGTTTGCCCCCTTCCCAAGAGACTGGCAAGTGCGTCATGTGGAAAGCAATCTACGCTGCAGGATTAAGCCGTCTTCGCTCACTTATATCTGTACGTAAAGACTGGCACGTACAGCGATTCTATTCGTTTCCCAGGAACTAGTACATCGCATGCACGTTTGTTAAATGCATGCGCATGCAGCACCCAAAACGGAGAGATGTCCTTCCTGTTGGGAGATTAGCTGAGGTCGTTTTCTCGCAGTTGAACCCCTTACGTTACGTTATTTATCCTAGTATCAAAAGCATAAGCATTTGGAGCGTTCCCCATTCACGTGTGGACTGCTATTAACAATTGGCGCTCAGGAAGTGTTTGCGTGGCAAATGAAGCCACCAGGTAGGCTGAAAGTGGAAGGTGCACCTTCGAATGTAGCAAGAATTCTTGCCAGTATTCGTACATCAAGTGATGTCGAAGGCTCAGGTAATCAAAATCGCGCAACGGCCACTTTCGTATGGTGCATGCATTGTGCTGGAAGCAGCCTAGATATGGGAACAGCTATGGACGCACAGTACTGTCGAAAACTGCGTGCTGACACAGAACGCTACGTAGGGGGCGGATAGTGCGTGACACGATAACATTTGCACTTCACACGGTCGAAATACTGACACAAAACGCTAGCAGCTCTTTGAGCATTCACATACACTGGTGTTCAGCACAGCTCATGTTGTGGGTGTCGGATTAAGAAAGCTTTTTGAGTATATGGTCCAGATTGTATGCTGCAACTAGCAAGTGCGGCAAGATGTCAGTAGGTGGCGGGGTGCAGACGTGCTTCCTTGTGCGGCCTGTTGGTCTAGGGATATGATTCCTGCTGTGGGTGCAGGAGGTCCCGGGTTCAAATCCCGGACAGGCCCCACTTTTAACTTTCGCGACAACCAAACACTACGATAAACTTGCGAGTCTCTGAAAGTAAGCCATGCAACAGGACAAACTGCATGTGGGCCACCGGCCCAAGAGACTGGCAAGTGCGTCATTTGGAAAGCAATCTACGTGGCAGGATTAAGCCGTCTTCGCTCACTTATATCTATACGTAAAGACTGGCACGTACAGCGATTCTATTCGTTTCCCAGGAACTAGTACATCGCATGCACGTTTGTTAAATGCATGCGCATGCAGCACTCAAAACGGAGAGATGTTTTTCCTGCTGGGAGAAACATTGAGGGCGTCTTTTTGCAGTTGAACCCCTACGTTCCGTTATTAATCCTAGTATCAAAAGCATAAGCTTTTGGAGCGTTCCCCATTCACGTGTGGCCTGCTATTAACAATTTGCGTTACATCATCCTAGCTAAAATTCGGCATATACAATTCCAACTACCGGCTCGTACACATTTCTAGAAACGAGCGCAAAACACAGCGTCAGGTTCCACCGAGACTCGAACTCGGATCGCTGGATTCAAAGTCCAGAGTGCTAACCATTACACCATGGAAACGGATGCCTATAGCGGTCTTCAATTCAGTAGCATCATGTCATTAAGCCGATAAGATGCGATGTTATTTCATGTAGCGTCCTCAGGAAGTGTTTGCGTGGCAAATGAAGCAACCAGGTAGGCTGAAAGTGGAAGGTGCACCTTCGAATGTAGCAAGAATTCTTGCCAGTATTCGTACATCAAGTGATGTCGAAGGCTCAGGTAATCAAAATCGCGCAACGGCCACTTTCGTATGGTGCATGCATTTTGCTGGAAGCAGCCTAGCTATGGAAACAGCTATGGACACAGAGTACTGTCGAAAACTGCGTGCTGGCACAGAACGCTACGTAGTGGGCGGATAGTGCGTGACACGATAACATTTGCACTTCGCACGGTCGAAATACTGACACACAACTCTAGCAGCTCTTTCAGCATTCATATACACTGGTGTTCAACACAGCTCTTGTTGTGGGTGTCGGATTAAGAAAGCTCTTTGAGAATATGGTCCAGATTGTATGCTGCAACTAGCAAGTGCGGCAAGATGTCAGTAGGTGGCAGGGTGCAGACGTTCTTCCTCGTGCTGCCTGTTGGTCTAGGGGTATGATTCCTGCTTTGGGTGTATGAGGTCTCGAGTTCAAACCCCGGACAGGCCCTACTTTTCACTTTCGCGACAACCAAACACTACGATAAACTTGCGAGTCTCTGAAAGTAAGCCATGCAACAGGACAAATTGCATGTGGGCCACAGGCCCAAGAGACTGGCAAGTGCGTCATGTGGAAAGCAATCTACGTGGCAGGATTAAGCCGTCTTCGCTCACTTATATCTATACGTAAAGACTGGCACGTACAGCGATTCTATTCGTTTCCCAGGAACTAATACATCGCATGCACGTTTGTTAAATGCATGTGCATGCAGCACCCAAAGCGGAGAGATGTCTTTCCTGCTGAGAGAACAGCTGAGGTCGTCTTCTCGCAGTTGAACCCCTTACGTTACGTTATTAATCCTAGTATCAAAAGCATAAGCATTTGGAGCGTTCCCCATTCACGTGTGGACTGCTGTTAACAATTTGCGTTACATGATCCTAGCTAAAATTCTGCATATACAATTCCAACTACCGGCTCGTACACATTTCTAGAAACGAGCGCAAAACACAGCGTCAGGTTCCACCGAGACTCGAACTCGGATTGCTGGATTCAAAGTCCAGAGTGCTAACCATTACACCATGGAATCGGATGCCTGTAGCGGTCTTCAATTCAGTAGCATCATGTCATTAAGCCGATAAGATGCTATGTTGTTTCATGTAGCGTCCTCAGGAAGTGTTTGCGTCGCAAATGAAGCAACCAGGTAGGCTGAAAGTGGATGGTGCATCTTCGAATGTAGCAAGAATTCTTGCAATTATTCGTACATCAAGTGATGTCGAAGGCTCAGGTAATGAAAAGGTCGTCTTCTCGCAGTTGAACCCCTTACGTTACGTTATTAATCCTAGTATCAAAAGCATAAGCATTTGGAGCGTTCCCCATTCACTTGTGGACTGCTATTAACAATTTGCGCTCAGAATGTGTTTGCGTGGCAAATGAAGCAACCAGGTAGGCTGAAAGTGGAAGGTGCACCTTCGAATGTAGCAAGAATTCTTGCCAGTATTCGTACATCAAGTGATGTCGAAGGCTCAGGTAATCAAAATCGCGCAACGGCCACTTTCGTATGGTGCATGCATTTTGCTGGAAGCAGCCTAGCTATGGAAACAGCTATGGACACAGAGTACTGTCGAAAACTGCGTGCTGGCACAGAACGCTACGTAGTGGGCGGATAGTGCGTGACACGATAACATTTGCACTTCGCACGGTCGAAATACTGACACACAACTCTAGCAGCTCTTTCAGCATTCATATACACTGGTGTTCAGCACAGCTCTTGTTGTGGGTGTCGGATTAAGAAAGCTCTTTCAGAATATGGTCCAGATTGTATGCTGCAACTAGCAAGTGCGGCAAGATGTCAGTAGGTAGCGGGATGCAGACGTTCTTCCTTGTGCGCCTGTTGGTCTAGGGGTATGATTCCTGCTTTGGGTGTAGGAGGTCCCGGGTTCAAATCGCGGACAGGCCCTACTTTTCACTTTCGCGACAACCAAACACTACGATAAACTTGCGAGTCTCTGAAAGTAAGCCATGCAACAGGACAAATTGCATGAGGGCCACAGGCCCAAGAGACTGGCAAGTGCGTCACGTGGAAAGCAATCTACGTGGCAGGATTAAGCCGTCTTCGCTCACTTATATCTATACGTAAAGACTGGCACGTACAGCGATAATATTCGTTTCCCAGGAACAAATACATCGCATGCACGTTTGTTAAATGCATGTGCATGCAGCACCCAAAACGGAGAGATGTCTTTCCTGCTGGGAGAACAGCTGAGGTCGTCTTCTCGCAGTTGAACCCCTTACGTTACGTTATTAATCCTAGTGTCAAAAGCATAAGCATATGGAGCGTTCCCCATTCACGTGTGGACTGCTATTAACAATTTGCGCTCAGGAAGTGTTTGCGTGGCAAATGAAGCAACCAGGTAGGCTGAAAGTGGAAAGTGCACCTTCGAATGTAGCAAGATTTCTTGCCAGTATTCGTACATCAATTGATGTCGAAGGCTCATGTAATAAAAATATCGCAACGGCCACTTCCGTATGGTGCATGCATTGTGCTGGAAGCAGCCTAGCTATGGCAACAGCTATGGACACAGAGTACTGTCGAAAACTGCGTGCAGGCACAGAACGCTACGTAGTGGGCGGATAGTGCGTGACACGATAACATTTGCACTTCGCACGGTCGAAATACTGACACACAACTGTAGCAGCTCCTTCAGCATTCATATACACTGGTGTTCAGCACAGCTCTTGTTGTGGGTGTCGGATTAAGAAAGCTCTTTGAGAATATGGTTTAGATTGTATGCTGCAACTAGCAAGTGCGGCAAGATGTCAGTAGGTGGCGGGGTGCAAACGCCCTTCCTTGTGCGGCCTGTCGGTCTAGGGGTATGATTCCTGCTTTGGGTGCAGGAGGTCCCGGGTTCAAATCACGGACAAGCCCCACTTTTAAATTTCGCGTCAACCAAACACTACGATAAACTTGCGAGTCTCTGAAAGTAAGCCATGCAACAGGACAAACTGCATGTGGGCCCCGTCCCAAGAGACTGGCAAGTGCGTCATGTGGAAAGCAATCTACGTGGCAGGATTAAGCCGTTTTCGCTCATTTATATCTATACGTAAAGACTGGCACGTACAGCGATTCTATTCGTTTCCCAGGAACTAGTACATCGCATGCACGTTTGTTAAATGCATGCGCATGCAGCACCCAAAACGGAGAGATGTCTTTCATGCTGGGAGAAACAGCTGAGGGCGTCTTCTCGCAGTTGAACCCCTTACGTTCCGTTATTAATCCTAGTATCAAAAGCATAAGCATTTGGAGCGTTCCCCATTCACGTGTGGACTGCTATTAACAATTTGCGTTACATGATCCTAGCTAAAATTCTGCATATACAATTCCAACTAGCGGCTCGTACACATTTCTAGAAACGAGCGCAAAACACAGCGTCAGGTTCCACCGAGACTCGAACTCGGATTGCTGGATTCAAAGTCCAGAGTGCTAACCATTACACCATGGAACCGGATGCAGGCAGCGGTCTTCAATTCAGTAGCATCATGTCATTAAGCCGATAAGATGCGATGTTATTTCATGTAGCGTCCTCAGGAAGTGTTTGCGTGGCAAATGAAGCAACCAGGTAGGCTGAAAGTGGATGGTGCACCTTCGAATGTAGCAAGAATTCTTGCCAGTATTCGTACATCAAGTGATGTCGAAGGCTCAGGTAATCAAAATATCGCAACGGCCACTTTCGTATGGTGCATGCATTGTGCTGGAAGCAGCCTACCTATGGAAACAGCTATGGACACAGAGTACTGTCGAAAACTGCGTGCTGGCACAGAACGCTACGTAGTGGGCGGATAGTGCGTGACACGATAACATTTGCACTTCGCCCGGTCGAAATACTGACACACAACTCTAGCAGCTCTTTCAGCATTCATATACACTGGTGTTCAGCACAGCTCTTGTTGTGGGTGTCGGATTAAGAAAGCTCTTTGAGAATATGGTCCAGATTGTATGCTGCAACTAGCAAGTGCGGCAAGATGTCAGTAGGTGGCGGGGTGCAGACGTGCTTCCTTGTGCGGCCTGTTGGTCTCGGGGTATGATTCCTGCTTTGGGTGCAGGAGGTCCCGGGTTCAAATCCCGGACAGGCCCTACTTTTCACTTTCGCGACAACCAAACACTACGATAAACTTGCGAGTCTCTGAAAGTAAGCCATGCAACAGGACAAACTGCATGCGGGCCCCCGTCCCAAGAGACTGGCTAGTGCGTCATGTGGAAAGCAAACTACGTGGCAGGGTTAAGCCGTCTTCGCTCACTTATATCTATACGTAAAGACTGGCACGTACAGCGATTCTATTCGTTTCCCAGGAACTAGTACATCGCATGCACGTTTGTTAAATGCATGCGCATGCAGCACCCAAATCGGAGAGATGTCTTTCCTGCTGGGAGAAACAGCTGAAGGCGTCTTCTTGCACTTGAACCCCTTACGTTCCGTTATTAATCCTAGTATCAAAAGCATAAGCATTTGGAGCGTTCCCCATTCACGTGTGGACTGCTATTAACAATTTGCGTTACATGATCCTAGCTAAAATTCTGCATATACAATTCCAACTACCGGCTCGTACACATTTCTAGAAACGAGCGCAAAACACAACGTCAGGTTCCACCGAGACTCGAACTCGGATTGCTGGATTCAAAGTCCAGAGTGCTAACCATTACACCATGGAACCGGATGCATGCAGCGGTCTTCAATTCAGTAGCATCATGTCATTAAACCGATAAGATGCGATGTTATTTCATGTAGCGTCCTCAGGAAGTGTTTGCGTGGCAAATGAAGCAACCAGGTAGGCTGAAAGTGGATGGTGCACCTTCGAATGTAGCAAGAATTCTTGCCAGTATTCGTACATCAAGTGATGTCGAAGGCTCAGGTAATGAAAAGGTCGTCTTCTCGCAGTTGAACCCCTTATGTTACGTCATTAATCCTAGTATCAAAAGCATAAGCATTTGGAGCGTTCCCCATTTACGTGTGGACTGCTATTAACAATTTGCGCTCAGGAGGTGTTTGCGTGGCAAATGAAGCAACCAGGTAGGCTGAAAGTGGAAGGTGCACCTTCGAATGTAGCAAGAATTCTTGCCAGTATTCGTACATCAAGTGATGTCGAAGGCTCAGGTAATCAAAATGGCGCTACGGCCACTTTCGTATGATGCATGCATTGTGCTGGAAGCAGCCTAGCTATGGAAACAGCTATGGACACAGAGTACTGTCGAAACTGCGTGCTGGCACAGAACGCTACGTAGTGGGCGGATAGAGCGTGACACGATAACATTTGCACTTCGCACGGTCGAAATACTGACACACAACACTAGCAGCTCTTTCAGCATTCTAATACACTGGTGTTCAGCACAGCACTTGTTGTGGGTGGCGGATTAAGAAAGCTCTTTGAGAATATGGTCCAGATTGTATGCTGCAACTAGCAAGTGCGGCAAGATGTCAGTAGGTGGCGGGGTGCAGACGTTCTTCCTTCTGCGGGCTTTTGATCTACGGGTATGATTCCTGCTTTGGGTGCAGGAGGTCCCGGGTTCAAATCCCGGACAGGCCCCACTTTTAACTTTCGCGACAACCAAACACTACGATAAACTTGCGAGTCTCTGAAAGTAAGCCATGCAACAGGACAAACTGCATGTTTGCCCCCTTCCCAAGAGACTGGCAAGTGCGTCATGTGGAAAGCAATCTACGCTGCAGGATTAAGCCGTCTTCGCTCACTTATATCTGTACGTAAAGACTGGCACGTACAGCGATTCTATTCGTTTCCCAGGAACTAGTACATCGCATGCACGTTTGTTAAATGCATGCGCATGCAGCACCCAAAACGGAGAGATGTCCTTCCTGTTGGGAGATTAGCTGAGGTCGTTTTCTCGCAGTTGAACCCCTTACGTTACGTTATTTATCCTAGTATCAAAAGCATAAGCATTTGGAGCGTTCCCCATTCACGTGTGGACTGCTATTAACAATTGGCGCTCAGGAAGTGTTTGCGTGGCAAATGAAGCAACCAGGTAGGCTGAAAGTGGAAGGTGCACCTTCGAATGTAGCAAGAATTCTTGCCAGTATTCGTACATCAAGTGATGTCGAAGGCTCAGGTAATCAAAATCGCGCAACGGCCACTTTCGTATGGTGCATGCATTGTGCTGGAAGCAGCCTAGATATGGGAACAGCTATGGACGCACAGTACTGTCGAAAACTGCGTGCTGACACAGAACGCTACGTAGGGGGCGGATAGTGCGTGACACGATAACATTTGCATTTCACACGGTCGAAATACTGACACAAAACGCTAGCAGCTCTTTGAGCATTCACATACACTGGTGTTCAGCACAGCTCATGTTGTGGGTGTCGGATTAAGAAAGCTTTTTGAGTATATGGTCCAGATTGTATGCTGCAACTAGCAAGTGCGGCAAGATGTCAGTAGGTGGCGGGGTGCAGACGTGCTTCCTTGTGCGGCCTGTTGGTCTAGGGATATGATTCCTGCTGTGGGTGCAGGAGGTCCCGGGTTCAAATCCCGGACAGGCCCTACTTTTCACTTTCGCGACAACCAAACACTACGATAAACTTGCGAGTCTCTGAAAGTAAGCCATGCAACAGGACAAACTGCATGTGGGCCACCGGCCCAAGAGACTGGCAAGTGCGTCATTTGGAAAGCAATCTACGTGGCAGGATTAAGCCGTCTTCGCTCACTTATATCTATACGTAAAGACTGGCACGTACAGCGATTCTATTCGTTTCCCAGGAACTAGTACATCGCATGCACGTTTGTTAAATGCATGCGCATGCAGCACTCAAAACGGAGAGATGTTTTTCCTGCTGGGAGAAACATTGAGGGCGTCTTTTTGCAGTTGAACCCCTACGTTCCGTTATTAATCCTAGTATCAAAAGCATAAGCATTTGGAGCGTTCCCCATTCACGTGTGGCCTGCTATTAACAATTTGCGTTACATCATCCTAGCTAAAATTCGGCATATACAATTCCAACTACCGGCTCGTACACATTTCTAGAAACGAGCGCAAAACACAGCGTCAGGTTCCACCGAGACTCGAACTCGGATCGCTGGATTCAAAGTCCAGAGTGCTAACCATTACACCATGGAAACGGATGCCTATAGCGGTCTTCAATTCAGTAGCATCATGTCATTAAGCCGATAAGATGCGATGTTATTTCATGTAGCGTCCTCAGGAAGTGTTTGCGTGGCAAATGAAGCAACCAGGTAGGCTGAAAGTGGAAGGTGCACCTTCGAATGTAGCAAGAATTCTTGCCAGTATTCGTACATCAAGTGATGTCGAAGGCTCAGGTAATCAAAATCGCGCAACGGCCACTTTCGTATGGTGCATGCATTGTGCTGGAAGCAGCCTAGCTATGGAAACAGCTATGGACACAGAGTACTGTCGAAAACTGCGTGCTGACACAGAACGCTACGTAGTGGGCGGATAGTGCGTGTCACGATAACATTTGCACTTCACACGGTCGAAATACTGACACACAACTCTAGCAGCTCTTTGAGCATTCACATACACTGGTGTTCAGCACAGCTCATGTTGTGGGTGTCGGATTAAGAAAGCTCTTTGAGAATATGGTCCAGATTGTATGCTGCAACTAGCAAGTGCGGCAAGATGTCAGTAGGTGGCGGGGTGCAGACGTGCTTCCTTGTGCGGCCTGTTGGTCTAGGGGTAGGAGTTGCGTTTGAGACGCGCTAGTGTGAGGAGGTACCGTCCGCTCCGCCAAGCTAGCGATTGTTTACAAGTGGTGTTTGTGTCCGTCGCGTGTCGTCTTACTGTTCTGTGCCTGCGTGTTGTTGTGTATTCCGTGTTAACGTTCGATGCTGTTAGCCCGTTAAGGGTTAATTAGCGATATGTCTCGTCAGTGTCCCAGGAAGAATACACTAAAATTTGAATTTGATAAGACAACCCGTGCTCTGCAACCAAGCTCACTAGAGATCCACGAGTGGATTGTCGACGTCTTCGGGATAACGACAGGACAGGTCCACACTGCCTATTACGATTTGGAACAGTACTGTTTCTTCGTGAAGCTGCACAATCCTGTTATCATGGAGCGACTTTTGCTGAAATTCGGGGGACGCATTGAATTTCGCCATCGGAACGGAACTGTGAGTATCGTTACGCTTTCAAATGCTGATGTAGAGTTGAAAAAGTCCGTGTTTTCAATCTCCCACCTGAAGTTGAAAATTGCTACCTGAAGGAGGTTTTGTCGAAGTACGGTGACGTTAGGTCTGTTAGAAATGAAATGTGGTCCAGGGAACATAAGCTGCAGTGTTATAGCGGGGTGCGATCTGTTGAAATGGAAGTAAAGGTTAATATCCCGTCGCACATAATGGTGTGTGGATACAAGGGGCTAGTTACCTATACCGGACAAATTCCCACGTGCCATGTTTGTAACGAGAGTGGCCACCTGAGGCAGGATTGTCCCCGTCGCATGTTTGTTTTAAAAACAATTTGCAACAGCGACAGCGGCTTACATTTAGTGATGTCCTGATGCGAAGTAATGTAGAACAGCCCGTTGTCTCTCTGCCTTCCGATACCGTGCAAAATCCCACTTTAGTGAATGACAGTGCCAAGATAATGACTATTGTAGAGGAGCAGTCTGCCCCTGCTGCTAGTGATCGTAGTGCCTCCGGCAATAAGCGGCCTCGGGACTCCGCCGATATTTCTTCAGATGAGGATGGTTCCGGTCACACCCACTCTGTGCAAAAGCAAAAAGCCAGTAATCAACCAGCACTGGAATCCGCCATTGCAATGGAGGCGGCATCATCAGGCCAACCCAATGCCAATGTTCCATTAACAGCTAATGCAGCAGTCGCTGAAATGGAACCGGCGGAGGCAGCCATGCAGGCATCAATTCCAGAGGGACCCGAAAATACGAATCAGGAATGTGCACAACATACTGAAGGCACTTCCTCGCCTACGGTAGAACAAGGCACTAAGGTGAAACTTGTTGATCAAGTTGGTAGTAGTGATCACGTTCACGACTTAAATGACCCCCACAGTGCAGCCCACCAACAAGAGGGTCCTGCACAAGGGACAGGCATTCCAAATACAGCCGGAACCGCGCAAGACACACAGCGGCGCCGCCTGAAGCCGCAGCCGAACGTCAACGTCGGCAGGGCGCAGGCGAAACGCAACGGGGGCACACAAAGGCAAAAATCACCTGACGGTAAAGGAGTTGGAAATCCTGAAGTGTCAGTCAGTGTAGATCAAGACAATAGCAAAGATAGACATACAGCCTCCGCAGCTTCACCAACAGTGGTGAAATAGCAGCAGATTTCCGACTGGATCTTCTTCCCCTCAAATACATTGTACACATTGGGCGAAGTGTAAATCTCGGATTTTGTACTCACTCTACTTTGACGCCCCTACATGACCATTAACCTTCTCGGATGAGTCAAGCTTATAAAATATTAACTATTAATGTTAACAGGATAACGTCAGATTTGAAAAAAGTTGTGTTAAAACAATTTATCTATGAAGCAGTGGCGGATGCTGCATTGTTGCAAGAAGTGTTATTCACTGATTTCGTCGTGCCCGGTTTTCAAATATTTTATAATGTCCTACCGGACGCAACTACAAGAACCGCAATTTTAACTCGTGAAGGTATTCCGGTAATGTTGTTGGATAAACTAGTTACGGGAAGAGGCTTAAGTTGTAAAATATTTGATGTCACTGTTGTAAATGTTTATGCACCGTCTGGTACCATCAACAGAGCTGCGAGAGCTCACTTCTTCAAGGAAGACATCATCTACTAGTTGAGGAAAAATCCTGCGTCTGTCATAATTGGTGGCGACTTCAATTGTGTAATTAACAGAAAAGATCAGGTCCCGCATTTTAACTACTCCAAGGAGCTGCATGACTTCATCAAGCACATGAAGTACAAAGATGCATGGGAAGTCAAATTCCCTACGCTAGTCAAGTACACGCATTTCACTTCGACATCATGCAGTCGGATCGATAGGCAGTATGTGTCGGAGAATCTCAGTCATAACGTGTTGGATGTGGAAGTCATCCCGACATACTGCTCCGATCACTGTGAGTTGTCTGTGACTCTCAATTTAGTGCAGCAACCTACAAAATTTTACCGTAATCAGTGGATGCTCAACATTGGCCATCTCCAAGATGACGAACTAGAAGAGTGGGTCAAAGCCACATGGACTGCATTTTTGAAATCAGTGCATAAATACAGATCTAAAATCGAATGGTGGGTCAAGTTTGCCAAGCCTAAACTTAGGCAAACCTTAAAATCATACAGTTATCAAAAAACTAAAGATTGCAAAAAGACAATCGAATTTTACTATACGGTATTGCGAGAACTACATGACAAACATACCGTAGCTCCCACTCATCTAGAGCAAATTCGACAAATAAAAGCGAAGCTTCTAAGCATCACACGACAGCAGCTAGAGGGATTAAAACTTAAATCAAAGGCAAGGTCTCTAATACAAGAAGAAACTACTTCAATGTTTCACCTGATCAAACACCAACTTAATAGGCGACGCAGTTTTATAGACGACCTCAAACTCGAAGACGGGACTGTAATTACAGACCAAAGTGACATGGTGCGCGCAATCCAACAACATTTCGCTCACCTCTACAGTCCAGACCAGACTGCCGAGACTGCAAGCACTGAAATGTTGCAATTATTAACGGAACGGATCACTACTGAAGAAAATAACTGTCTGATTGCTGCATTTGCGGCGGACGACGTCTTTAATCTAGTAAAGACGTCACCTTCCAACAAATCGGCGGGTCCAGATGGATTACCAAAAGAATTTTATCACAAGTTTTGGCATCTTATTGGGTCAACATTCACGGATGTAATCAACGAAACCTTACAAGCAAGAGACTTACCAACTGCACTTAAGGAAGGAAAACTAGTCTTGATTCCGAAAAGTAAAGGACAAAAGAAAATCGATAATTTACGCCCCTTAATGTTGATGAACTATGATTACAAGACCATTGCACGAGCACTTAAGGAGAGACTCACACCACTTCTAAGAACAGTAATAAAAGGCCATCAAGCCTGCTTCCCAGGCAGGACAATCATGTCAGTCATCTCCGAATACAGAGACCTTGTTTCTATCGTAGCAGTCACCGACATCAGGTGTGCGCTATACTTCATCGATTTCTGCAAGGCATTTGACCATGTCAGCCACCGGTATGTGGATCTCATATTTCAACACCTGGCTTTTGACGATCGAGCAGTTCGTGTAATCCATCAGATGATGACCGGCATAACTGCAAAGGCTTACGTAAACGGGCAGCCGACGAAAACTATTCATATACAGAGGGGCGTTCCACAAGGGAGCCCATTATCAATGCTTTTGTATGTTCTTGCACTTGAGCCTTTGCTACGGCAACTGAGAGACAAATTAAGTGGCGTCACATTATCCGGGGTCACACTTACGGCAAAAGCATATGCCGATGACGTGGGCGTCGTCCTCCGACACGAAGGTGAAATTACAATTCTGGAAGAGACGATACGTCAATATAGTCGCGCCTCTGGTGCACAGGTGAACATACATAAGAGTAAAATCTTGAACCTACGAGGATTTGACAGGGTACGCAGCCAATGGGCTACACTAGTTGATTCCCACAGAACACTAGGTATTACTATGACCAATTGTCCAATGAAGATGGCTGCAGTAAATTGGCGGGACACGGCGAACAAAATACAGGGTGCGTTCACCGAACTTCGTTGGCGATCCGCGAATTTATTGCAGAAAGTTCAATTAATTAACACCTACATGTTTTCTAAAGCCTGTTTTGTAGCACAAATATTCCCGGCACCGAAATTACAGGTGAAAAAGGTAATGCGACTTGCCAATAGTTACTTGTGGCAAGGCAACATTTTTAAAGTTAGACTCGACAGTGTGACCAAAGCACGACTGATGGGCGGCTTAGGGCTAACTAATTTGGTTAAAAAAGCATCTGCACTTTACGTCAAAAGGAACCTGTTTATGATTAATAAGGACAGAAATAACATTACCTCCAGACTCTTCACAATTGTCCAGCCAGGTTCCCTGCAACCCCCGGTGAATGTGGGCCACCTAAACAACAAACTCACGCATGTTAAGGAATTTTATATTGAGGTCAGCTACTTAGAGGCCGGCACGGTGTACAAGTCACATATAACTACAAGAGAGATACTCAATACATGGCACTAATCGGATACACAAAATACCATAGAAATCAAATATCCGAACGTCATATGGCGTGCTGTATGGAAAAATATTAGCCTCAAAATCCATTCGACAGACGTGGATTCCACTTGGTACAAGGTCGTCAGCGACACAGTACCAACTAATGAACAACTTTATCGAATAGGACTCAGTGATACACATAACTGCACTAGGTGTGGATTCGTGGACACACTTCAACACAGATTCACGTGCAGTGGACTAGTTCACAATTGGACATGGATCAGAAGAAAGATAGCACTCCTCACCTGAAGTGATGGCCGCAATTATACGCCACAAATGCTGTTACGGCCTGAAGAGATATTATTCCCAGAACGGAAAAATAACACTGTCATGTGGCTCATGGGTCACTATACACATTACGTAATTGGTAAAAATGGATCTGACAATTCAATTGATTTCATGGTCTACATGGAATCAGCTTACTGGGAATCCAAAAAATTCAGTAACCATAACCAACTCTACGGAAACATGTTGAATATAGTCTTCGAGAGAACAGGCATAGGATAACAACGCACCACAACACGATAGAGACAATAAGGACGTCACGAGCAAACTGTGGACTCAGTTTTATTCATCATTGAGAGGTGCCTACGGCTTCTACACGCTAATAAAAAAAAAGGGGTATGATTCCTGCTTTGGGTGCAGGAGGTCCCGGGTTCAAATCCCGGACAGGCCCTACTTTTCACTTTCGCGACAACCAAACACTACGATAAACTTGCGAGTCTCTGAAAGTAAGCCATGCAACAGGACAAACTGCATGTGGTCCACCAGCCCAAGAGACTGGCAAGTGCGTCATGTGGAAAGCAATCTACGTGGCAGGATTAAGCCGTCTTCGCTCACTTATATCTATACGTAAAGTCTGGCACGTACAGCGATTCTATTCGTTTCCCAGGAACTAGTACATCGCATGCACGTTTGTTGAATACATGCGCATGCAGCACCCAATCGGGAGAGATGTCTTTAATGCTGGGAGAAACAGCTGAGAGCGTCTTCTCGCAGTTGAACCCCTTACGTTCCGTTATTAATCCTAGTATCAAAAGCATAAGCATTTGGAGCGTTCCCCATTCAAGTGTGGACTGCTATTAACAATTTGCGTTACATGATCCTAGCTAAAATTCTGCATATACAATTCCAACTACCGGCTCGTACACATTTCTAGAAACGAGCGCAAAACACAGCGTCAGATTCCACCGAGACTCGAACTCGGATCGCTGGATTCAAAGTCCAGAGTGCTAACCATTACACCATGGAAACGGATGCCTGTAGCGGTCTTCAATTCAGTAGCATCATGTCATTAAGCCGATAAGATGCGATGTTATTTCATGTAGCGTCCTCAGGAAGTGTTTGCGTGGCAAATGAAGCAACCAGGTAGGCTGAAAGTGGAAGGTGCACCTTCGAATGTAGCAAGAATTCTTGCCAGTATTCGTACATCAAGTGATGTCGAAGGCTCAGGTAATCAAAATCGCGCAACGGCCACTTTCGTATGGTGCATACATTGTGCTGGAAGCAGCCTAGCTATGGAAACAGCTATGGACACAGAGTACTGTCGAAAACTGCGTGCTGACACAGAACGCTACGTAGTGGGCGGATAGTGCGTGACACGATAACATTTGCACTTCACACGGTCGAAATACTGACACACAACTCTAGCAGCTCTTTGAGCTTTCACATACACTGGTGTTCAGCACAGCTCATGTTGTGGGTGTCGGATTAAGAAAGCTCTTTGAGAATATGGTCCAGATTGTATGCTGCAACTAGCAAGTGCGGCAAGATGTCAGTAGATGGCGGGGTGCAGACGTGCTTCCTTGTGCGGCCTGTTGGTCTAGGGGTATGATTCCTGCTTTGGGTGCAGGAGGTCCCGGGTTCATGATCCTAGCTAAAATTCTGCATATACAATTCCAACTACCGGCTCGTACACATTTCTAGAAACGTGCGCAAAACACAGCGTCAGGTTCCACCGAGACTCGAACTCGGATCGCCTGATTCAAAGTCCAGAGTGATTCACGTGTGGACTGCTATTAACAATTTGCGTTACATGATCCCAGCTAAAATTCTGCATATACAATTCCAACTACCGGCTCGTACACATTTCTAGAAACGAGCGCAAAACACAGCGTCAGGTTCCACCGAGACTCGAACTAGGATCGCTGGATTCAAAGTCCAGAGTGCTAACCATTACACCATGGAACCGGATGCCTGTAGCGGTCTTCAGTTCAGTAGCATCATGTCATTAAGCCGATAAGATGCGATGTTATTTCATGTAGCGTCCTCAGGAAGTGTTTGCGTGGCAAATGAAGCAACCAGGTAGGCTGAAAGTGGAAGGTGCACCTTCGAATGTAGCAAGAATTCTTGCCAGTATTCGTACATCAAGTGATGTCGAAGGCTCAGGTAATCAAAATCGCGCAACGGCCACTTTCGTATGGTGCATGCATTGTGCTGGAAGCAGCCTAGCTATGGAAACAGCTATGGACACAGAGTACTGTCGAAAACTGCGTGCTGACACAGAACGCTACGTAGTTGGCGGATAGTGCGTGTCACGATAACATTTGCACTTCACACGGTCGAAATACTGACACACAACTCTAGCAGCTCTTTGAGCATTCACATACACTGGTGTTCAGCACAGCTCATGTTGTGGGTGTCGGATTAAGAAAGCTCTTTGAGAATATGGTCCAGATTGTATGCTGCAACTAGCAAGTGCGGCAAGATGTCAGTAGGTGGCGGGGTGCAGACGTGCTTCCTTGTGCGGCCTGTTGGTCTAGGGGTAGGAGTTGCGTTTGAGACGCGCTAGTGTGAGGAGGTACCGTCCGCTCCGCCAAGCTAGCGATTGTTTACAAGTGGTGTTTGTGTCCGTCGCGTGTCGTCTTACTGTTCTGTGCCTGCGTGTTGTTGTGTATTCCGTGTTAACGTTCGATGCTGTTAGCCCGTTAAGGGTTAATTAGCGATATGTCTCGTCAGTGTCCCAGGAAGAATACACTAAAATTTGAATTTGATAAGACAACCCGTGCTCTGCAACCAAGCTCACTAGAGATCCACGAGTGGATTGTCGACGTCTTCGGGATAACGACAGGACAGGTCCACACTGCCTATTACGATTTGGAACAGTACTGTTTCTTCGTGAAGCTGCACAATCCTGTTATCATGGAGCGACTTTTGCTGAAATTCGGGGGACGCATTGAATTTCGCCATCGGAACGGAACTGTGAGTATCGTTACGCTTTCAAATGCTGATGTAGAGTTGAAAAAGTCCGTGTTTTCAATCTCCCACCTGAAGTTGAAAATTGCTACCTGAAGGAGGTTTTGTCGAAGTACGGTGACGTTAGGTCTGTTAGAAATGAAATGTGGTCCAGGGAACATAAGCTGCAGTGTTATAGCGGGGTGCGATCTGTTGAAATGGAAGTAAAGGTTAATATCCCGTCGCACATAATGGTGTGTGGATACAAGGGGCTAGTTACCTATACCGGACAAATTCCCACGTGCCATGTTTGTAACGAGAGTGGCCACCTGAGGCAGGATTGTCCCCGTCGCATGTTTGTTTTAAAAACAATTTGCAACAGCGACAGCGGCTTACATTTAGTGATGTCCTGATGCGAAGTAATGTAGAACAGCCCGTTGTCTCTCTGCCTTCCGATACCGTGCAAAATCCCACTTTAGTGAATGACAGTGCCAAGATAATGACTATTGTAGAGGAGCAGTCTGCCCCTGCTGCTAGTGATCGTAGTGCCTCCGGCAATAAGCGGCCTCGGGACTCCGCCGATATTTCTTCAGATGAGGATGGTTCCGGTCACACCCACTCTGTGCAAAAGCAAAAAGCCAGTAATCAACCAGCACTGGAATCCGCCATTGCAATGGAGGCGGCATCATCAGGCCAACCCAATGCCAATGTTCCATTAACAGCTAATGCAGCAGTCGCTGAAATGGAACCGGCGGAGGCAGCCATGCAGGCATCAATTCCAGAGGGACCCGAAAATACGAATCAGGAATGTGCACAACATACTGAAGGCACTTCCTCGCCTACGGTAGAACAAGGCACTAAGGTGAAACTTGTTGATCAAGTTGGTAGTAGTGATCACGTTCACGACTTAAATGACCCCCACAGTGCAGCCCACCAACAAGAGGGTCCTGCACAAGGGACAGGCATTCCAAATACAGCCGGAACCGCGCAAGACACACAGCGGCGCCGCCTGAAGCCGCAGCCGAACGTCAACGTCGGCAGGGCGCAGGCGAAACGCAACGGGGGCACACAAAGGCAAAAATCACCTGACGGTAAAGGAGTTGGAAATCCTGAAGTGTCAGTCAGTGTAGATCAAGACAATAGCAAAGATAGACATACAGCCTCCGCAGCTTCACCAACAGTGGTGAAATAGCAGCAGATTTCCGACTGGATCTTCTTCCCCTCAAATACATTGTACACATTGGGCGAAGTGTAAATCTCGGATTTTGTACTCACTCTACTTTGACGCCCCTACATGACCATTAACCTTCTCGGATGAGTCAAGCTTATAAAATATTAACTATTAATGTTAACAGGATAACGTCAGATTTGAAAAAAGTTGTGTTAAAACAATTTATCTATGAAGCAGTGGCGGATGCTGCATTGTTGCAAGAAGTGTTATTCACTGATTTCGTCGTGCCCGGTTTTCAAATATTTTATAATGTCCTACCGGACGCAACTACAAGAACCGCAATTTTAACTCGTGAAGGTATTCCGGTAATGTTGTTGGATAAACTAGTTACGGGAAGAGGCTTAAGTTGTAAAATATTTGATGTCACTGTTGTAAATGTTTATGCACCGTCTGGTACCACCAACAGAGCTGCGAGAGCTCACTTCTTCAAGGAAGACATCATCTACTAGTTGAGGAAAAATCCTGCGTCTGTCATAATTGGTGGCGACTTCAATTGTGTAATTAACAGAAAAGATCAGGTCCCGCATTTTAACTACTCCAAGGAGCTGCATGACTTCATCAAGCACATGAAGTACAAAGATGCATGGGAAGTCAAATTCCCTACGCTAGTCAAGTACACGCATTTCACTTCGACATCATGCAGTCGGATCGATAGGCAGTATGTGTCGGAGAATCTCAGTCATAACGTGTTGGATGTGGAAGTCATCCCGACATACTGCTCCGATCACTGTGGGTTGTCTGTGACTCTCAATTTAGTGCAGCAACCTACAAAATTTTACCGTAATCAGTGGATGCTCAACATTGGCCATCTCCAAGATGACGAACTAGAAGAGTGGGTCAAAGCCACATGGACTGCATTTTTGAAATCAGTGCATAAATACAGATCTAAAATCGAATGGTGGGTCAAGTTTGCCAAGCCTAAACTTAGGCAAACCTTAAAATCATACAGTTATCAAAAAACTAAAGATTGCAAAAAGACAATCGAATTTTACTATACGGTATTGCGAGAACTACATGACAAACATACCGTAGCTCCCACTCATCTAGAGCAAATTCGACAAATAAAAGCGAAGCTTCTAAGCATCACACGACAGCAGCTAGAGGGATTAAAACTTAAATCAAAGGCAAGGTCTCTAATACAAGAAGAAACTACTTCAATGTTTCACCTGATCAAACACCAACTTAATAGGCGACGCAGTTTTATAGACGACCTCAAACTCGAAGACGGGACTGTAATTACAGACCAAAGTGACATGGTGCGCGCAATCCAACAACATTTCGCTCACCTCTACAGTCCAGACCAGACTGCCGAGACTGCAAGCACTGAAATGTTGCAATTATTAACGGAACGGATCACTACTGAAGAAAATAACTGTCTGATTGCTGCATTTGCGGCGGACGACGTCTTTAATCTAGTAAAGACGTCACCTTCCAACAAATCGGCGGGTCCAGATGGATTACCAAAAGAATTTTATCACAAGTTTTGGCATCTTATTGGGTCAACATTCACGGATGTAATCAACGAAACCTTACAAGCAAGAGACTTACCAACTGCACTTAAGGAAGGAAAACTAGTCTTGATTCCGAAAAGTAAAGGACAAAAGAAAATCGATAATTTACGCCCCTTAATGTTGATGAACTATGATTACAAGACCATTGCACGAGCACTTAAGGAGAGACTCACACCACTTCTAAGAACAGTAATAAAAGGCCATCAAGCCTGCTTCCCAGGCAGGACAATCATGTCAGTCATCTCCGAATACAGAGACCTTGTTTCTATCGTAGCAGTCACCGACATCAGGTGTGCGCTATACTTCATCGATTTCTGCAAGGCATTTGACCATGTCAGCCACCGGTATGTGGATCTCATATTTCAACACCTGGCTTTTGACGATCGAGCAGTTCGTGTAATCCATCAGATGATGACCGGCATAACTGCAAAGGCTTACGTAAACGGGCAGCCGACGAAAACTATTCATATACAGAGGGGCGTTCCACAAGGGAGCCCATTATCAATGCTTTTGTATGTTCTTGCACTTGAGCCTTTGCTACGGCAACTGAGAGACAAATTAAGTGGCGTCACATTATCCGGGGTCACACTTACGGCAAAAGCATATGCCGATGACGTGGGCGTCGTCCTCCGACACGAAGGTGAAATTACAATTCTGGAAGAGACGATACGTCAATATAGTCGCGCCTCTGGTGCACAGGTGAACATACATAAGAGTAAAATCTTGAACCTACGAGGATTTGACAGGGTACGCAGCCAATGGGCTACACTAGTTGATTCCCACAGAACACTAGGTATTACTATGACCAATTGTCCAATGAAGATGGCTGCAGTAAATTGGCGGGACACGGCGAACAAAATACAGGGTGCGTTCACCGAACTTCGTTGGCGATCCGCGAATTTATTGCAGAAAGTTCAATTAATTAACACCTACATGTTTTCTAAAGCCTGTTTTGTAGCACAAATATTCCCGGCACCGAAATTACAGGTGAAAAAGGTAATGCGACTTGCCAATAGTTACTTGTGGCAAGGCAACATTTTTAAAGTTAGACTCGACAGTGTGACCAAAGCACGACTGATGGGCGGCTTAGGGCTAACTAATTTGGTTAAAAAAGCATCTGCACTTTACGTCAAAAGGAACCTGTTTATGATTAATAAGGACAGAAATAACATTACCTCCAGACTCTTCACAATTGTCCAGCCAGGTTCCCTGCAACCCCCGGTGAATGTGGGCCACCTAAACAACAAACTCACGCATGTTAAGGAATTTTATATTGAGGTCAGCTACTTAGAGGCCGGCACGGTGTACAAGTCACATATAACTACAAGAGAGATACTCAATACATGGCACTAATCGGATACACAAAATACCATAGAAATCAAATATCCGAACGTCATATGGCGTGCTGTATGGAAAAATATTAGCCTCAAAATCCATTCGACAGACGTGGATTCCACTTGGTACAAGGTCGTCAGCGACACAGTACCAACTAATGAACAACTTTATCGAATAGGACTCAGTGATACACATAACTGCACTAGGTGTGGATTCGTGGACACACTTCAACACAGATTCACGTGCAGTGGACTAGTTCACAATTGGACATGGATCAGAAGAAAGATAGCACTCCTCACCTGAAGTGATGGCCGCAATTATACGCCACAAATGCTGTTACGGCCTGAAGAGATATTATTCCCAGAACGGAAAAATAACACTGTCATGTGGCTCATGGGTCACTATACACATTACGTAATTGGTAAAAATGGATCTGACAATTCAATTGATTTCATGGTCTACATGGAATCAGCTTACTGGGAATCCAAAAAATTCAGTAACCATAACCAACTCTACGGAAACATGTTGAATATAGTCTTCGAGAGAACAGGCATAGGATAACAACGCACCACAACACGATAGAGACAATAAGGACGTCACGAGCAAACTGTGGACTCAGTTTTATTCATCATTGAGAGGTGCCTACGGCTTCTACACGCTAATAAAAAAAAAAGGGGTATGATTCCTGCTTTGGGTGCAGGAGGTCCCGGGTTCAAATCCCGGACAGGCCCTACTTTTCACTTTCGCGACAACCAAACACTACGATAAACTTGCGAGTCTCTGAAAGTAAGCCATGCAACAGGACAAACTGCATGTGGTCCACCAGCCCAAGAGACTGGCAAGTGCGTCATGTGGAAAGCAATCTACGTGGCAGGATTAAGCCGTCTTCGCTCACTTATATCTATACGTAAAGTCTGGCACGTACAGCGATTCTATTCGTTTCCCAGGAACTAGTACATCGCATGCACGTTTGTTGAATACATGCGCATGCAGCACCCAATCGGGAGAGATGTCTTTAATGCTGGGAGAAACAGCTGAGAGCGTCTTCTCGCAGTTGAACCCCTTACGTACCGTTATTAATCCTAGTATCAAAAGCATAAGCATTTGGAGCGTTCCCCATTCAAGTGTGGACTGCTATTAACAATTTGCGTTACATGATCCTAGCTAAAATTCTGCATATACAATTCCAACTACCGGCTCGTACACATTTCTAGAAACGAGCGCAAAACACAGCGTCAGATTCCACCGAGACTCGAACTCGGATCGCTGGATTCAAAGTCCAGAGTGCTAACCATTACACCATGGAACCGGATGCCTGTAGCGGTCTTCAATTCAGTAGCATCATGTCATTAAGCCGATAAGATGCGATGTTATTTCATGTAGCGTCCTCAGGAAGTGTTTGCGTGGCAAATGAAGCAACCAGGTAGGCTGAAAGTGGAAGGTGCACCTTCGAATGTAGCAAGAATTCTTGCCAGTATTCGTACATCAAGTGATGTCGAAGGCTCAGGTAATCAAAATCGCGCAACGGCCACTTTCGTATGGTGCATACATTGTGCTGGAAGCAGCCTAGCTATGGAAACAGCTATGGACACAGAGTACTGTCGAAAACTGCGTGCTGACACAGAACGCTACGTAGTGGGCGGATAGTGCGTGACACGATAACATTTGCACTTCACACGGTCGAAATACTGACACACAACTCTAGCAGCTCTTTGAGCTTTCACATACACTGGTGTTCAGCACAGCTCATGTTGTGGGTGTCGGATTAAGAAAGCTCTTTGAGAATATGGTCCAGATTGTATGCTGCAACTAGCAAGTGCGGCAAGATGTCAGTAGATGGCGGGGTGCAGACGTGCTTCCTTGTGCGGCCTGTTGGTCTAGGGGTATGATTCCTGCTTTGGGTGCAGGAGGTCCCGGGTTCAAATCCCGGACAGGACCTACGTTTCACTTTCGCGACAACCAAACACTACGTTAAACTTGCGAGACTCTGAAAGTAAGCCATGCAAAAGGACAAACTGCATGTGGGCCACCGGCCCAAGAGACTGGCAAGTGCGTCATGTGGAAAGCAATCTACGTGGCAGGATTAAGCCGTCTTCGCTCTCTTATATCTATACGTTAAGACTGGCACGTACAGCGATTCTATTCGTTTCCCAGGAACTAGTACATCGCATGCACGTTTGTTAAATGCATGCGCATGCAGCACCCAAAACGGAGAGATGTCTTTCCTGCTGGGAGAAACAGCTGAGGGCGTCTTCTCGCAGTTGAACCCCTTACGTTCCGTTATTAATCCTAGTATCAAAAGCATAAGCATTTGGAGCGTTCCCCATTCACGTGTGGACTGCTATTAACAATTTGCGTTACATGATCCTAGCTAAAATTCTGCATATACAATTCCAACTACCGGCTCGTACACATTTCTAGAAACGTGCGCAAAACACAGCGTCAGGTTCCACCGAGACTCGAACTCGGATCGCCTGATTCAAAGTCCAGAGTGATTCACGTGTGGACTGCTATTAACAATTTGCGTTACATGATCCCAGCTAACATTCTGCATATACAATTCCAACTACCGGCTCGTACACATTTCTAGAAACGAGCGCAAAACACAGCGTCAGGTTCCACCGAGACTCGAACTAGGATCGCTGGATTCAAAGTCCAGAGTGCTAACCATTACACCATGGAACCGGATGCCTGTAGCGGTCTTCAGTTCAGTAGCATCATGTCATTAAGCCGATAAGATGCGATGTTACTTCATGTAGCGTCCTCAGGAAGTGTTTGCGTGGCAAATGAAGCAACCGGGTAGGCTGAAAGTGGAAGGTGCACCTTCGAATGTAGCAAGAATTCTTGCCAGTATTCGTACATCAAGTGATGTCGAAGGCTCAGGTAATCAAAATCGCGCAACGGCCACTTTCGTATGGTGCATGCATTGTGCTGGAAGCAGCCTAGCTATGTAAACAGCTATGGACACAGAGTACTGTCGAAAACTGCGTGCTGACACAGAACGCAACGTAGTGGGCGGATAGTGCGTGACACGATAACATTTGCACTTCACACGGTCGAAATACTGACACACAACTCTAGCAGCTCTTTGAGCATTCACATACACTGGTGTTCAGCACAGCTCATGTTGTGGGTGTCGGATTAAGAAAGCTCTTTGAGAATATGGTCCAGATTGTATGCTGCAACTAGCAAGTGCGGCAAGATGCCAGTAGGAGGCGGGGTGCAGACGTGCTTCCTTGTGCGGCCTGTTGGTCTCGGGGTATGATTCCTGCTTTGGGTGCAGGAGGTCCCGGGTTCAAATCCCGGACAGGCCCTACTTTTCACTTTCGCGACAATCAAACTCTACGTTAAACTTGCGAGTCTCTGAAAGTAAGCCACGCAACAGGACAAACTGCATGTGGGCCACCGGCCCAAGAGACTGGCAAGTGCGTCATGTGGAAAGCAATCAACGTGGCAGGATTAAGCCGTCTTCGCTCACTTATATCTATACGTAAAGACTGGCACGTGCAGCGATTCTATTCGTTTCCCAGGAACTAGTACATCGCATGCACGTTTGTTAAATGCATGCGCATGCAGCACCCAAAACGGAGAGATGTCTTTGCTGCTGGGAGAGACAGGCTGAGGGCGTCTTCTCGCAGTTGAACCCCTTACGTTCCGTTATTAATCCTAGTATCAAAAGCATAAGCATTTGGAGCGTTCCCCATTCACGTGTGGACTGCTATTAACAATTTGCGTTACATGATCCTAGCTAAAATTCTGCATATACAATTCCAACTACCGGCTCGTACACATTTCTAGAAACGAGCGCAAAACACAGCGTCAGGTTCCACCGAGACTCGAACTAGGATCGCTGGATTCAAAGTCCAGAGTGCTAACTATTACACCATGGAACCGGATGCCTGTAGCGGTCTTCAATTCAGTAGCATCATGTCATTAAGCCGATAAGATGCGATGTTATTTCATGTAGCGTCCTCAGGAAGTGTTTGCGTGGCAAATGAAGCAACCAGGTAGGCTGAAAGTGGAAGGTGCACCTTCGAATGTAGCAAGAATTCTTGCCAGTATTCGTACATCAAGTGATGTCGAAGGCTCAGGTAATCAAAATCGCGCAACGGCCACTTTCGTATGGTGCATGCATTGTGCTGGAAGCAGCCTAGCTATGTAAACAGCTATGGACACAGAGTACTGTCGAAAACTGCGTGCTGACACAGAACGCAACGTAGTGGGCGGATAGTGCGTGACACGATAACATTTGCACTTCACACGGTAGAAATACTGACACACAACTCTAGCAGCTCTTTGAGCATTCACATACACTGGTGTTCAGCACAGCTCATGTTGTGGGTGTCGGATTAAGAAAGCTCTTTGAGAATATGGTCCAGATTGTATGCTGCAACTAGCAAGTGCGGCAAGATGTCAGTAGGAGGCGGGGTGCAGACGTGCTTCCTTGTGCGGCCTGTTGGTCTAGGGGTATGATTCCTGCTTTGGGTGCAGGAGGTCCCGGGTTCAAATCCCGGACAGGCCCTACTTTTCACTTTCGCGACAACCAAACACTACGTTAAACTTGCGAGTCTCTACAAGTAAGCCACGCAACAGGACAAACTGCATGTGGGCCACCGGCCCAAGAGACTGGCAAGTGCGTCATGTGGAAAGCAATCTACGTGGCAGGATTAAGGCGTCTTCGCTCACTTATATCTATACGTAAAGACTGGCACGTACAGCGATTCTATTCGTTTCCCAGGAACTAGTACATCGCATGCACGTTTGTTAAATGCATGCGCATGCAGCACCCAAAACGGAGAGATGTCTTTCCTGCTGGGAGAGACAGCTGAGGGCGTCTTCTCGCAGTTGAACCCCTTACGTTCCGTTATTAATCCTAGTATCAAAAGCATAAGCATTTGGAGCGTTCCCCATTCACGTGTGGACTGCTATTATGATCCTAGCTAAAATTCTGCATATACAATTCCAACTACCGGCTCGTACACATTTCTAGAAACGAGCGCAAAACACAGCGTCAGGTTCCACCGCGACTCGAACTAGGATCGCTGGATTCAAAGTCCAGAGTGCTAACCATTACACCATGGAACCGGATGCCTGTAGCGGTCTTCAATTCAGTAGCATCATATCATTAAGCCGATAAGATACGATGTTATTTCATGTAGCGTCCTCAGGAAGTGTTTGCGTGGCAAATGAAGCAACCAGGTAGGCTGAAAGTGGAAGGTGCACCTTCGAATGTAGCAAGATATCTTGCCAGTATTCGTACATCAAGTGATATCGAAGGCTCAGGTAATCAAAATCGCGCAACGGCCACTTTCGTATGGTGCATGCATTGTGCTGGAAGCAGCCTAGCTATGGAAACAGCTATGGACACAGAGTACTGTCGAAAACTGCGTGCTGACACAGAACGCTACGTAGTGGGCGGATAGTGCGTGACACGATAACATTTGCACTTCACACGGTCGAAATACTGACACACAACTCTAGCAGCTCTTTGAGCATTCACATACACTGGTGTTCAGCACAGCTCATGTTGTGGGTGTCGGATTAAGAAAGCTCTTTGAGAATATGGTCCAGATTGTATGCTGCAACTAGCAAGTGCGGCAAGATGTCAGTAGGTGGCGGGGTGCAGACGTGCTTTCCTGTGCGGCCTGTTGGTCTAGGGGTATGATTCCTGCTTTGGGTGCAGGAGGTCCCGGGTTCAAATCCCGGACAGGCCCTACTTTTCACTTTCGCGACAACCAAACACTACGATAAACTTGCGAGTCTCTGAAAGTAAGCCACGCAACAGGACAAACTGCATGTGGGCCACCGGCCCAAGAGACTGGCAAGTGCGTCATGTGGAAAGCAATCTACGTGGCAGGATTAAGCCGTCTTCGCTCACTTATATCTATACGTAAAGACTGGCACGTACAGCGATTCTATTCGTTTCCCAGGAACTAGTACACCGCATGCACGTTTGTTAAATGCATGCGCATGCAGCACCCAAAACGGAGAGATGTCTTTCCTGCTGGGAGAAACAGCTGAGGGCGTCTTCTCGCAGTTGAACCCCTTTCGTTCCGTTATTGATCCTTGTATCAAAAGCATAAGCATTTGGAGCGTTCCCCATTCACGTGTGGACTGCTATTAACAATTTGCGTTACATGATCCTAGCTAAAATTCTGCATATACAATTCCAACTACCGGCTCGTACACATTTCTAGAAACGAGCGCAAAACACAGCGACAGGTTCCACCGAGACTCGAACTCGGATCGCTGGATTCAAAGTCCAGAGTGCTAACCATTACACCATGGAACCGGATGCCTGTAGCGGTCTTCAATTCAGTAGCATCATGTCATTAAGCCGATGAGATGCGATGTTATTTCATGTAGCGTCCTCAGGAAGTGTTTGCGTGGCAAATGAAGCAACCAGGTAGGCTGAAAGTGGAAGGTGCACCTTCGAATGTAGCAAGAATTCTTGCCAGTATTCGTACATCAAGTGATGTCGAAGGCTCAGGTAATCAAAATCGCGCAACGGCCACTTTCGTATGGTGCATGCATTGTGCTGGAAGCAGCCTAGCTATGGAAACAGCTATGGACACAGAGTACTGGCGAAAACTGCGTGCTGACACAGAACGCTACGTAGTGGGCGGATAGTGCGTGACACGATAACATTTGCACTTCACACGGTCGAAATACTGACACACAACTCTAGCAGCTCTTTGAGCATTCACATACACTGGTGTTCAGCACAGCTCATGTTGTGGGTGTCGGATTAAGAAAGCTCTTTGAGAATATGGTCCAGATTGTATGCTGCAACTAGCAAGTGCGGCAAGATGTCAGTAGGTGGCGGGGTGCAGACGTGCTTCCTTTGCGGCCAGTTGGCCTAGGGGTATGATTCCTGCTTTGGGTGCATGACGTCCCGGGTTCAAATCCCAGACAGGCCCTACTTTTCACTTTCGCGACAACCAAACACTACGTTAAACTTGCGAGTCTCTGAAAGTAAGCCACGCAACAGGACAAACTGCATGTGGGCCACCGGCCCAAGAGACTGGCAAGTGCGTCATGTGGAAAGCAATCTACGTGGCAGGATTAAGCCGTCTTCGCTCACTTATATCTATACGTAAAGACTGGCACGTACAGCGATTCTATTCGTTTCCCAGGAACTAGTACGTCGCATGCACGTTTGTTAAATGCATGCGCATGCAGCACCCAAAACGGAGAGATGTCTTTGCTGCTAGGAGAGACAGCTGAGGGCGTCTTCTCACAGTTGAACCCCTTACGTTCCGTTATTAATCCTAGTATCAAAAGCATAAGCATTTGGAGCGTTCCCCATTCACGTGTGGACTGCTATTAACAATTTGCGTTACATGATCCTAGCTAAAATTCTGCATATACAATTCCAACTACCGGCTCGTACACATTTCTAGAAACGAGCGCAAAACACAGCGTCAGGTTCCACCAAGACTCGATCTAGGATCGCTGGATTCAAAGTCCAGAGTGCTAACCATTACACCATGGAACCGGATGCCTGTAGCGGTCTTCAATTCAGTAGCATCATATCATTAAGCCGATTAGATACGATGTTATTTCATGTAGCGTCCTCAGGAAGTGTTTGCGTGACAAATGAAGCAACCAGGTAGGCTGAAAGTGGAAGGTGCACCTTCGAATGTAGCAAGATATCTTGCCAGTATTCGTACATCAAGTGATATCGAAGGCTCAGGTAATCAAAATCGCGCAACGGCCACTTTCGTATGGTGCATGCATTGTGCTGGAAGCAGCCTAGCTATGGAAACAGCTATGGACACAGAGTACTGTCGAAAACTGCGTGCTGACACAGAACGCTACGTAGTGGGCGGATAGTGCGTGACACGATAACATTTGCACTTCACACGGTCGAAATACTGACACACAACTCTAGCAGCTCTTTGAGCATTCACATACACTGGTGTTCAGCACAGCTCATGTTGTGGGTGTCGGATTAAGAAAGCTCTTTGAGAATATGGTCCAGATTGTATGCTGCAACTAGCAAGTGCGGCAAGATGTCAGTAGGTGGCGGGGTGCAGACGTGCTTTCCTGTGCGGCCTGTTGGTCTAGGGGTATGATTCCTGCTTTGGGTGCAGGAGGTCCCGGGTTCAAATCCCGGACAGGCCCTACTTTTCACTTTCGCGACAACCAAACACTACGATAAACTTGCGAGTCTCTGAAAGTAAGCCACGCAACAGGACAAACTGCATGTGGGCCACCGGCCCAAGAGACTGGCAAGTGCGTCATGTGGAAAGCAATCTACGTGGCAGGATTAAGCCGTCTTCGCTCACTTATATCTATACGTAAAGACTGGCACGTACAGCGATTCTATTCGTTTCCCAGGAACTAGTACACCGCATGCACGTTTGTTAAATGCATGCGCATGCAGCACCCAAAACGGAGAGATGTCTTTCCTGCTGGGAGAAACAGCTGAGGGCGTCTTCTCGCAGTTGAACCCCTTTCGTTCCGTTATTGATCCTTGTATCAAAAGCATAAGCATTTGGAGCGTTCCCCATTCACGTGTGGACTGCTATTAACAATTTGCGTTACATGATCCTAGCTAAAATTCTGCATATACAATTCCAACTACCGGCTCGTACACATTTCTAGAAACGAGCGCAAAACACAGCGTCAGGTTCCACCGAGACTCGAACTCGGATCGCTGGATTCAAAGTCCAGAGTGCTAACCATTACACCATGGAACCGGATGCCTGTAGCGGTCTTCAATTCAGTAGCATCATGTCATTAAGCCGATGAGATGCGATGTTATTTCATGTAGCGTCCTCAGGAAGTGTTTGCGTGGCAAATGAAGCAACCAGGTAGGCTGAAAGTGGAAGGTGCACCTTCGAATGTAGCAAGAATTCTTGCCAGTATTCGTACATCAAGTGATGTCGAAGGCTCAGGTAATCAAAATCGCGCAACGGCCACTTTCGTATGGTGCATGCATTGTGCTGGAAGCAGCCTAGCTATGGAAACAGCTATGGACACAGAGTACTGGCGAAAACTGCGTGCTGACACAGAACGCTACGTAGTGGGCGGATAGTGCGTGACACGATAACATTTGCACTTCACACGGTCGAAATACTGACACACAACTCTAGCAGCTCTTTGAGCATTCACATACACTGGTGTTCAGCACAGCTCATGTTGTGGGTGTCGGATTAAGAAAGCTCTTTGAGAATATGGTCCAGATTGTATGCTGCAACTAGCAAGTGCGGCAAGATGTCAGTAGGTGGCGGGGTGCAGACGTGCTTCCTTGTGCGGCCAGTTGGTCTAGGGGTATGATTCCTGCTTTGGGTGCATGACGTCCCGGGTTCAAATCCCAGACAGGCCCTACTTTTCACTTTCGCGACAACCAAACACTACGTTAAACTTGCGAGTCTCTGAAAGTAAGCCACGCAACAGGACAAACTGCATATGGGCCACCGGCCCAAGAGACTGGCAAGTGCGTCATGTGGAAAGCAATCTACGTGGCAGGATTAAGCCGTCTTCGCTCACTTATATCTATACGTAAAGACTGGCACGTACAGCGATTCTATTCGTTTCCCAGGAACTAGTACATCGCATGCACGTTTGTTAAATGCATGCGCATGCAGCACCCAAAACGGAGAGATGTCTTTCCTGCTGGGAGAAACAGCTGAGGGCGTCTTCTCGCAGTTGAACCCCTTTCGTTCCGTTATTAATCCTAGTATCAAAAGCATAAGCATTTGGAGCGTTCCCCATTCACGTGTGGACTGCTATTAACAATTTGCGTTACATGATCCTAGCTAAAATTCTGCATATACAATTCCAACTACCGGCTCGTACACATTTCTAGAAACGAGCGCAAAACACAGCGTCAGGTTCCACCGAGACTCGAACTCGGATCGCTGGATTCAAAGTCCAGAGTGCTAACCATTACACCATGGAACCGGATGCCTGTAGCGGTCTTCAATTCAGTAGCATCATGTCATTAAGCCGATGAGATGCGATGTTATTTCATGTAGCGTCCTCAGGAAGTGTTTGCGTGGCAAATGAAGCAACCAGGTAGGCTGAAAGTGGAAGGTGCACCTTCGAATGTAGCAAGAATTCTTGCCAGTATTCGTACATCAAGTGATGTCGAAGGCTCAGGTAATCAAAATCGCGCAACGGCCACTTTCGTATGGTGCATGCATTGTGCTGGAAGCAGCCTAGCTATGGAAACAGCTATGGACACAGAGTACTGGCGAAAACTGCGTGCTGACACAGAACGCTACGTAGTGGGCGGATAGTGCGTGACACGATAACATTTGCACTTCACACGGTCGAAATACTGACACACAACTCTAGCAGCTCTTTGAGCATTCACATACACTGGTGTTCAGCACAGCTCATGTTGTGGGTGTCGGATTAAGAAAGCTCTTTGAGAATATGGTCCAGATTGTATGCTGCAACTAGCAAGTGCGGCAAGATATCAGTAGGTGGCGGGGTGCAGACGTGCTTCCTTGTGCGGCCTGTTGGTCTAGGGGTATGATTCCTGCTTTGGGTGCAGGAGGTGCCGGGTTCAAAACCCGGACAGGCCCTACTTTTCACTTTCGCGACAACCAAACACTACGTTAAACTTGCGAGTCTCTGAAAGTAAGCCACGCAACAGGACAAACTGCATGTGGGCCACCGGCCCAAGAGACTGGCAAGTGCGTCATGTGGAAAGCAATCTACGTGGCAGGATTAAGGCGTCTTCGCTCACTTATATCTATACGTAAAGACTGGCACGTACAGCGATTCTATTCGGTTCCCAGGAACTAGTACATCGCATGCACGTTTGTTAAATGCATGCGCATGCAGCACCCAAAACGGAGAGATGTCTTTCCTGCTGGGAGAAACAGCTGAGGGCGTCTTCTCGCAGTTGAACCCCTTTCGTTCCGTTATTAATCCTAGTATCAAAAGCATAAGCATTTGGAGCGTTCCCCATTCACGTGTGGACTGCTATTAACAATTTGCGTTACATGATCCTAGCTAAAATTCTGCATATACAATTCCAACTACCGGCTCGTACACATTTCTAGAAACGAGCGCAAAACACAGCGTCAGGTTCCACCGAGACTCGAACTCGGATCGCTGGATTCAAAGTCCACAGTGCTAACCATTACACCATGGAACCGGATGCCTGTAGCGGTCTTCAGTTCAGTAGCATCATGTCATTAAGCCGATGAGATGCGATGTTATTTCATGTAGCGTCCTCAGGAAGTGTTTGCGTGGCAAATGAAGCAACCAAGTAGGCTGAAAGTGGAAGGTGCACCTTCGAATGTAGCAAGAATTCTTGCCAGTATTCGTACATCAAGTGATGTCGAAGGCTCAGGTAATCAAAATCGCGCAACGGCCACTTTCGTATGGTGCATGCATTGTGCTGGAAGCAGCCTAGCTATGGAAACAGCTATGGACACAGAGTACTGGCGAAAACTGCGTGCTGACACAGAACGCTACGTAGTGGGCGGATAGTGCGTGACACGATAACATTTGCACTTCACACGGTCGAAATACTGACACACAACTCTAGCAGCTCTTTGAGCATTCACATACACTGGTGTTCAGCACAGCTCATGTTGTGGGTGTCGGATTAAGAAAGCTCTTTAAGAATATGGTCCAGATTGTATGCTGCAACTAGCAAGTGCGGCAAGATGTCAGTAGGTGGCGGGGTGCAGACGTGCTTCCTTGTGCGGCCTGTTGGTCTAGGGGTATGATTCCTGCTTTGGGTGCAGGAGGTCCCGGGTTCAAATCCCGGACAGGCCCTACTTTTCACTTTCGCGACAACCAAACACTACGTTAAACTTGCGAGTCTCTGAAAGTAAGCCACGCAACAGGACAAACTGCATGTGGGCCACCGGCCCAAGAGACTGGCAAGTGCGTCATGTGGAAAGCAATCTACGTGGCAGGATTAAGCCGTCTTCGCTCACTTATATCTATACGTAAAGACTGGCACGTACAGCGATTCTATTCGTTTCCCAGGAACTAGTACATCGCATGCACGTTTGTTAAATGCATGCGCATGCAGCACCCAAAACGGAGAGATGTCTTTCCTGCTGGGAGAAACAGCTGAGGGCGTCTTCTCGCAGTTGAACCCCTTTCGTTCCGTTATTAATCCTAGTATCAAAAGCATAAGCATTTGGAGCGTTCCCCATTCACGTGTGGACTGCTATTAACAATTTGCGTTACATGATCCTAGCTAAAATTCTGCATATACAATTCCAACTACCGGCTCGTACACATTTCTAGAAACGAGCGCAAAACACAGCGTCAGGTTCCACCGAGACTCGAACTCGGATCGCTGGATTCAAAGTCCAGAGTGCTAAACATTACACCATGGAACCGGATGCCTGTAGCGGTCTTCAATTCAGTAGCATCATGTCATTAAGCCGATGAGATGCGATGTTATTTCATGTAGCGTCCTCAGGAAGTGTTTGCGTGGCAAATGAAGCAACCAGGTAGGCTGAAAGTGGAAGGTGCACCTTCGAATGTAGCAAGAATTCTTGCCAGTATTCGTACATCAAGTGATGTCGAAGGCTCAGGTAATCAAAATCGCGCAACGGCCACTTTCGTATGGTGCATGCATTGTGCTGGAAGCAGCCTAGCTATGGAAACAGCTATGGACACAGAGTACTGGCGAAAACTGCGTGCTGACACAGAACGCTACGTAGTGGGCGGATAGTGCGTGACACGATAACATTTGCACTTCACACGGTCGAAATACTGACACACAACTCTAGCAGCTCTTTGAGCATTCACATACACTGGTGTTCAGCACAGCTCATGTTGTGGGTGTCGGATTAAGAAAGCTCTTTAAGAATATGGTCCAGATTGTATGCTGCAACTAGCAAGTGCGGCAAGATGTCAGTAGGTGGCGGGGTGCAGACGTGCTTCCTTGTGCGGCCTGTTGGTCTAGGGGTATGATTCCTGCTTTGGCTGCAGGAGGTCCCGGGTTCAAATCCCGGACAGGCCCTACTTTTCACTTTCGCGACAACCAAACACTACGTTAAACTTGCGAGTCTCTGAAAGTAAGCCACGCAACAGGACAAACTGCATGTGGGCCACCGGCCCAAGAGACTGGCAAGTGCGTCATGTGGAAAGCAATCTACGTGGCAGGATTAAGCCGTCTTCGCTCACTTATATCTATACGTAAAGACTGGCACGTACAGCGATTCTATTCGTTTCCCAGGAACTAGTACACCGCATGCACGTTTGTTAAATGCATGCGCATGCAGCACCCAAAACGGAGAGATGTCTTTCCTGCTGGGAGAAACAGCTGAGGGCGTCTTCTCGCAGTTGAACCCCTTTCGTTCCGTTATTAATCCTAGTATCAAAAGCATAAGCATTTGGAGCGTTCCCCATTCACGTGTGGACTGCTATTAACAATTTGCGTTACATGATCCTAGCTAAAATTCTGCATATACAATTCCAACTACCGGCTCGTACACATTTCTAGAAACGAGCGCAAAACACAGCGTCAGGTTCCACCGAGACTCGAACTCGGATCGCTGGATTCAAAGTCGAGAGTGCTAACCATTACACCATGGAACCAGATGCCTGTAGCGGTCTTCAATTCAGTAGCATCATGTCATTAAGCCGATGAGATGCGATGTTATTTCATGTAGCGTCCTCAGGAAGTGTTTGCGTGGCAAATGAAGCAACCAGGTAGGCTGAAAGTGGAAGGTGCACCTTCGAATGTAGCAAGAATTCTTGCCAGTATTCGTACATCAAGTGATGTCGAAGGCTCAGGTAATCAAAATCGCGCAACGGCCACTTTCGTATGGTGCATGCATTGTGCTGGAAGCAGCCTAGCTATGGAAACAGCTATGGACACAGAGTACTGGCGAAAACTGCGTGCTGACACAGAACGCTACGTAGTGGGCGGATAGTGCGTGACACGATAACATTTGCACTTCACACGGTCGAAATACTGACACACAACTCTAGCAGCTCTTTGAGCATTCACATACACTGGTGTTCAGCACAGCTCATGTTGTGGGTGTCGGATTAAGAAAGCTCTTTGAGAATATGGTCCAGATTGTATGCTGCAACTAGCAAGTGCGGCAAGATGGCAGTAGGTGGCGGGGTGCAGACGTGCTTCCTTGTGCGGCCTGTTGGTCTAGGTGTTTGATTCCTGCTTTGGGTGCATGAGGTCCCGGGTTCAAATCCCAGACAGGCCCTACTTTTCACTTTCGCGACAACCAAACACTACGTTAAACTTGCGAGTCTCTGAAAGTAAGCCACGCAACAGGACAAACTGCATGTGGGCCACCGGCCCAAGAGACTGGCAAGTGCGTCATGTGGAAAGCAATCTACGTGGCAGGATTAAGCCGTCTTCGCTCACTTATATCTATACGTAAAGACTGGCACGTACAGCGATTCTATTCGTTTCCCAGGAACTAGTACATCGCATGCACGTTTGTTAAATGCATGCGCATGCAGCACCCAAAACGGAGAGATGTCTTTCCTGCTGGGAGAAACAGCTGAGGGCGTCTTCTCGCAGTTGAACCCCTTTCGTTCCGTTATTAATCCTAGTATCAAAAGCATAAGCATTTGGAGCGTTCCCCATTCACGTGTGGACTGCTATTAACAATTTGCGTTACATGATCCTAGCTAAAATTCTGCATATACAATTCCAACTACCGGCTCGTACACATTTCTAGAAACGAGCGCAAAACACAGCGTCAGGTTCCACCAAGACTCGAACTCGGATCGCTGGATTCAAAGTCCAGAGTGCTAAACATTACACCATGGAACCGGATGCCTGTAGCGGTCTTCAATTCAGTAGCATCATGTCATTAGGCCGATGAGATGCGATGTTATTTCATGTAGCGTCCTCAGGAAGTGTTTTCGTGGCAAATGAAGCAACCAGGTAGGCTGAAAGTGGAAGGTGCACCTTCGAATGTAGCAAGAATTCTTGCCAGTATTCGTACATCAAGTGATGTCGAAGGCTCAGGTAATCAAAATCGCGCAACGGCCACTTTCGTATGGTGCATGCATTGTGCTGGAAGCAGCCTAGCTATGGAAACAGCTATGGACACAGAGTACTGGCGAAAACTGCGTGCTGACACAGAACGCTACGAAGTGGGCGGATAGTGCGTGACACGATAACATTTGCACTTCACACGGTCGAAATACTGACACACAACTCTAGCAGCTCTTTGAGCATTCACATACACTGGTGTTCAGCACAGCTCATGTTGTGGGTGTCGGATTAAGAAAGCTCTTTGAGAATATGGTCCAGATTGTATGCTGCAACTAGCAAGTGCGGCAAGATGTCAGTAGGTGGCGGGGTGCAGACGTGCTTCCTTGTGCGGCCTGTTGGTCTAGGGGTATGATTCCTGCTTTGGGTGCAGGAGGTCCCGGGTTCAAATCCCGGACATGCCCTACTTTTCACTTTCGCGACAACCAAACACTACGTTAAACTTGCGAGTCTCTGAAAGTAAGCCACGCAACAGGACAAACTGCATGTGGGCCACCGGCCCAAGAGACTGGCAAGTGCGTCATGTGGAAAGCAATCTACGTGGCAGGATTAAGCCGTCTTCGCTCACTTATATCTATACGTAAAGACTGGCACGTACAGCGATTCTATTCGTTTCCCAGGAACTAGTACACCGCATGCACGTTTGTTAAATGCATGCGCATGCAGCACCCAAAACGGAGAGATGTCTTTCCTGCAGGGAGAAACAGCTGAGGGCGTCTTCTCGCAGTTGAACCCCTTTCGTTCCGTTAGTAATCCTAGTATCAAAAGCATAAGCATTTGGAGCGTTCCCCATTCACGTGTGGACTGCTATTAACAATTTGCGTTACATGATCCTAGCTAAAATTCTGCATATACAATTCCAACTACCGGCTCGTACACATTTCTAGAAACGAGCGCAAAACACAGCGTCAGGTTCCACCGAGACTCGAACTCGGATCGCTGGATTCAAAGTCCAGAGTGCTAACCATTACACCATGGAACCGGATGCCTGTAGCGGTCTTCAATTCAGTAGCATCATGTCATTAAGCCGATGAGATGCGATGTTATTTCATGTAGCGTCCTCAGGAAGTGTTTGCGTGGCAAATGAAGCAACCAGGTAGGCTGAAAGTGGAAGGTGCACCTTCGAATGTAGCAAGAATTCTTGCCAGTATTCGTACATCAAGTGATGTCGAAGGCTCAGGTAATCAAAATCGCGCAACGGCCACTTTCGTATGGTGCATGCATTGTGCTGGAAGCAGCCTAGCTATGGAAACAGCTATGGACACAGAGTACTGGCGAAAACTGCGTGCTGACACAGAACGCTACGTAGTGGGCGGATAGTGCGTGACACGATAACATTTGCACTTCACACGGTCGAAATACTGACACACAACTCTAGCAGCTCTTTGAGCATTCACATACACTGGTGTTCAGCACAGCTCATGTTGTGGGTGTCGGATTAAGAAAGCTCTTTGAGAATATGGTCCAGATTGTATGCTGCAACTAGCAAGTGCGGCAAGATGTCAGTAGGTGGCGGGGTGCAGACGTGCTTCCTTGTGCGGCCTGTTGGTCTAGGGGTATGATTCGTGCTTTGGGTGCAGGAGGTGCCGGGTTCAAAACCCGGACAGGCCCTACTTTTCACTTTCGCGACAACCAAACACTACGTTAAACTTGCGAGTCTCTGAAAGTAAGCCACGCAACAGGACAAACTGCATGTGGGCCACCGGCCCAAGAGACTGGCAAGTGCGTCATGTGGAAAGCAATCTACGTGGCAGGATTAAGCCGTCTTCGCTCACTTATATCTATACGTAAAGACTGGCACGTACAGCGATTCTATTCGTTTCCCAGGAACTAGTACACCGCATGCACGTTTGTTAAATGCATGCGCATGCAGCACCCAAAACGGAGAGATGTCTTTCCTGCTGGGAGAAACAGCTGAGAGCGTCTTCTCGCAGTTGAACCCCTTTCGTTCCGTTATTAATCCTAGTATCAAAAGCATAAGCATTTGGAGCGTTCCCCATTCACGTGTGGACTGCTATTAACAATTTGCGTTACATGATCCTAGCTAAAATTCTGCATATACAATTCCAACTACCGGCTCGTACACATTTCTAGAAACGAGCGCAAAACACAGCGTCAGGTTCCACCGAGACTCGAACTCGGATCGCTGGATTCAAAGTCCAGAGTGCTAACCATTACACCATGGAACCAGATGCCTGTAGCGGTCTTCAATTCAGTAGCATCATGTCATTAAGCCGATGAGATGCGATGTTATTTCATGTAGCGTCCTCAGGAAGTGTTTGCGTGGCAAATGAAGCAACCAGGTAGGCTGAAAGTGGAAGGTGCACCTTCGAATGTAGCAAGAATTCTTGCCAGTATTCGTACATCAAGTGATGTCGAAGGCTCAGGTAATCAAAATCGCGCAACGGCCACTTTCGTATGGTGCATGCATTGTGCTGGAAGCAGCCTAGCTATGGAAACAGCTATGGACACAGAGTACTGGCGAAAACTGCGTGCTGACACAGAACGCTACGTAGTGGGCGGATAGTGCGTGACACGATAACATTTGCACTTCACACGGTCGAAATACTGACACACAACTCTAGCAGCTCTTTGAGCATTCACATACACTGGTGTTCAGCACAGCTCATGTTGTGGGTGTCGGATTAAGAAAGCTCTTTGAGAATATGGTCCAGATTGTATGCTGCAACTAGCAAGTGCAGCAAGATGGCAGTAGGTGGCGGGGTGCAGACGTGCTTCCTTGTGCGGCCTGTTGGTCTAGGTGTTTGATTCCTGCTTTGGGTGCATGAGGTCCCGGGTTCAAATCCCAGACAGGCCCTACTTTTCACTTTCGCGACAACCAAACACTACGTTAAACTTGCGAGTCTCTGAAAGTAAGCCACGCAACAGGACAAACTGCATGTGGGCCACCGGCCCAAGAGACTGGCAAGTGCGTCATGTGGAAAGCAATCTACGTGGCAGGATTAAGCCGTCTTCGCTCACTTATATCTATACGTAAAGACTGGCACGTACAGCGATTCTATTCGTTTCCCAGGAACTAGTACATCGCATGCACGTTTGTTAAATGCATGCGCATGCAGCACCCAAAACGGAGAGATGTCTTTCCTGCTGGGAGAAACAGCTGAGGGCGTCTTCTCGCAGTTGAACCCCTTTCGTTCCGTTATTAATCCTAGTATCAAAAGCATAAGCATTTGGAGCGTTCCCCATTCACGTGTGGACTGCTATTAACAATTTGCGTTACATGATCCTAGCTAAAATTCTGCATATACAATTCCAACTACCGGCTCGTACACATTTCTAGAAACGAGCGCAAAACACAGCGTCAGGTTCCACCAAGACTCGAACTCGGATCGCTGGATTCAAAGTCCAGAGTGCTAAACATTACACCATGGAACCGGATGCCTGTAGCGGTCTTCAATTCAGTAGCATCATGTCATTAGGCCGATGAGATGCGATGTTATTTCATGTAGCGTCCTCAGGAAGTGTTTTCGTGGCAAATGAAGCAACCAGGTAGGCTGAAAGTGGAAGGTGCACCTTCGAATGTAGCAAGAATTCTTGCCAGTATTCGTACATCAAGTGATGTCGAAGGCTCAGGTAATCAAAATCGCGCAACGGCCACTTTCGTATGGTGCATGCATTGTGCTGGAAGCAGCCTAGCTATGGAAACAGCTATGGACACAGAGTACTGGCGAAAACTGCGTGCTGACACAGAACGCTACGAAGTGGGCGGATAGTGCGTGACACGATAACATTTGCACTTCACACGGTCGAAATACTGACACACAACTCTAGCAGCTCTTTGAGCATTCACATACACTGGTGTTCAGCACAGCTCATGTTGTGGGTGTCGGATTAAGAAAGCTCTTTGAGAATATGGTCCAGATTGTATGCTGCAACTAGCAAGTGCGGCAAGATGTCAGTAGGTGGCGGGGTGCAGACGTGCTTCCTTGTGCGGCCTGTTGGTCTAGGGGTATGATTCCTGCTTTGGGTGCAGGAGGTCCCGGGTTCAAATCCCGGACAGGCCCTACTTTTCACTTTCGCGACAACCAAACACTACGTTAAACTTGCGAGTCTCTGAAAGTAAGCCACGCAACAGGACAAACTGCATGTGGGCCACCGGCCCAAGAGACTGGCAAGTGCGTCATGTGGAAAGCAATCTACGTGGCAGGATTAAGCTGTCTTCGCTCACTTATATCTATACGTAAAGACTGGCACGTACAGCGATTCTATTCGTTTCCCAGGAACTAGTACACCGCATGCACGTTTGTTAAATGCATGCGCATGCAGCACCCAAAACGGAGAGATGTCTTTCCTGCAGGGAGAAACAGCTGAGGGCGTCTTCTCGCAGTTGAACCCCTTTCGTTCCGTTAGTAATCCTAGTATCAAAAGCATAAGCATTTGGAGCGTTCCCCATTCACGTGTGGACTGCTATTAACAATTTGCGTTACATGATCCTAGCTAAAATTCTGCATATACAATTCCAACTACCGGCTCGTACACATTTCTAGAAACGAGCGCAAAACACAGCGTCAGGTTCCACCGAGACTCGAACTCGGATCGCTGGATTCAAAGTCCAGAGTGCTAACCATTACACCATGGAACCGGATGCCTGTAGCGGTCTTCAATTCAGTAGCATCATGTCATTAAGCCGATGAGATGCGATGTTATTTCATGTAGCGTCCTCAGGAAGTGTTTGCGTGGCAAATGAAGCAACCAGGTAGGCTGAAAGTGGAAGGTGCACCTTCGAATGTAGCAAGAATTCTTGCCAGTATTCGTACATCAAGTGATGTCGAAGGCTCAGGTAATCAAAATCGCGCAACGGCCACTTTCGTATGGTGCATGCATTGTGCTGGAAGCAGCCTAGCTATGGAAACAGCTATGGACACAGAGTACTGGCGAAAACTGCGTGCTGACACAGAACGCTACGTAGTGGGCGGATAGTGCGTGACACGATAACATTTGCACTTCACACGGTCGAAATACTGACACACAACTCTAGCAGCTCTTTGAGCATTCACATACACTGGTGTTCAGCACAGCTCATGTTGTGGGTGTCGGATTAAGAAAGCTCTTTGAGAATATGGTCCAGATTGTATGCTGCAACTAGCAAGTGCGGCAAGATGTCAGTAGGTGGCGGGGTGCAGACGTGCTTCCTTGTGCGGCCTGTTGGTCTAGGGGTATGATTCGTGCTTTGGGTGCAGGAGGTGCCGGGTTCAAAACCCGGACAGGCCCTACTTTTCACTTTCGCGACAACCAAACACTACGTTAAACTTGCGAGTCTCTGAAAGTAAGCCACGCAACAGGACAAACTGCATGTGGGCCACCGGCCCAAGAGACTGGCAAGTGCGTCATGTGGAAAGCAATCTACGTGGCAGGATTAAGGCGTCTTCGCTCACTTATATCTATACGTAAAGACTGGCACGTACAGCGATTCTATTCGGTTCCCAGGAACTAGTACATCGCATGCACGTTTGTTAAATGCATGCGCATGCAGCACCCAAAACGGAGAGATGTCTTTCCTGCTGGGAGAAACAGCTGAGGGCGTCTTCTCGCAGTTGAACCCCTTTCGTTCCGTTATTAATCCTAGTATCAAAAGCATAAGCATTTGGAGCGTTCCCCATTCACGTGTGGACTGCTATTAACAATTTGCGTTACATGATCCTAGCTAAAATTCTGCATATACAATTCCAACTACCGGCTCGTACACATTTCTAGAAACGAGCGCAAAACACAGCGTCAGGTTCCACCGAGACTCGAACTCGGATCGCTGGATTCAAAGTCCAGAGTGCTAACCATTACACCATGGAACCGGATGCCTGTAGCGGTCTTCAATTCAGTAGCATCATGTCATTAAGCCGATGAGATGCGATGTTATTTCATGTAGCGTCCTCAGGAAGTGTTTGCGTGGCAAATGAAGCAACCAGGTAGGCTGAAAGTGGAAGGTGCACCTTCGAATGTAGCAAGAATTCTTGCCAGTATTCGTACATCAAGTGATGTCGAAGGCTCAGGTAATCAAAATCGCGCAACGGCCACTTTCGTATGGTGCATGCATTGTGCTGGAAGCAGCCTAGCTATGGAAACAGCTATGGACACAGAGTACTGGCGAAAACTGCGTGCTGACACAGAACGCTACGTAGTGGGCGGATAGTGCGTGACACGATAACATTTGCACTTCACACGGTCGAAATACTGACACACAACTCTAGCAGCTCTTTGAGCATTCACATACACTGGTGTTCAGCACAGCTCATGTTGTGGGTGTCGGATTAAGAAAGCTCTTTGAGAATATGGTCCAGATTGTATGCTGCAACTAGCAAGTGCGGCAAGATGTCAGTAGGTGGCGGGGTGCAGACGTGCTTCCTTGTGCGGCCTGTTGGTCTAGGGGTATGATTCCTGCTTTGGGTGCAGGAGGTCCCGGGTTCAAATCCCGGACAGGCCCTACTTTTCACTTTCGCGACAACCAAACACTACGTTAAACTTGCGAGTCTCTGAAAGTAAGCCACGCAACAGGACAAACTGCATGTGGGCCACCGGCCCAAGAGACTGGCAAGTGCGTCATGTGGAAAGCAATCTACGTGGCAGGATTAAGCCGTCTTCGCTCACTTATATCTATACGTAAAGACTGGCACGTACAGCGATTCTATTCGTTTCCCAGGAACTAGTACACCGCATGCACGTTTGTTAAATGCATGCGCATGCAGCACCCAAAACGGAGAGATGTCTTTCCTGCAGGGAGAAACAGCTGAGAGCGTCTTCTCGCAGTTGAACCCCTTTCGTTCCGTTATTAATCCTAGTATCAAAAGCATAAGCATTTGGAGCGTTCCCCATTCACGTGTGGACTGCTATTAACAATTTGCGTTACATGATCCTAGCTAAAATTCTGCATATACAATTCCAACTACCGGCTCGTACACATTTCTAGAAACGAGCGCAAAACACAGCGTCAGGTTCCACCGAGACTCGAACTCGGATCGCTGGATTCAAAGTCCAGAGTGCTAACCATTACACCATGGAACCGGATGCCTGTAGCGGTCTTCAATTCAGTAGCATCATGTCATTAAGCCGATGAGATGCGATGTTATTTCATGTAGCGTCCTCAGGAAGTGTTTGCGTGGCAAATGAAGCAACCAGGTAGGCTGAAAGTGGAAGGTGCACCTTCGAATGTAGCAAGAATTCTTGCCAGTATTCGTACATCAAGTGATGTCGAAGGCTCAGGTAATCAAAATCGCGCAACGGCCACTTTCGTATGGTGCATGCATTGTGCTGGAAGCAGCCTAGCTATGGAAACAGCTATGGACACAGAGTACTGGCGAAAACTGCGTGCTGACACAGAACGCTACGTAGTGGGCGGATAGTGCGTGACACGATAACATTTGCACTTCACACGGTCGAAATACTGACACACAACTCTAGCAGCTCTTTGAGCATTCACATACACTGGTGTTCAGCACAGCTCATGTTGTGGGTGTCGGATTAAGAAAGCTCTTTGAGAATATGGTCCAGATTGTATGCTGCAACTAGCAAGTGCGGCAAGATGTCAGTAGGTGGCGGGGTGCAGACGTGCTTCCTTGTGCGGCCTGTTGGTCTAGGGGTATGATTCGTGCTTTGGGTGCAGGAGGTGCCGGGTTCAAAACCCGGACAGGCCCTACTTTTCACTTTCGCGACAACCAAACACTACGTTAAACTTGCGAGTCTCTGAAAGTAAGCCACGCAACAGGACAAACTGCATGTGGGCCACCGGCCCAAGAGACTGGCAAGTGCGTCATGTGGAAAGCAATCTACGTGGCAGGATTAAGGCGTCTTCGCTCACTTATATCTATACGTAAAGACTGGCACGTACAGCGATTCTATTCGGTTCCCAGGAACTAGTACATCGCATGCACGTTTGTTAAATGCATGCGCATGCAGCACCCAAAACGGAGAGATGTCTTTCCTGCTGGGAGAAACAGCTGAGGGCGTCTTCTCGCAGTTGAACCCCTTTCGTTCCGTTATTAATCCTAGTATCAAAAGCATAAGCATTTGGAGCGTTCCCCATTCACGTGTGGACTGCTATTAACAATTTGCGTTACATGATCCTAGCTAAAATTCTGCATATACAATTCCAACTACCGGCTCGTACACATTTCTAGAAACGAGCGCAAAACACAGCGTCAGGTTCCACCGAGACTCGAACTCGGATCGCTGGATTCAAAGTCCAGAGTGCTAACCATTACACCATGGAACCGGATGCCTGTAGCGGTCTTCAATTCAGTAGCATCATGTCATTAAGCCGATGAGATGCGATGTTATTTCATGTAGCGTCCTCAGGAAGTGTTTGCGTGGCAAATGAAGCAACCAGGTAGGCTGAAAGTGGAAGGTGCACCTTCGAATGTAGCAAGAATTCTTGCCAGTATTCGTACATCAAGTGATGTCGAAGGCTCAGGTAATCAAAATCGCGCAACGGCCACTTTCGTATGGTGCATGCATTGTGCTGGAAGCAGCCTAGCTATGGAAACAGCTATGGACACAGAGTACTGGCGAAAACTGCGTGCTGACACAGAACGCTACGTAGTGGGCGGATAGTGCGTGACACGATAACATTTGCACTTCACACGGTCGAAATACTGACACACAACTCTAGCAGCTCTTTGAGCATTCACATACACTGGTGTTCAGCACAGCTCATGTTGTGGGTGTCGGATTAAGAAAGCTCTTTGAGAATATGGTCCAGATTGTATGCTGCAACTAGCAAGTGCGGCAAGATGGCAGTAGGTGGCGGGGTGCAGACGTGCTTCCTTGTGCGGCCTGTTGGTCTAGGGGTATGATTCGTGCTTTGGGTGCAGGAGGTGCCGGGTTCAAAACCCGGACAGGCCCTACTTTTCACTTTCGCGACAACCAAACACTACGTTAAACTTGCGAGTCTCTGAAAGTAAGCCACGCAACAGGACAAACTGCATGTGGGCCACCGGCCCAAGAGACTGGCAAGTGCGTCATGTGGAAAGCAATCTACGTGGCAGGATTAAGGCGTCTTCGCTCACTTATATCTATACGTAAAGACTGGCACGTACAGCGATTCTATTCGGTTCCCAGGAACTAGTACATCGCATGCACGTTTGTTAAATGCATGCGCATGCAGCACCCAAAACGGAGAGATGTCTTTCCTGCTGGGAGAAACAGCTGAGGGCGTCTTCTCGCAGTTGAACCCCTTTCGTTCCGTTATTAATCCTAGTATCAAAAGCATAAGCATTTGGAGCGTTCCCCATTCACGTGTGGACTGCTATTAACAATTTGCGTTACATGATCCTAGCTAAAATTCTGCATATACAATTCCAACTACCGGCTCGTACACATTTCTAGAAACGAGCGCAAAACACAGCGTCAGGTTCCACCAAGACTCGAACTCGGATCGCTGGATTCAAAGTCCAGAGTGCTAAACATTACACCATGGAACCGGATGCCTGTAGCGGTCTTCAATTCAGTAGCATCATGTCATTAGGCCGATGAGATGCGATGTTATTTCATGTAGCGTCCTCAGGAAGTGTTTTCGTGGCAAATGAAGCAACCAGGTAGGCTGAAAGTGGAAGGTGCACCTTCGAATGTAGCAAGAATTCTTGCCAGTATTCGTACATCAAGTGATGTCGAAGGCTCAGGTAATCAAAATCGCGCAACGGCCACTTTCGTATGGTGCATGCATTGTGCTGGAAGCAGCCTAGCTATGGAAACAGCTATGGACACAGAGTACTGGCGAAAACTGCGTGCTGACACAGAACGCTACGAAGTGGGCGGATAGTGCGTGACACGATAACATTTGCACTTCACACGGTCGAAATACTGACACACAACTCTAGCAGCTCTTTGAGCATTCACATACACTGGTGTTCAGCACAGCTCATGTTGTGGGTGTCGGATTAAGAAAGCTCTTTGAGAATATGGTCCAGATTGTATGCTGCAACTAGCAAGTGCGGCAAGATGTCAGTAGGTGGCGGGGTGCAGACGTGCTTCCTTGTGCGGCCTGTTGGTCTAGGGGTATGATTCGTGCTTTGGGTGCAGGAGGTGCCGGGTTCAAATCCCGGACAGGCCCTACTTTTCACTTTCGCGACAACCAAACACTACGTTAAACTTGCGAGTCTCTGAAAGTAAGCCACGCAACAGGACAAACTGCATGTGGGCCACCGGCCCAAGAGACTGGCAAGTGCGTCATGTGGAAAGCAATCTACGTGGCAGGATTAAGCCGTCTTCGCTCACTTATATCTATACGTAAAGACTGGCACGTACAGCGATTCTATTCGTTTCCCAGGAACTAGTACACCGCATGCACGTTTGTTAAATGCATGCGCATGCAGCACCCAAAACGGAGAGATGTCTTTCCTGCAGGGAGAAACAGCTGAGAGCGTCTTCTCGCAGTTGAACCCCTTTCGTTCCGTTATTAATCCTAGTATCAAAAGCATAAGCATTTGGAGCGTTCCCCATTCACGTGTGGACTGCTATTAACAATTTGCGTTACATGATCCTAGCTAAAATTCTGCATATACAATTCCAACTACCGGCTCGTACACATTTCTAGAAACGAGCGCAAAACACAGCGTCAGGTTCCACCGAGACTCGAACTCGGATCGCTGGATTCAAAGTCCAGAGTGCTAACCATTACACCATGGAACCGGATGCCTGTAGCGGTCTTCAATTCAGTAGCATCATGTCATTAAGCCGATGAGATGCGATGTTATTTCATGTAGCGTCCTCAGGAAGTGTTTGCGTGGCAAATGAAGCAACCAGGTAGGCTGAAAGTGGAAGGTGCACCTTCGAATGTAGCAAGAATTCTTGCCAGTATTCGTACATCAAGTGATGTCGAAGGCTCAGGTAATCAAAATCGCGCAACGGCCACTTTCGTATGGTGCATGCATTGTGCTGGAAGCAGCCTAGCTATGGAAACAGCTATGGACACAGAGTACTGGCGAAAACTGCGTGCTGACACAGAACGCTACGAAGTGGGCGGATAGTGCGTGACACGATAACATTTGCACTTCACACGGTCGAAATACTGACACACAACTCTAGCAGCTCTTTGAGCATTCACATACACTGGTGTTCAGCACAGCTCATGTTGTGGGTGTCGGATTAAGAAAGCTCTTTGAGAATATGGTCCAGATTGTATGCTGCAACTAGCAAGTGCGGCAAGATGTCAGTAGGTGGCGGGGTGCAGACGTGCTTCCTTGTGCGGCCTGTTGGTCTAGGGGTATGATTCGTGCTTTGGGTGCAGGAGGTGCCGGGTTCAAATCCCGGACAGGCCCTACTTTTCACTTTCGCGACAACCAAACACTACGTTAAACTTGCGAGTCTCTGAAAGTAAGCCACGCAACAGGACAAACTGCATGTGGGCCACCGGCCCAAGAGACTGGCAAGTGCGTCATGTGGAAAGCAATCTACGTGGCAGGATTAAGCCGTCTTCGCTCACTTATATCTATACGTAAAGACTGGCACGTACAGCGATTCTATTCGTTTCCCAGGAACTAGTACACCGCATGCACGTTTGTTAAATGCATGCGCATGCAGCACCCAAAACGGAGAGATGTCTTTCCTGCAGGGAGAAACAGCTGAGAGCGTCTTCTCGCAGTTGAACCCCTTTCGTTCCGTTATTAATCCTAGTATCAAAAGCATAAGCATTTGGAGCGTTCCCCATTCACGTGTGGACTGCTATTAACAATTTGCGTTACATGATCCTAGCTAAAATTCTGCATATACAATTCCAACTACCGGCTCGTACACATTTCTAGAAACGAGCGCAAAACACAGCGTCAGGTTCCACCGAGACTCGAACTCGGATCGCTGGATTCAAAGTCCAGAGTGCTAACCATTACACCATGGAACCGGATGCCTGTAGCGGTCTTCAATTCAGTAGCATCATGTCATTAAGCCGATGAGATGCGATGTTATTTCATGTAGCGTCCTCAGGAAGTGTTTGCGTGGCAAATGAAGCAACCAGGTAGGCTGAAAGTGGAAGGTGCACCTTCGAATGTAGCAAGAATTCTTGCCAGTATTCGTACATCAAGTGATGTCGAAGGCTCAGGTAATCAAAATCGCGCAACGGCCACTTTCGTATGGTGCATGCATTGTGCTGGAAGCAGCCTAGCTATGGAAACAGCTATGGACACAGAGTACTGGCGAAAACTGCGTGCTGACACAGAACGCTACGTAGTGGGCGGATAGTGCGTGACACGATAACATTTGCACTTCACACGGTCGAAATACTGACACACAACTCTAGCAGCTCTTTGAGCATTCACATACACTGGTGTTCAGCACAGCTCATGTTGTGGGTGTCGGATTAAGAAAGCTCTTTGAGAATATGGTCCAGATTGTATGCTGCAACTAGCAAGTGCGGCAAGATGTCAGTAGGTGGCGGGGTGCAGACGTGCTTCCTTGTGCGGCCTGTTGGTCTAGGGGTATGATTCGTGCTTTGGGTGCAGGAGGTGCCGGGTTCAAAACCCGGACAGGCCCTACTTTTCACTTTCGCGACAACCAAACACTACGTTAAACTTGCGAGTCTCTGAAAGTAAGCCACGCAACAGGACAAACTGCATGTGGGCCACCGGCCCAAGAGACTGGCAAGTGCGTCATGTGGAAAGCAATCTACGTGGCAGGATTAAGGCGTCTTCGCTCACTTATATCTATACGTAAAGACTGGCACGTACAGCGATTCTATTCGGTTCCCAGGAACTAGTACATCGCATGCACGTTTGTTAAATGCATGCGCATGCAGCACCCAAAACGGAGAGATGTCTTTCCTGCTGGGAGAAACAGCTGAGGGCGTCTTCTCGCAGTTGAACCCCTTTGGTTCCGTTATTAATCCTAGTATCAAAAGCATAAGCATTTGGAGCGTTCCCCATTCACGTGTGGACTGCTATTAACAATTTGCTTTACATGATCCTAGCTAAAATTCTGCATATACAATTCCAACTACCGGCTCGTACACATTTCTAGAAACGAGCGCAAAACACAGCGTCAGGTTCCACCGAGACTCGAACTCGGATCGCTGGATTCAAAGTCCAGAGTGCTAACCATTACACCATGGAACCGGATGCCTGTAGCGGTCTTCAATTCAGTAGCATCATGTCATTAAGCCGATGAGATGCGATGTTATTTCATGTAGCGTCCTCAGGAAGTGTTTGCGTGGCAAATGAAGCAACCAGGTAGGCTGAAAGTGGAAGGTGCACCTTCGAATGTAGCAAGAATTCTTGCCAGTATTCGTACATCAAGTGATGTCGAAGGCTCAGGTAATCAAAATCGCGCAACGGCCACTTTCGTATGGTGCATGCATTGTGCTGGAAGCAGCCTAGCTATGGAAACAGCTATGGACACAGAGTACTGGCGAAAACTGCGTGCTGACACAGAACGCTACGTAGTGGGCGGATAGTGCGTGACACGATAACATTTGCACTTCACACGGTCGAAATACTGACACACAACTCTAGCAGCTCTTTGAGCATTCACATACACTGGTGTTCAGCACAGCTCATGTTGTGGGTGTCGGATTAAGAAAGCTCTTTGAGAATATGGTCCAGATTGTATGCTGCAACTAGCAAGTGCGGCAAGATGTCAGTAGGTGGCGGGGTGCAGACGTGCTTCCTTGTGCGGCCTGTTGGTCTAGGGGTATGATTCGTGCTTTGGGTGCAGGAGGTGCCGGGTTCAAAACCCGGACAGGCCCTACTTTTCAGTTTCGCGACAACCAAACACTACGTTAAACTTGCGAGTCTCTGAAAGTAAGCCACGCAACAGGACAAACTGCATGTGGGCCACCGGCCCAAGAGACTGGCAAGTGCGTCATGTGGAAAGCAATCTACGTGGCAGGATTAAGGCGTCTTCGCTCACTTATATCTATACGTAAAGACTGGCACGTACAGCGATTCTATTCGGTTCCCAGGAACTAGTACATCGCATGCACGTTTGTTAAATGCATGCGCATGCAGCACCCAAAACGGAGAGATGTCTTTCCTGCTGGGAGAAACAGCTGAGGGCGTCTTCTCGCAGTTGAACCCCTTTGGTTCCGTTATTAATCCTAGTATCAAAAGCATAAGCATTTGGAGCGTTCCCCATTCACGTGTGGACTGCTATTAACAATTTGCGTTACATGATCCTAGCTAAAATTCTGCATATACAATTCCAACTACCGGCTCGTACACATTTCTAGAAACGAGCGCAAAACACAGCGTCAGGTTCCACCGAGACTCGAACTCGGAACGCTGGATTCAAAGTCCAGAGTGCTAACCATTACACCATGGAACCGGATGCCTGTAGCGGTCTTCAGTTCAGTAGCATCATGTCATTAAGCCGATGAGATGCGATGTTATTTGATTTAGCGTCCTCAGGAAGTGTTTGCGTGGCAAATGAAGCAACCAGGTAGGCTGAAAGTGGAAGGTGCACCTTCGAATGTAGCAAGAATTCTTGCCAGTATTCGTACATCAAGTGATGTCGAAGGCTCAGGTAATCAAAATCGCGCAACGGCCAGTTTCGTATGGAGCATGCATTGTGCTGGAAGCAGCCTAGCTATGGAAACAGCTATGGACACAGAGTACTGGCGAAAACTGCGTGCTGACACACAACGCTACGTAGTGGGCGGATAGTGCGTCACACGATAACATTTGCACTTCACACGGTCGAAATACTGACACACAACTCTAGCAGCTCTTTGAGCATTCACATACACTGGTGTTCAGCACAGCTCATGTTGTGGGTGTCGGATTAAGAAAGCTCTTTGAGAATATGGTCCAGATTGTATGCTGCAACTAGCAAGTGCGGCAAGATGTCAGTAGGTGGCGGGGTGCAGACGCGCTTCCTTGTGCGGCCTGTTGGTCTAGGGGTATGATTCCTGCTTTGGGTGCAGGAGGTCCCGGGTCCAAAACCCGGACAGGCCCTACTTTTCACTTTCGCGACAACCAAACACTACGTTAAACTTGCGAGTCTCTGAAAGTAAGCCACGCAACAGGACAAACTGCATGTGGGCCACCGGCCCAAGAGACTGGCAAGTGCGTCATGTGGAAAGCAATCTACGTGGCAGGATTAAGCCGTCTTCGCTCACTTATATCTATACGTAAAGACTGGCACGTACAGCGATTCTATTCGTTTCCCAGGAACTAGTACATCGCATGCACGTTTGTTAAATGCATGCGCATGCAGCACCCAAAACGGAGAGATGTCTTTCCTGCTGGGAGAAACAGCTGAGGGCGTCTTCTCGCAGTTGATCCCCTTTCGTTCCGTTATTAATCCTAGTATCAAAAGCATAAGCATTTGGAGCGTTCCCCATTCACGTGTGGACTGCTATTAACAATTTGCGTTACATGATCCTAGCTAAAATTCTGCATATACAATTCCAACTACCGGCTCGTACACATTTCTAGAAACGAGCGCAAAACACAGCGTCAGGTTCCACCGAGACTCGAACTCGGATCGCTGGATTCAAAGTCCAGAGTGCTAACCATTACACCATGGAACCGGATGCCTGTGACGGTCTTCAGTTCAGTAGCATCATGTCATTAAGCCGATTAGATGCGATGTTATTTCATGTAGCGTCCTCAGGAAGTGTTTGCGTGGCAAATGAAGCAACCAAGTAGGCTGAAAGTGGAAGGTGCACCTTCGAATGTAGCAAGAGTTCTTGCCAGTATTCGTACATCAAGTGATGTCGATGGCTCAGGTAATCAAAATCGCGCAACGGCCACTTTCGTATGGTGCATGCATTGTGCTGGAAGCAGCCTAGCTATGGAAACAGCTATGGACACAGGGTACTGGCGAAAACTGCGTGCTGACACAGAACGCTACGTAGTGGGCGGATAGTGCGTGACACGATAACATTTGCACTTCACACGGTCGAAATACTGACACACAACTCTAGCAGCTCTTTGAGCATTCACATACACTGGTGTTCAGCACAGCTCATGTTGTGGGTGTCGGATTAAGAAAGCTCTTTGAGAATATGGTCCAGATTGTATGCTGCAACTAGCAAGTGCGGCAAGATGTCAGTAGGTGGCGGGGTGCTGACGTGCTTCCTTGTGCGGCCTGTTGGTCTAGGGGTATGATTCCTGCTTTGGGTGCAGGAGGTTCCGCGTTCATATCCCGGACAGGCCCTACTTTTGAGTTTCGCGACAACCAAACACTACGTTAAACTTGCGAGTCTCTGAAAGTAAGCCACGCAACAGGACAAACTGCATGTGGGCCACCGGCCCAAGAGACTGGCAAGTGCGTCATGTGGAAAGCAATCTACGTGGCAGGATTAAGCCGTCTTCGCTCACTTATATCTATACGTAAAGACTGGCACGTACAGCGATTCTATTCGTTTCCCAGGAACTAGTACATCGCATGCACGTTTGTTAAATGCATGCGCATGCAGCACCCAAAACGGAGAGATGTCTTTCCTGCTGGGAGAAACAGCTGAGGGCGTCTTCTCGCAGTTGAACCCCTTTGGTTCCGTTATTAATCCTAGTATCAAAAGCATAAGCATTTGGAGCGTTCCCCATTCACGTGTGGACTGCTATTAACAACACAGCGTCAGGTTCCACCGAGACTCGAACTCGGATCGCTGGATTCAAAGTCCAGAGTGCTAACCATTACACCATGGAACCGGATGCCTGTGGCGGTCTTCAGTTCAGTAGCATCATGTCATTAAGCCGATTAGATGCGATGTTATTTCATGTAGCGTCCTCAGGAAGTGTTTGCGTGGCAAATGAAGCAACCAAGTAGGCTGAAAGTGGAAGGTGCACCTTCGAATGTAGCAAGAGTTCTTGCCAGTATTCGTACATCAAGTGATGTCGATGGCTCAGGTAATCAAAATCGCGCAACGGCCACTTTCGTATGGTGCATGCATTGTGCTGGAAGCAGCCTAGCTATGGAAACAGCTATGGACACAGGGTACTGGCGAAAACTGCGTGCTGACACAGAACGCTACGTAGTGGGCGGATAGTGCGTGACACGATAACATTTGCACTTCACACGGTCGAAATACTGACACACAACTCTAGCAGCTCTTTGAGCATTCACATACACTGGTGTTCAGCACAGCTCATGTTGTGGGTGTCGGATTAAGAAAGCTCTTTGAGAATATGGTCCAGATTGTATGCTGCAACTAGCAAGTGCGGCAAGATGTCAGTAGGTGGCGGGGTGCTGACGTGCTTCCTTGTGCGGCCTGTTGGTCTAGGGGTATGATTCCTGCTTTGGGTGCAGGAGGATCCGCGTTCATATCCCGGACAGGCCCTACTTTTGAGTTTCGCGACAACCAAACACTACGTTAAACTTGCGAGTCTCTGAAAGTAAGCCACGCAACAGGACAAACTGCATGTGGGCCACCGGCCCAAGAGACTGGCAAGTGCGTCATGTGGAAAGCAATCTACGTGGCAGGATTAAGCCGTCTTCGCTCACTTATATCTATACGTAAAGACTGGCACGTACAGCGATTCTATTCGGTTCCCAGGAACTAGTACATCGCATGCACGTTTGTTAAATGCATGCGCATGCAGCACCCAAAACGGAGAGATGTCTTTCCTGCTGGGAGAAACAGCTGAGGGCGTCTTCTCGCAGTTGAACCCCTTTGGTTCCGTTATTAATCCTAGTATCAAAAGCATAAGCATTTGGAGCGTTCCCCATTCACGTGTGGACTGCTATTAACAATTTGCGTTACATGATCCTAGCTAAAATTCTGCATATACAATTCCAACTACCGGCTCGTACACATTTCTAGAAACGAGCGCAAAACACAGCGACAGGTTCCACCGAGACTCGAACTCGGATCGCTGGATTCAAAGTCCAGAGTGCTAACCATTACACCATGGAACCGGATGCCTGTAGCGGTCTTCAGTTCAGTAGCATCATGTCATTAAGCCGATGAGATGCGATGTTATTTCATGTAGCGTCCTCAGGAAGTGTTTGCGTGGCAAATGAAGCAACCAAGTAGGCTGAAAGTGGAAGGTGCACCTTCGAATGTAGCAAGAATTCTTGCCAGTATTCGTACATCAAGTGATGTCGAAGGCTCAGGTAATCAAAATCGCGCAACGGCCACTTTCGTATGGTGCATGCATTGTGCTGGAAGCAGCCTAGCTATGGAAACAGCAATGGACACAGAGTACTGGCGAAAACTGCGTGCTGACACAGAACGCTACGTAGTGGGCGGATAGTGCGTGACACGATAACATTTGCACTTCACACGGTCGAAATACTGACACACAACTCTAGCAACTCTTTGAGCATTCACATACACTGGTGTTCAGCACAGCTCATGTTGTGGGTGTCGGATTAAGAAAGCTCTTTGAGAATATGGTCCAGATTGTATGCTGCAACTAGCAAGTGCGGCAAGATGTCAGTAGGTGGCGGGGTGCAGACGTGCTTCCTTGTGCGGCCTGTTGGTCTAGGGGTATGATTCCTGCTTTGGGTGCAGGAGGTCCCGGGTTCAAAACCCGGACAGGCCCTACTTTTCACTTTCGCGACAACCAAAAACTACGTTAAACTTGCGAGTCTCTGAAAGTAAGCCACGCAACAGGACAAACTGCATGTGGGCCACCGGCCCAAGAGACTGGCAAGTGCGTCATGTGGAAAGCAATCTACGTGGCAGGATTAAGCCGTCTTCGCTCACTTATATCTATACGTAAAGACTGGCACGTACAGCGATTCTATTCGTTTCCCAGGAACTAGTACATCGCATGCACGTTTGTTAAATGCATGCGCATGCAGCACCCAAAACGGAGAGATGTCTTTCCTGCTGGGAGAAACAGCTGAGGGCGTCTTCTCGCAGTTGAACCCCTTTGGTTCCGTTATTAATCCTAGTATCAAAAGCATAAGCATTTGGAGCGTTCCCCATTCACGTGTGGAATGCTATTAACAATTTGCGTTACATGATCCTAGCTAAAATTCTGCATATACAATTCCAACTACCGGCTCGTACACATTTCTAGAAACGAGCGCAAAACACAGCGTCAGGTTCCACCGAGACTCGAACTCGGATCGCTGGATTCAAAGTCCAGAGTGCTAACCATTACACCATGGAACCGGATGCCTGTAGCGGTCTTCAGTTCAGTAGCATCATGTCATTAAGCCGATGAGATGCGATGTTATTTCATGTAGCGTCCTCAGGAAGTGTTTGCGTGGCAAATGAAGCAACCAAGTAGGCTGAAAGTGGAAGGTGCACCTTCGAATGTAGCAAGAATTCTTGCCAGTATTCGTACATCAAGTGATGTCGAAGGCTCAGGTAATCAAAATCGCGCAACGGCCACTTTCGTATGGTGCATGCATTGTGCTGGAAGCAGCCTAGCTATGGAAACAGCTATGGACACAGAGTACTGGCGAAAACTGCGTGCTGACACAGAACGCTACGTAGTGGGCGGATAGTGCGTGACACGATAACATTTGCACTTCACACGGTCGAAATACTGACACACAACTCTAGCAGCTCTTTGAGCATTCACATACACTGGTGTTCAGCACAGCTCATGTTGTGGGTGTCGGATTAAGAAAGCTCTTTGAGAATATGGTCCAGATTGTATGCTGCAACTAGCAAGTGCGGCAAGATGTCAGTAGGTGGCGGTGTGCAGAGGTGCTTCCTCGTGCGGCCTGTTGGTCTAGGGGTATGATTCCTGCTTTGGGTGCAGGAGGTTCCGGGTTCATATCCCGGACAGGCCCTACTTTTCACTTTCGCGACAACCAAACACTACGTTAAACTTGCGAGTCTCTGAAAGTAAGCCACGCAACAGGACAAACTGCATGTGGGCCACCGGCCCAAGAGACTGGCAAGTGCGTCATGTGAAAAGCAATCTACGTGGCAGGATTAAGCCGACTTCGCTCACTTATATCTATACGTAAAGACTGGCACGTACAGCGATTCTATTCGTTTCCCAGGAACTAGTACATCGCATGCACGTTTGTTAAATGCATGCGCATGCAGCACCCAAAACGGAGAGATGTCTTTCCTGCTGGGAGAAACAGCTGAGGGCGTCTTCTCGCAGTTGAACCCCTTTCGTTCCGTTATTAATCCTAGTATCAAAAGCATAAGCATTTGGAGCGTTCCCCATTCACGTGTGGACTGCTATTAACAATTTGCGTTACATGATCCTAGCTAAAATTCTGCATATACAATTCCAACTACCGGCTCGTACACATTTCTAGAAACGAGCGCAAAACACAGCGTCAGGTTCCACCGAGACTCGAACTCGGATCGCTGGATTCAAAGTCCAGAGTGCTAACCATTACACCATGGAACCGGATGCCTGTAGCGGTCTTCAGTTCAGTAGCATCATGTCATTAAGCCGATGAGATGCGATGTTATTTCATGTAGCGTCCTCAGGAAGTGTTTGCGTGGCAAATGAAGCAACCAAGTAGGCTGAAAGTGGAAGGTGCACCTTCGAATGTAGCAAGAATTCTTGCCAGTATTCGTACATCAAGTGATGTCGAAGGCTCAGGTAATCAAAATCGCGCAACGGCCACTTTCGTATGGTGCATGCATTGTGCTGGAAGCAGCCTAGCTATGGAAACAGCTATGGACACAGAGTACTGGCGAAAACTGCGTGCTGACACAGAACGCTACGTAGTGGGCGGATAGTGCGTGACACGATAACATTTGCACTTCACACGGTCGAAATACTGACACACAACTCTAGCAGCTCTTTGAGCATTCACATACACTGGTGTTCAGCACAGCTCATGTTGTGGGTGTCGGATTAAGAAAGCTCTTTGAGAATATGGTCCAGATTGTATGCTGCAACTAGCAAGTGCGGCAAGATGTCAGTAGGTGGCGGGGTGCGGACGTGCTTCCTTGGGCAGCCTGTTGGTCTAGGGGTATGATTCATGCTTTGGGTGCAGGAGGTTCCGGGTTCATAACCCGCACAGGCCCTACTTTTCAGTTTCGCGACAACCAAACACTACGTTAAACATGCGAGTCTCTGAAAGTAAGCCACGCAACAGGACAAACTGCATGTGGGCCACCGGCCCAAGAGACTGGCAAGTGCGTCATGTGGAAAGCAATCTACGTGGCAGGATTAAGCCGTCTTCGCTCACTTATATCTATACGTAAAGACTGGCACGTACAGCGATTCTATTCGTTTCCCAGGAACTAGTACATCGCATGCACGTTTGTTAAATGCATGCGCATGCAGCACCCAAAACGGAGAGATGTCTTTCCTGCTGGGAGAAACAGCTGAGGGCGGCTTCTCGCAGTTGAACCCCTTTCGTTCCGTTATTAATCCTAGTATCAAAAGCATAAGCATTTGGAGCGTTCCCCATTCACGTGTGGACTGCTATTAACAATTTGCGTTACATGATCCTAGCTAAAATTCTGCATATACAATTCCAACTACCGGCTCGTACACATTTCTAGAAACGAGCGCAAAACACAGCGTCAGGTTCCACCGAGACTCGAACTCGGATCGCTGGATTCAAAGTCCAGAGTGCTAACCATTACACCATGGAACCGGATGCCTGTAGCGGTCTTCAGTTCAGTAGCATCATGTCATTAAGCCGATGAGATGCGATGTTATTTCATGTAGCGTCCTCAGGAAGTGTTTGCGTGGCAAATGAAGCAACCAGGTAGGCTGAAAGTGGAAGGTGCACCTTCGAATGTAGCAAGAATTCTTGCCAGTATTCGTACATCAAGTGATGTCGAAGGCTCAGGTAATCAAAATCGCGCAACGGCCACTTTCGTATGGTGCATGCATTGTGCTGGAAGCAGCCTAGCTATGGAAACAGCTATGGACACAGAGTACTGGCGAAAACTGCGTGCTGACACAGAACGCTACGTAGTGGGCGGATAGTGCGTGACACGATAACATTTGCACTTCACACGGTCGAAATACTGACACACAACTCTAGCAGCTCTTTGAGCATTCACATACACTGGTGTTCAGCACAGCTCATGTTGTGGGTGTCGGATTAAGAAAGCTCTTTGAGAATATGGTCCAGATTGTATGCTGCAACTAGCAAGTGCGGCAAGATGTCAGTAGGTGGCGGGGTGCAGACGTGCTTCCTTGGGCAGCCTGTTGGTCTAGGGGTATGATTCATGCTTTGGGTGCAGGAGGTTCCGGGTTCATAACCCGCACAGGCCCTACTTTTCAGTTTCGCGACAACCAAACACTACGTTAAACATGCGAGTCTCTGAAAGTAAGCCACGCAACAGGACAAACTGCATGTGGGCCACCGGCCCAAGAGACTGGCAAGTGCGTCATGTGGAAAGCAATCTACGTGGCAGGATTAAGCCGTCTTCGCTCACTTATATCTATACGTAAAGACTGGCACGTACAGCGATTCTATTCGTTTCCCAGGAACTAGTACATCGCATGCACGTTTGTTAAATGCATGCGCATGCAGCACCCAAAACGGAGAGATGTCTTTCCTGCTGGGAGAAACAGCTGAGGGCGTCTTCTCGCAGTTGAACCCCTTTCGTTCCGTTATTAATCCTAGTATCAAAGGCATAAGCATTTGGAGCGTTCCCCATTCACGTGTGGACTGCTATTAACAATTTGCGTTACATGATCCTAGCTAAAATTCTGCATATACAATTCCAACTACCGGCTCGTACACATTTCTAGAAACGAGCGCAAAACACAGCGTCAGGTTCCACCGAACCTCGAACTCGGATCGCTGGATTCAAAGTCCAGAGTGCTAACCATTACACCATGGAACCGGATGCCTGTAGCGGTCTTCAGTTCAGTAGCATCATGTCATTAAGCCGATGAGATGCGATGTTATTTCATGTAGCGTCCTCAGGAAGTGTTTGCGTGGCAAATGAAGCAACCAAGTAGGCTGAAAGTGGAAGGTGCACCTTCGAATGTAGCAAGAATTCTTGCCAGTATTCGTACATCAAGTGATGTCGAAGGCTCAGGTAATCAAAATCGCGCAACGGCCACTTTCGTATGGTGCATGCATTGTGCTGGAAGCAGCCTAGCTATGGAAACAGCTATGGACACAGAGTACTGGCGAAAACTGCGTGCTGACACAGAACGCTACGTAGTGGGCGGATAGTGCGTGACACGATAACATTTGCACTTCACACGGTCGAAATACTGACACACAACTCTAGCAGCTCTTTGAGCATTCACATACACTGGTGTTCAGCACAGCTCATGTTGTGGGTGTCGGATTAAGAAAGCTCTTTGAGAATATGGTCCAGATTGTATGCTGCAACTAGCAAGTGCGGCAAGATGTCAGTAGGTGGCGGTGTGCAGACGTGCTTCCTTGTGCGGCCTGTTGGTCTAGGGGTATGATTCCTGCTTTGGGTGCAGGAGGTTCCGGGTTCATATCCCGGACAGGCCCTACTTTTCACTTTCGCGACAACCAAACACTACGTTAAACTTGCGAGTCTCTGAAAGTAAGCCACGCAACAGGACAAACTGCATGTGGGCCACCGGCCCAAGAGACTGGCAAGTGCGTCATGTGGAAAGCAATCTACGTGGCAGGATTAAGCCGACTTCGCTCACTTATATCTATACGTAAAGACTGGCACGTACAGCGATTCTATTCGTTTCCCAGGAACTAGTACATCGCATGCACGTTTGTTAAATGCATGCGCATGCAGCACCCAAAACGGAGAGATGTCTTTCCTGCTGGGAGAAACAGCTGAGGGCGTCTTCTCGCAGTTGAACCCCTTTCGTTCCGTTATTAATCCTAGTATCAAAGGCATAAGCATTTGGAGCGTTCCCCATTCACGTGTGGACTGCTATTAACAATTTGCGTTACATGATCCTAGCTAAAATTCTGCATATACAATTCCAACTACCGGCTCGTACACATTTCTAGAAACGAGCGCAAAACACAGCGTCAGGTTCCACCGAACCTCGAACTCGGATCGCTGGATTCAAAGTCCAGAGTGCTAACCATTACACCATGGAACCGGATGCCTGTAGCGGTCTTCAGTTCAGTAGCATCATGTCATTAAGCCGATGAGATGCGATGTTATTTCATGTAGCGTCCTCAGGAAGTGTTTGCGTGGCAAATGAAGCAACCAAGTAGGCTGAAAGTGGAAGGTGCACCTTCGAATGTAGCAAGAATTCTTGCCAGTATTCGTACATCAAGTGATGTCGAAGGCTCAGGTAATCAAAATCGCGCAACGGCCACTTTCGTATGGTGCATGCATTGTGCTGGAAGCAGCCTAGCTATGGAAACAGCTATGGACACAGAGTACTGGCGAAAACTGCGTGCTGACACAGAACGCTACGTAGTGGGCGGATAGTGCGTGACACGATAACATTTGCACTTCACACGGTCGAAATACTGACACACAACTCTAGCAGCTCTTTGAGCATTCACATACACTGGTGTTCAGCACAGCTCATGTTGTGGGTGTCGGATTAAGAAAGCTCTTTGAGAATATGGTCCAGATTGTATGCTGCAACTAGCAAGTGCGGCAAGATGTCAGTAGGTGGCGGTGTGCAGACGTGCTTCCTTGTGCGGCCTGTTGGTCTAGGGGTATGATTCCTGCTTTGGGTGCAGGAGGTTCCGGGTTCATATCCCGGACAGGCCCTACTTTTCACTTTCGCGACAACCAAACACTACGTTAAACTTGCGAGTCTCTGAAAGTAAGCCACGCAACAGGACAAACTGCATGTGGGCCACCGGCCCAAGAGACTGGCAAGTGCGTCATGTGGAAAGCAATCTACGTGGCAGGATTAAGCCGACTTCGCTCACTTATATCTATACGTAAAGACTGGCACGTACAGCGATTCTATTCGTTTCCCAGGAACTAGTACATCGCATGCACGTTTGTTAAATGCATGCGCATGCAGCACCCAAAACGGAGAGATGTCTTTCCTGCTGGGAGAAACAGCTGAGGGCGTCTTCTCGCAGTTGAACCCCTTTCGTTCCGTTATTAATCCTAGTATCAAAAGCATAAGCATTTGGAGCGTTCCCCATTCACGTGTGGACTGCTATTAACAATTTGCGTTACATGATCCTAGCTAAAATTCTGCATATACAATTCCAACTACCGGCTCGTACACATTTCTAGAAACGAGCGCAAAACACAGCGTCAGGTTCCACCGAGACTCGAACTCGGATCGCTGGATTCAAAGTCCAGAGTGCTAACCATTACACCATGGAACCGGATGCCTGTAGCGGTCTTCAGTTCAGTAGCATCATGTCATTAAGCCGATGAGATGCGATGTTATTTCATGTAGCGTCCTCAGGAAGTGTTTGCGTGGCAAATGAAGCAACCAGGTAGGCTGAAAGTGGAAGGTGCACCTTCGAATGTAGCAAGAATTCTTGCCAGTATTCGTACATCAAGTGATGTCGAAGGCTCAGGTAATCAAAATCGCGCAACGGCCACTTTCGTATGGTGCATGCATTGTGCTGGAAGCAGCCTAGCTATGGAAACAGCTATGGACACAGAGTACTGGCGAAAACTGCGTGCTGACACAGAACGCTACGTAGTGGGCGGATAGTGCGTGACACGATAACATTTGCACTTCACACGGTCGAAATACTGACACACAACTCTAGCAGCTCTTTGAGCATTCACATACACTGGTGTTCAGCACAGCTCATGTTGTGGGTGTCGGATTAAGAAAGCTCTTTGAGAATATGGTCCAGATTGTATGCTGCAACTAGCAAGTGCGGCAAGATGTCAGTAGGTGGCGGGGTGCAGACGTGCTTCCTTGGGCAGCCTGTTGGTCTAGGGGTATGATTCATGCTTTGGGTGCAGGAGGTTCCGGGTTCATAACCCGCACAGGCCCTACTTTTCAGTTTCGCGACAACCAAACACTACGTTAAACATGCGAGTCTCTGAAAGTAAGCCACGCAACAGGACAAACTGCATGTGGGCCACCGGCCCAAGAGACTGGCAAGTGCGTCATGTGGAAAGCAATCTACGTGGCAGGATTAAGCCGTCTTCGCTCACTTATATCTATACGTAAAGACTGGCACGTACAGCGATTCTATTCGTTTCCCAGGAACTAGTACATCGCATGCACGTTTGTTAAATGCATGCGCATGCAGCACCCAAAACGGAGAGATGTCTTTCCTGCTGGGAGAAACAGCTGAGGGCGGCTTCTCGCAGTTGAACCCCTTTCGTTCCGTTATTAATCCTAGTATCAAAAGCATAAGCATTTGGAGCGTTCCCCATTCACGTGTGGACTGCTATTAACAATTTGCGTTACATGATCCTAGCTAAAATTCTGCATATACAATTCCAACTACCGGCTCGTACACATTTCTAGAAACGAGCGCAAAACACAGCGTCAGGTTCCACCGAACCTCGAACTCGGATCGCTGGATTCAAAGTCCAGAGTGCTAACCATTACACCATGGAACCGGATGCCTGTAGCGGTCTTCAGTTCAGTAGCATCATGTCATTAAGCCGATGAGATGCGATGTTATTTCATGTAGCGTCCTCAGGAAGTGTTTGCGTGGCAAATGAAGCAACCAAGTAGGCTGAAAGTGGAAGGTGCACCTTCGAATGTAGCAAGAATTCTTGCCAGTATTCGTACATCAAGTGATGTCGAAGGCTCAGGTAATCAAAATCGCGCAACGGCCACTTTCGTATGGTGCATGCATTGTGCTGGAAGCAGCCTAGCTATGGAAACAGCTATGGACACAGAGTACTGGCGAAAACTGCGTGCTGACACAGAACGCTACGTAGTGGGCGGATAGTGCGTGACACGATAACATTTGCACTTCACACGGTCGAAATACTGACACACAACTCTAGCAGCTCTTTGAGCATTCACATACACTGGTGTTCAGCACAGCTCATGTTGTGGGTGTCGGATTAAGAAAGCTCTTTGAGAATATGGTCCAGATTGTATGCTGCAACTAGCAAGTGCGGCAAGATGTCAGTAGGTGGCGGTGTGCAGACGTGCTTCCTTGTGCGGCCTGTTGGTCTAGGGGTATGATTCCTGCTTTGGGTGCCGGAGGTTCCGGGTTCATATCCCGGACAGGCCCTACTTTTCACTTTCGCGACAACCAAACACTACGTTAAACTTGCGAGTCTCTGAAAGTAAGCCACGCAACAGGACAAACTGCATGTGGGCCACCGGCCCAAGAGACTGGCAAGTGCGTCATGTGGAAAGCAATCTACGTGGCAGGATTAAGCCGACTTCGCTCACTTATATCTATACGTAAAGACTGGCACGTACAGCGATTCTATTCGTTTCCCAGGAACTAGTACATCGCATGCACGTTTGTTAAATGCATGCGCATGCAGCACCCAAAACGGAGAGATGTCTTTCCTGCTGGGAGAAACAGCTGAGGGCGTCTTCTCGCAGTTGAACCCCTTTCGTTCCGTTATTAATCCTAGTATCAAAAGCATAAGCATTTGGAGCGTTCCCCATTCACGTGTGGAATGCTATTAACAATTTGCGTTACATGATCCTAGCTAAAATTCTGCATATACAATTCCAACTACCGGCTCGTACACATTTCTAGAAACGAGCGCAAAACACAGCGTCAGGTTCCACCGAGACTCGAACTCGGATCGCTGGATTCAAAGTCCAGAGTGCTAACCATTACACCATGGAACCGGATGCCTGTAGCGGTCTTCAGTTCAGTAGCATCATGTCATTAAGCCGATGAGATGCGATGTTATTTCATGTAGCGTCCTCAGGAAGTGTTTGCGTGGCAAATGAAGCAACCAGGTAGGCTGAAAGTGGAAGGTGCACCTTCGAATGTAGCAAGAATTCTTGCCAGTATTCGTACATCAAGTGATGTCGAAGGCTCAGGTAATCAAAATCGCGCAACGGCCACTTTCGTATGGTGCATGCATTGTGCTGGAAGCAGCCTAGCTATGGAAACAGCTATGGACACAGAGTACTGGCGAAAACTGCGTGCTGACACAGAACGCTACGTAGTGGGCGGATAGTGCGTGACACGATAACATTTGCACTTCACACGGTCGAAATACTGACACACAACTCTAGCAGCTCTTTGAGCATTCACATACACTGGTGTTCAGCACAGCTCATGTTGTGGGTGTCGGATTAAGAAAGCTCTTTGAGAATATGGTCCAGATTGTATGCTGCAACTAGCAAGTGCGGCAAGATGTCAGTAGGTGGCGGGGTGCAGACGTGCTTCCTTGGGCAGCCTGTTGGTCTAGGGGTATGATTCATGCTTTGGGTGCAGGAGGTTCCGGGTTCATAACCCGCACAGGCCCTACTTTTCAGTTTCGCGACAACCAAACACTACGTTAAACATGCGAGTCTCTGAAAGTAAGCCACGCAACAGGACAAACTGCATGTGGGCCACCGGCCCAAGAGACTGGCAAGTGCGTCATGTGGAAAGCAATCTACGTGGCAGGATTAAGCCGTCTTCGCTCACTTATATCTATACGTAAAGACTGGCACGTACAGCGATTCTATTCGTTTCCCAGGAACTAGTACATCGCATGCACGTTTGTTAAATGCATGCGCATGCAGCACCCAAAACGGAGAGATGTCTTTCCTGCTGGGAGAAACAGCTGAGGGCGGCTTCTCGCAGTTGAACCCCTTTCGTTCCGTTATTAATCCTAGTATCAAAAGCATAAGCATTTGGAGCGTTCCCCATTCACGTGTGGACTGCTATTAACAATTTGCGTTACATGATCCTAGCTAAAATTCTGCATATACAATTCCAACTACCGGCTCGTACACATTTCTAGAAACGAGCGCAAAACACAGCGTCAGGTTCCACCGAGACTCGAACTCGGATCGCTGGATTCAAAGTCCAGAGTGCTAACCATTACACCATGGAACCGGATGCCTGTAGCGGTCTTCAGTTCAGTAGCATCATGTCATTAAGCCGATGAGATGCGATGTTATTTCATGTAGCGTCCTCAGGAAGTGTTTGCGTGGCAAATGAAGCAACCAGGTAGGCTGAAAGTGGAAGGTGCACCTTCGAATGTAGCAAGAATTCTTGCCAGTATTCGTACATCAAGTGATGTCGAAGGCTCAGGTAATCAAAATCGCGCAACGGCCACTTTCGTATGGTGCATGCATTGTGCTGGAAGCAGCCTAGCTATGGAAACAGCTATGGACACAGAGTACTGGCGAAAACTGCGTGCTGACACAGAACGCTACGTAGTGGGCGGATAGTGCGTGACACGATAACATTTGCACTTCACACGGTCGAAATACTGACACACAACTCTAGCAGCTCTTTGAGCATTCACATACACTGGTGTTCAGCACAGCTCATGTTGTGGGTGTCGGATTAAGAAAGCTCTTTGAGAATATGGTCCAGATTGTATGCTGCAACTAGCAAGTGCGGCAAGATGTCAGTAGGTGGCGGGGTGCAGACGTGCTTCCTTGGGCAGCCTGTTGGTCTAGGGGTATGATTCATGCTTTGGGTGCAGGAGGTTCCGGGTTCATATCCCGGACAGGCCCTACTTTTCACTTTCGCGACAACCAAACACTACGTTAAACTTGCGAGTCTCTGAAAGTAAGCCACGCAACAGGACAAACTGCATGTGGGCCACCGGCCCAAGAGACTGGCAAGTGCGTCATGTGGAAAGCAATCTACGTGGCAGGATTAAGCCGACTTCGCTCACTTATATCTATACGTAAAGACTGGCACGTACAGCGATTCTATTCGTTTCCCAGGAACTAGTACATCGCATGCACGTTTGTTAAATGCATGCGCATGCAGCACCCAAAACGGAGAGATGTCTTTCCTGCTGGGAGAAACAGCTGAGGGCGTCTTCTCGCAGTTGAACCCCTTTCGTTCCGTTATTAATCCTAGTATCAAAAGCATAAGCATTTGGAGCGTTCCCCATTCACGTGTGGACTGCTATTAACAATTTGCGTTACATGATCCTAGCTAAAATTCTGCATATACAATTCCAACTACCGGCTCGTACACATTTCTAGAAACGAGCGCAAAACACAGCGTCAGGTTCCACCGAGACTCGAACTCGGATCGCTGGATTCAAAGTCCAGAGTGCTAACCATTACACCATGGAACCGGATGCCTGTAGCGGTCTTCAGTTCAGTAGCATCATGTCATTAAGCCGATGAGATGCGATGTTATTTCATGTAGCGTCCTCAGGAAGTGTTTGCGTGGCAAATGAAGCAACCAGGTAGGCTGAAAGTGGAAGGTGCACCTTCGAATGTAGCAAGAATTCTTGCCAGTATTCGTACATCAAGTGATGTCGAAGGCTCATGTAATCAAAATCGCGCAACGGCCACTTTCGTATGGTGCATGCATTGTGCTGGAAGCTGCCTAGCTATGGAAACAGCTATGGACACAGAGTACTGGCGAAAACTGCGTGCTGACACAGAACGCTACGTAGTGGGCGGATAGTGCGTGACACGATAACATTTGCACTTCACACGGTCGAAATACTGACACACAACTCTAGCAGCTCTTTGAGCATTCACATACACTGGTGTTCAGCACAGCTCATGTTGTGGGTGTCGGATTAAGAAAGCTCTTTGAGAATATGGTCCAGATTGTATGCTGCAACTAGCAAGTGCGGCAAGATGTCAGTAGGTGGCGGGGTGCAGACGTGCTTCCTTGGGCAGCCTGTTGGTCTAGGGGTATGATTCATGCTTTGGGTGCAGGAGGTTCCGGGTTCATAACCCGCACAGGCCCTACTTTTCAGTTTCGCGACAACCAAACACTACGTTAAACATGCGAGTCTCTGAAAGTAAGCCACGCAACAGGACAAACTGCATGTGGGCCACCGGCCCAAGAGACTGGCAAGTGCGTCATGTGGAAAGCAATCTACGTGGCAGGATTAAGCCGTCTTCGCTCACTTATATCTATACGTAAAGACTGGCACGTACAGCGATTCTATTCGTTTCCCAGGAACTAGTACATCGCATGCACGTTTGTTAAATGCATGCGCATGCAGCACCCAAAACGGAGAGATGTCTTTCCTGCTGGGAGAAACAGCTGAGGGCGTCTTCTCGCACTTGAACCCCTTTCGTTCCGTTATTAATCCTAGTATCAAAAGCATAAGCATTTGGAGCGTTCCCCATTCACGTGTGGACTGCTATTAACAATTTGCGTTACATGATCCTAGCTAAAATTCTGCATATACAATTCCAACTACCGGCTCGTACACATTTCTAGAAACGAGCGCAAAACACAGCGTCAGGTTCCACCGAGACTCGAACTCGGATCGCTGGATTCAAAGTCCAGAGTGCTAACCATTACACCATGGAACCGGATGCCTGTAGCGGTCTTCAGTTCAGTAGCATCATGTCATTAAGCCGATGAGATGCGATGTTATTTCATGTAGCGTCCTCAGGAAGTGTTTGCGTGGCAAATGAAGCAACCAGGTAGGCTGAAAGTGGAAGGTGCACCTTCGAATGTAGCAAGAATTCTTGCCAGTATTCGTACATCAAGTGATGTCGAAGGCTCAGGTAATCAAAATCGCGCAACGGCCACTTTCGTATGGTGCATGCATTGTGCTGGAAGCTGCCTAGCTATGGAAACAGCTATGGACACAGAGTACTGGCGAAAACTGCGTGCTGACACAGAACGCTACGTAGTGGGCGGATAGTGCGTGACACGATAACATTTGCACTTCACACGGTCGAAATACTGACACACAACTCTAGCAGCTCTTTGAGCATTCACATACACTGGTGTTCAGCACAGCTCATGTTGTGGGTGTCGGATTAAGAAAGCTCTTTGAGAATATGGTCCAGATTGTATGCTGCAACTAGCAAGTGCGGCAAGATGTCAGTAGGTGGCGGGGTGCAGACGTGCTTCCTTGGGCAGCCTGTTGGTCTAGGGGTATGATTCATGCTTTGGGTGCAGGAGGTTCCGGGTTCATAACCCGCACAGGCCCTACTTTTCAGTTTCGCGACAACCAAACACTACGTTAAACATGCGAGTCTCTGAAAGTAAGCCACGCAACAGGACAAACTGCATGTGGGCCACCGGCCCAGGAGACTGGCAAGTGCGTCATGTGGAAAGCAATCTACGTGGCAGGATTAAGCCGTCTTCGCTCACTTATATCTATACGTAAAGACTGGCACGTACAGCGATTCTATTCGTTTCCCAGGAACTAGTACATCGCATGCACGTTTGTTAAATGCATGCGCATGCAGCACCCAAAACGGAGAGATGTCTTTCCTGCTGGGAGAAACAGCTGAGGGCGTCTTCTCGCACTTGAACCCCTTTCGTTCCGTTATTAATCCTAGTATCAAAAGCATAAGCATTTGGAGCGTTCCCCATTCACGTGTGGACTGCTATTAACAATTTGCGTTACATGATCCTAGCTAAAATTCTGCATATACAATTCCAACTACCGGCTCGTACACATTTCTAGAAACGAGCGCAAAACACAGCGTCAGGTTCCACCGAGACTCGAACTCGAATCGCTGGATTCAAAGTCCAGAGTGCTAACCATTACACCATGGAACCGGATGCCTGTAGCGGTCTTCAGTTCAGTAGCATCATGTCATTAAGCCGATGAGATGCGATGTTATTTCATGTAGCGTCCTCAGGAAGTGTTTGCGTGGCAAATGAAGCAACCAAGTAGGCTGAAAGTGGAAGGTGCACCTTCGAATGTAGCTAGAATTCTTGCCAGTATTCGTACATCAAGTGATGTCGAAGGCTCAGGTAATCAAAATCGCGCAACGGCCACTTTCGTATGGTGCATGCATTGTGCTGGAAGCAGCCTAGCTATGGAAACAGCTATGGACACAGAGTACTGGCGAAAACTGCGTGCTGACACAGAACGCTACGTAGTGGGCGGATAGTGCGTGACACGATAACATTTGCACTTCACACGGTCGAAATACTGACACACAACTCTAGCAACTCTTTGAGCATTCACATACACTGGTGTTCAGCACAGCTCATGTTGTGGGTGTCGGATTAAGAAAGCTCTTTGAGAATATGGTCCAGATTGTATGCTGCAACTAGCAAGTGCGGCAAGATGTCAGTAGGTGGCGGTGTGCAGACGTGCTTCCTTGTGCGGCCTGTTGGTCTAGGGGTATGATTCCTGCTTTGGGTGCAGGAGGTCCCGGGTTCAAAACCCGGACAGGCCCTACTTTTCACTTTCGCGACAACCAAAAACTACGTTAAACTTGCGAGTCTCTGAAAGTAAGCCACGCAACAGGACAAACTGCATGTGGGCCACCGGCCCAAGAGACTGGCAAGTGCGTCATGTGGAAAGCAATCTACGTGGCAGGATTAAGCCGTCTTCGCTCACTTATATCTATACGTAAAGACTGGCACGTACAGCGATTCTATTCGTTTCCCAGGAACTAGTACATCGCATGCACGTTTGTTAAATGCATGCGCATGCAGCACCCAAAACGGAGAGATGTCTTTCCTGCTGGGAGAAACAGCTGAGGGCGTCTTCTCGCAGTTGAACCCCTTTCGTTCCGTTATTAATCCTAGTATCAAAAGCATAAGCATTTGGAGCGTTCCCCATTCACGTGTGGAATGCTATTAACAATTTGCGTTACATGATCCTAGCTAAAATTCTGCATATACAATTCCAACTTCCGGCTCGTACACATTTCTAGAAACGAGCGCAAAACACAGCGTCAGGTTCCACCGAGACTCGAACTCGGATCGCTGGATTCAAAGTCCAGAGTGCTAACCATTACACCATGGAACCGGATGCCTGTAGCTGTCTTCAGTTCAGTAGCATCATGTCATTAAGCCGATGAGATGCGATGTTATTTCAAGTAGCGTCCTCAGGAAGTGTTTGCGTGGCAAATGAAGCAACCAAGTAGGCTGAAAGTGGAAGGTGCACCTTCGAATGTAGCAAGAATTCTTGCCAGTATTCGTACATCAAGTGATGTCGAAGGCTCAGGTAATCAAAATCGCGCAACGGCCACTTTCGTATGGTGCATGCATTGTGCTGGAAGCAGCCTAGCTATGGAAACAGCTATGGACACAGAGTACTGGCGAAAACTGCGTGCTGACACAGAACGCTACGTAGTGGGCGGATAGTGCGTGACACGATAACATTTGCACTTCACACGGTCGAAAAACTGACACACAACTCTAGCAGCTCTTTGAGCATTCACATACACTGGTGTTCAGCACAGCTCATGTTGTGGGTGTCGGATTAAGAAAGCTCTTTGAGAATATGGTCCAGATTGTATGCTGCAACTAGCAAGTGCGGCAAGATGTCAGTAGGTGGCGGGGTGCAGACGTGCTTCCTTGGGCAGCCTGTTGGTCTAGGGGTATGATTCATGCTTTGGGTGCAGAAGGTTCCGGGTTCATAACCCGCACAGGCCCTACTTTTCAGTTTCGCGACAACCAAACACTACGTTAAACATGCGAGTCTCTGAAAGTAAGCCACGCAACAGGACAAACTGCATGTGGGCCACCGGCCCAAGAGACTGGCAAGTGCGTCATGTGGAAAGCAATCTACGTGGCAGGATTAAGCCGTCTTCGCTCACTTATATCTATACGTAAAGACTGGCACGTACAGCGATTCTATTCGTTTCCCAGGAACTAGTACATCGCATGCACGTTTGTTAAATGCATGCGCATGCAGCACCCAAAACGGAGAGATGTCTTTCCTGCTGGGAGAAACAGCTGAGGGCGTCTTCTCGCAGTTGAACCCCTTTCGTTCCGTTATTAATCCTAGTATCAAAAGCATAAGCATTTGGAGCGTTCCCCATTCACGTGTGGACTGCTATTAACAATTTGCGTTACATGATCCTAGCTAAAATTCTGCATATACAATTCCAACTACCGGCTCGTACACATTTCTAGAAACGAGCGCAAAACACAGCGTCAGGTTCCACCGAGACTCGAACTCGGATCGCTGGATTCAAAGTCCAGAGTGCTAACCATTACACCATGGAACCGGATGCCTGTAGCGGTCTTCAGTTCAGTAGCATCATGTCATTAAGCCGATGAGATGCGATGTTATTTCATGTAGCGTCCTCAGGAAGTGTTTGCGTGGCAAATGAAGCAACCAAGTAGGCTGAAAGTGGAAGGTGCACCTTCGAATGTAGCAAGAATTCTTGCCAGTATTCGTACATCAAGTGATGTCGAAGGCTCAGGTAATCAAAATCGCGCAACGGCCACTTTCGTATGGTGCATGCATTGTGCTGGAAGCAGCCTAGCTATGGAAACAGCTATGGACACAGAGTACTGGCGAAAACTGCGTGCTGACACAGAACGCTACGTAGTGGGCGGATAGTGCGTGACACGATAACATTTGCACTTCACACGGTCGAAATACTGACACACAACTCTAGCAACTCTTTGAGCATTCACATACACTGGTGTTCAGCACAGCTCATGTTGTGGGTGTCGGATTAAGAAAGCTCTTTGAGAATATGGTCCAGATTGTATGCTGCAACTAGCAAGTGCGGCAAGATGTCAGTAGGTGGCGGGGTGCAGACATGCTTCCTTGTGCGGCCTGTTCGTCTAGGGGTATGATTCCTGCTTTGGGTGCAGGAGGTCCCGGGTTCAAAACCCGGACAGGCCCTACTTTTCACTTTCGCGACAACTAAAAACTACGTTAAACTTGCGAGTCTCTGAAAGTAAGCCACGCAACAGGACAAACTGCATGTGGGCCACCGGCCCAAGAGACTGGCAAGTGCGTCATGTGGAAAGCAATCTACGTGGCAGGATTAAGCCGTCTTCGCTCACTTATATCTATACGTAAAGACTGGCACGTACAGCGATTCTATTCGTTTCCCAGGAACTAGTACATCGCATGCACGTTTGTTAAATGCATGCGCATGAAGCACCCAAAACGGAGAGATGTCTTTCCTGCTGGGAGAAACAGCAGAGGGCGTCTTCTCGCAGTTGAACCCCTTTCGTTCCGTTATTAATCCTAGTATCAAAAGCATAAGCATTTGGAGCGTTCCCCATTCACGTGTGGAATGCTATTAACAATTTGCGTTACATGATCCTAGCTAAAATTCTGCATATACAATTCCAACTTCCGGCTCGTACACATTTCTAGAAACGAGCGCAAAACACAGCGTCAGGTTCCACCGAGACTCGAACTCGGATCGCTGGATTCAAAGTCCAGAGTGCTAACCATTACACCATGGAACCGGATGCCTGTAGCTGTCTTCAGTTCAGTAGCATCATGTCATTAAGCCGATGAGATGCGATGTTATTTCAAGTAGCGTCCTCAGGAAGTGTTTGCGTGGCAAATGAAGCAACCAAGTAGGCTGAAAGTGGAAGGTGCACCTTCGAATGTAGCAAGAATTCTTGCCAGTATTCGTACATCAAGTGATGTCGAAGGCTCAGGTAATCAAAATCGCGCAACGGCCACTTTCGTATGGTGCATGCATTGTGCTGGAAGCAGCCTAGCTATGGAAACAGCTATGGACACAGAGTACTGGCGAAAACTGCGTGCTGACACAGAACGCTACGTAGTGGGCGGATAGTGCGTGACACGATAACATTTGCACTTCACACGGTCGAAAAACTGACACACAACTCTAGCAGCTCTTTGAGCATTCACATACACTGGTGTTCAGCACAGCTCATGTTGTGGGTGTCGGATTAAGAAAGCTCTTTGAGAATATGGTCCAGATTGTATGCTGCAACTAGCAAGTGCGGCAAGATGTCAGTAGGTGGCGGGGTGCAGACGTGCTTCCTTGGGCAGCCTGTTGGTCTAGGGGTATGATTCATGCTTTGGGTGCAGAAGGTTCCGGGTTCATAACCCGCACAGGCCCTACTTTTCAGTTTCGCGACAACCAAACACTACGTTAAACATGCGAGTCTCTGAAAGTAAGCCACGCAACAGGACAAACTGCATGTGGGCCACCGGCCCAAGAGACTGGCAAGTGCGTCATGTGGAAAGCAATCTACGTGGCAGGATTAAGCCGTCTTCGCTCACTTATATCTATACGTAAAGACTGGCACGTACAGCGATTCTATTCGTTTCCCAGGAACTAGTACATCGCATGCACGTTTGTTAAATGCATGCGCATGCAGCACCCAAAACGGAGAGATGTCTTTCCTGCTGGGAGAAACAGCTGAGGGCGTCTTCTCGCAGTTGAACCCCTTTCGTTCCGTTATTAATCCTAGTATCAAAAGCATAAGCATTTGGAGCGTTCCCTATTCACGTGTGGACTGCTATTAACAATTTGCGTTACATGATCCTAGCTAAAATTCTGCATATACAATTCCAACTACCGGCTCGTACACATTTCTAGAAACGAGCGCAAAACACAGCGTCAGGTTCCACCGAGACTCGAACTCGGATCGCTGGATTCAAAGTCCAGAGTGCTAACCATTACACCATGGAACCGGATGCCTGTAGCGGTCTTCAGTTCAGTAGCATCATGTCATTAAGCCGATGAGATGCGATGTTATTTCATGTAGCGTCCTCAGGAAGTGTTTGCGTGGCAAATGAAGCAACCAAGTAGGCTGAAAGTGGAAGGTGCACCTTCGAATGTAGCAAGAATTCTTGCCAGTATTCGTACATCAAGTGATGTCGAAGGCTCAGGTAATCAAAATCGCGCAACGGCCACTTTCGTATGGTGCATGCATTGTGCTGGAAGCAGCCTAGCTATGGAAACAGCTATGGACACAGAGTACTGGCGAAAACTGCGTGCTGACACAGAACGCTACGTAGTGGGCGGATAGTGCGTGACACGATAACATTTGCACTTCACACGGTCGAAATACTGACACACAACTCTAGCAACTCTTTGAGCATTCACATACACTGGTGTTCAGCACAGCTCATGTTGTGGGTGTCGGATTAAGAAAGCTCTTTGAGAATATGGTCCAGATTGTATGCTGCAACTAGCAAGTGCGGCAAGATGTCAGTAGGTGGCGGGGTGCAGACATGCTTCCTTGTGCGGCCTGTTCGTCTAGGGGTATGATTCCTGCTTTGGGTGCAGGAGGTCCCGGGTTCAAAACCCGGACAGGCCCTACTTTTCACTTTCGCGACAACTAAAAACTACGTTAAACTTGCGAGTCTCTGAAAGTAAGCCACGCAACAGGACAAACTGCATGTGGGCCACCGGCCCAAGAGACTGGCAAGTGCGTCATGTGGAAAGCAATCTACGTGGCAGGATTAAGCCGTCTTCGCTCACTTATATCTATACGTAAAGACTGGCACGTACAGCGATTCTATTCGTTTCCCAGGAACTAGTACATCGCATGCACGTTTGTTAAATGCATGCGCATGAAGCACCCAAAACGGAGAGATGTCTTTCCTGCTGGGAGAAACAGCAGAGGGCGTCTTCTCGCAGTTGAACCCCTTTCGTTCCGTTATTAATCCTAGTATCAAAAGCATAAGCATTTGGAGCGTTCCCCATTCACGTGTGGAATGCTATTAACAATTTGCGTTACATGATCCTAGCTAAAATTCTGCATATACAATTCCAACTTCCGGCTCGTACACATTTCTAGAAACGAGCGCAAAACACAGCGTCAGGTTCCACCGAGACTCGAACTCGGATCGCTGGATTCAAAGTCCAGAGTGCTAACCATTACACCATGGAACCGGATGCCTGTAGCGGTCTTCAGTTCAGTAGCATCATGTCATTAAGCCGATGAGATGCGATGTTATTTCAAGTAGCGTCCTCAGGAAGTGTTTGCGTGGCAAATGAAGCAACCAAGTAGGCTGAAAGTGGAAGGTGCACCTTCGAATGTAGCAAGAATTCTTGCCAGTATTCGTACATCAAGTGATGTCGAAGGCTCAGGTAATCAAAATCGCGCAACGGCCACTTTCGTATGGTGCATGCATTGTGCTGGAAGCAGCCTAGCTATGGAAACAGCTATGGACACAGAGTACTGGCGAAAACTGCGTGCTGACACAGAACGCTACGTAGTGGGCGGATAGTGCGTGACACGATAACATTTGCACTTCACACGGTCGAAAAACTGACACACAACTCTAGCAGCTCTTTGAGCATTCACATACACTGGTGTTCAGCACAGCTCATGTTGTGGGTGTCGGATTAAGAAAGCTCTTTGAGAATATGGTCCAGATTGTATGCTGCAACTAGCAAGTGCGGCAAGATGTCAGTAGGTGGCGGTGTGCAGACGTGCTTCCTTGTGCGGCCTGTTGGTCTAGGGGTATGATTCTTGCTTTGGGTGCAGGAGATTCCGGGTTCATATCCCGGACAGGCCCTACTTTTCACTTTCGCGACAACCAAACACTACGTTAAACTTGCGAGTCTCTGAAAGTAAGCCACGCAACAGGACAAACTGCATGTGGGCCACCGGCCCAAGAGACTGGCAAGTGCGTCATGTGGAAAGCAATCTACGTGGCAGGATTAAGCCGACTTCGCTCTCTTATATCTATACGTAAAGACTGGCACGTACAGCGATTCTATTCGTTTCCCAGGAACTAGTACATCGCATGCACGTTTGTTAAATGCATGCGCATGCAGCACCCAAAACGGAGAGATGTCTTTCCTGCTGGGAGAAACAGCTGAGGGCGTCTTCTCGCAGTTGAACCCCTTTCGTTCCGTTATTAATCCTAGTATCAAAAGCATAAGCATTTGGAGCGTTCCCCATTCACGTGTGGACTGCTATTAACAATTTGCGTTACATGATCCTAGCTAAAATTCTGCATATACAATTCCAACTACCGGCTCGTACACATTTCTAGAAACGAGCGCAAAACACAGCGTCAGGTTCCACCGAGACTCGAACTCGGATCGATGGATTCAAAGTCCAGAATGCTAACCATTACACCATGGAACCGGATGCCTGTAGCGGTCTTCAGTTCAGTAGCATCATGTCATTAAGCCGATGAGATGCGATGTTATTTCATGTAGCGTCCTCAGGAAGTGTTTGCGTGGCAAATGAAGCAACCAAGTAGGCTGAAAGTGGAAGGTGCACCTTCGAATGTAGCAAGAATTCTTGCCAGTATTCGTACATCAAGTGATGTCGAAGGCTCAGGTAATCAAAATCGCGCAACGGCCACTTTCGTATGGTGCATGCATTGTGCTGGAAGCAGCCTAGCTATGGAAACAGCTATGGACACAGAGTACTGGCGAAAACTGCGTGCTGACACAGAACGCTACGTAGTGGGCGGATAGTGCGTGATACGATAACATTTGCACTTCACACGGTCGAAATACTGACACACAACTCTAGCAGCTCTTTGAGCATTCACATACACTGGTGTTCAGCACAGCTCATGTTGTGGGTGTCGGATTAAGAAAGCTCTTTGAGAATATGGTCCAGATTGTATGCTGCAACTAGCAAGTGCGGCAAGATGTCAGTAGGTGGCGGGGTGCAGACGTGCTTCCTTGTGCGGCCTGTTGGTCTAGGGGTATGATTCCTGCTTTGGGTGCAGGAGGTCCCGGGTTCATATCCCGGACAGGCCCTACTTTTCAGTTTCGCGACAACCAAACACTACGTTAAACTTGCGAGTCTCTGAAAGTAAGCCACGCAACAGGACAAACTGCATGTGGGCCGCCGGCCCAAGAGACTGGCAAGTGCGTCATGTGGAAAGCAATCTACGTGGCAGGATTAAGCCGTCTTCGCTCACTTATATCTATACGTAAAGACTGGCACGTACAGCGATTCTATTCGTTTCCCAGGAACTAGTACATCGCATGCACGTTTGTTAAATGCATGCGCATGCAGCACCCAAAACGGAGAGATGTCTTTCCTGCTGGGAGAAACAGCTGAGGGCGTCTTCTCGCAGTTGAACCCCTTTCGTTCCGTTATTAATCCTAGTATCAAAAGCATAAGCATTTGGAGCGTTCCCCATTCACGTGTGGACTGCTATTAACAATTTGCGTTACATGATCCTAGCTAAAATTCTGCATATACAATTCCAACTACCGGCTCGTACACATTTCTAGAAACGAGCGCAAAACACAGCGTTAGGTTCCACCGAGACTCGAACTCGGATCGCTGGATTCAAAGTCCAGAATGCTAACCATTACACCATGGAACCGGATGCCTGTAGCGGTCTTCAGTTCAGTAGCATCATGTCATTAAGCCGATGAGATGCGATGTTATTTCATGTAGCGTCCTCAGGAAGTGTTTGCGTGGCAAATGAAGCAACCAAGTAGGCTGAAAGTGGAAGGTGCACCTTCGAATGTAGCAAGAATTCTTGCCAGTATTCGTACATCAATCGATGTCGAAGGCTCAGGTAATCAAAATCGCGCAACGGCCACTTTCGTATGGTGCATGCATTGTGCTGGAAGCAGCTTAGCTATGGAAACAGCTATGGACACAGAGTACTGGCGAAAACTGCGTGCTGACACAGAACGCTACGTAGTGGGCAGATAGTGCGTGACACGATAACATTTGCACTTCACACGGTCGAAATACTGACACACAACTCTAGCAGCTCTTTGAGCATTCACATGCAATGGTGTTCAGCACAGCTCATGTTGTGGGTGTCGGATTAAGAAAGCTCTTTGAGAATATGGTCCAGATTGTATGCTGCAACTAGCAAGTGCGGCAAGATGTCAGTAGGTGGCGGGGTGCAGACGTGCTTCCTTGTGCGGCCTGTTGGTCTAGGGGTATGATTCCTGCTTTGGGTGCAGGAGGTCCCGGGTTCATATCCCGGACAGGCCCTACTTTTCAGTTTCGCGACAACCAAACACTACGTTAAACTTGCGAGTCTCTGAAAGTAAGCCACGCAACAGGACAAACTGCATGTGGGCCGCCGGCCCAAGAGACTGGCAAGTGCGTCATGTGGAAAGCAATCTACGTGGCAGGATTAAGCCGTCTTCGCTCACTTATATCTATACGTAAAGACTGGCACGTACAGCGATTCTATTCGTTTCCCAGGAACTAGTACATCGCATGCACGTTTGTTAAATGAATGCGCATGCAGCACCCAAAACGGAGAGATGTCTTTCCTGCTGGGAGAAACAGCTGAGGGCGTCTTCTCGCAGTTGAACCCCTTTCGTTCCGTTATTAATCCTAGTATCAAAAGCATAAGCATTTGGAGCGTTCCCTATTCACGTGTGGACTGCTATTAACAATTTGCGTTACATGATCCTAGCTAAAATTCTGCGTATACAATTCCAACTACCGGCTCGTACACATTCCTAGAAACGAGCGCAAAACACAGCGTCAGGTTCCACCGAGACTCGAACTCGGATCGCTGGATTCAAAGTCCAGAGTTCTAACCATTACACCATGGAACCGGATGCCTGTAGCGGTCTTCAGTTCAGTAGCATCATGTCATTAAGCCGATGAGATGCGATGTTATTTCATGTAGCGTCCTCAGGAAGTGTTTGCGTGGCAAATGAAGCAACCAAGTAGGCTGAAAGTGGAAGGTGCACCTTCGAATGTAGCAAGAATTCTTGCCAGTATTCGTACATCAAGTGATGTCGAAGGCTCAGGTAATCAAAATCGCGCAACGGCCACTTTCGTATGGTGCATGCATTGTGCTGGAAGCAGCCTAGCTATGGAAACAGCTATGGACACAGAGTACTGGCGAAAACTGCGTGCTGACACAGAACGCTACGTAGTGGGCGGATAGTGCGTGACACGATAACATTTGCACTTCACACGGTCGAAATACTAACACACAACTCTAGCAGCTCTTTGAGCATTCACATACACTGGTGTTCAGCACAGCTCATGTTGTGGGTGTCGGATTAAGAAAGCTCTTTGAGAATATGGTCCAGATTGTATGCTGCAACTAGCAAGTGCGGCAAGATGTCAGTAGGTGGCGGGGTGCAGACGTGCTTCCTTGTGCGGCCTGTTGGTCTAGGGGTATGATTCCTGCTTTGGGTGCAGGAGGTTCCGGGTTCATATCCCGGACAGGCCCTACTTTTCACTTTCGCGACAACCAAACACTACGTTAAACTTGCGAGTCTCTGAAAGTAAGCCACGCAACAGGACAAACTGCATGTGGGCCACCGGCCCAAGAGACTGGCAAGTGCGTCATGTGGAAAGCAATCTACGTGGCAGGATTAAGCCGTCTTCGCTCACTTATATCTATACGTAAAGACTGGCACGTACAGCGATTCTATTCGTTTCCCAGGAACTAGTACATCGCATGCACGTTTGTTAAATGCATGCGCATGCAGCACCCAAAACGGAGAGATGTCTTTCCTGCTGGGAGAAACAGCTGAGGGCGTCTTCTCGCAGTTGAACCCGTTTCGTTCCGTTATTAATCCTAGTATCAAAAGCATAAGCATTTGGAGCGTTCCCTATTCACGTGTGGACTGCTATTAACAATTTGCGTTACATGATCCTAGCTAAAATTCTGCGTATACAATTCCAACTACCGGCTCGTACACATTTCTAGAAACGAGCGCAAAACACAGCGTCAGGTTCCACCGAGACTCGAACTCGGATCGCTGGATTCAAAGTCCAGAGTGCTAACCATTACACCATGGAACCGGATGCCTGTAGCGGTCTTCAGTTCAGTAGCATCATGTCATTAAGCCGATGAGATGCGATGTTATTTCATGTAGCGTCCTCAGGAAGTGTTTGCGTGGCAAATGAAGCAACCAAGTAGGCTGAAAGTGGAAGGTGCACCTTCGAATGTAGCAAGAATTCTTGCCAGTATTCGTACATCAAGTGATGTCGAAGGCTCAGGTAATCAAAATCGCGCAACGGCCACTTTCGTATGGTGCATGCATTGTGCTGGAAGCAGCCTAGCTATGGAAACAGCTATGGACACAGAGTACTGGCGAAAACTGCGTGCTGACACAGAACGCTACGTAGTGGGCGGATAGTGCGTGACACGATAACATTTGCACTTCACACGGTCGAAATACTAACACACAACTCTAGCAGCTCTTTGAGCATTCACATACACTGGTGTTCAGCACAGCTCATGTTGTGGGTGTCGGATTAAGAAAGCTCTTTGAGAATATGGTCCAGATTGTATGCTGCAACTAGCAAGTGCGGCAAGATGTCAGTAGGTGGCGGGGTGCAGACGTGCTTCCTTGTGCGGCCTGTTGGTCTAGGGGTATGATTCCTGCTTTGGGTGCAGGAGGTTCCGGGTTCATATCCCGGACAGGCCCTACTTTTCACTTTCGCGACAACCAAACACTGCGTTAAACTTGCGAGTCTCTGAAAGTAAGCCACGCAACAGGACAAACTGCATGTGGGCCACCGGCCCAAGAGACTGGCAAGTGCGTCATGTGGAAAGCAATCTACGTGGCAGGATTAAGCCGTCTTCGCTCACTTATATCTATACGTAAAGACTGGCACGTACAGCGATTCTATTCGTTTCCCAGGAACTAGTACATCGCATGCACGTTTGTTAAATGCATGCGCATGCAGCACCCAAAACGGAGAGATGTCTTTCCTGCTGGGAGAAACAGCTGAGGGCGTCTTCTCGCAGTTGAACCCCTTTCGTTCCGTTATTAATCCTAGTATCAAAAGCATAAGCATTTGGAGCGTTCCCTATTCACGTGTGGACTGCTATTAACAATTTGCGTTACATGATCCTAGCTAAAATTCTGCGTATACAATTCCAACTACCGGCTCGTACACATTCCTAGAAACGAGCGCAAAACACAGCGTCAGGTTCCACCGAGACTCGAACTCGGATCGCTGGATTCAAAGTCCAGAGTGCTAACCATTACACCATGGAACCGGATGCCTGTAGCGGTCTTCAGTTCAGTAGCATCATGTCATTAAGCCGATGAGATGCGATGTTATTTCATGTAGCGTCCTCAGGAAGTGTTTGCGTGGCAAATGAAGCAACCAAGTAGGCTGAAAGTGGAAGGTGCACCTTCGAATGTAGCAAGAATTCTTGCCAGTATTCGTACATCAAGTGATGTCGAAGGCTCAGGTAATCAAAATCGCGCAACGGCCACTTTCGTATGGTGCATGCATTGTGCTGGAAGCAGCCTAGCTATGGAAACAGCTATGGACACAGAGTACTGGCGAAAACTGCGTGCTGACACAGAACGCTACGTAGTGGGCGGATAGTGCGTGACACGATAACATTTGCACTTCACACGGTCGAAATACTAACACACAACTCTAGCAGCTCTTTGAGCATTCACATACACTGGTGTTCAGCACAGCTCATGTTGTGGGTGTCGGATTAAGAAAGCTCTTTGAGAATATGGTCCAGATTGTATGCTGCAACTAGCAAGTGCGGCAAGATGTCAGTAGGTGGCGGGGTGCAGACGTGCTTCCTTGTGCGGCCTGTTGGTCTAGGGGTATGATTCCTGCTTTGGGTGCAGGAGGTTCCGGGTTCATATCCCGGACAGGCCCTACTTTTCACTTTCGCGACAACCAAACACTACGTTAAACTTGCGAGTCTCTGAAAGTAAGCCACGCAACAGGACAAACTGCATGTGGGCCACCGGCCCAAGAGACTGGCAAGTGCGTCATGTGGAAAGCAATCTACGTGGCAGGATTAAGCCGTCTTCGCTCACTTATATCTATACGTAAAGACTGGCACGTACAGCGATTCTATTCGTTTCCCAGGAACTAGTACATCGCATGCACGTTTGTTAAATGCATGCGCATGCAGCACCCAAAACGGAGAGATGTCTTTCCTGCTGGGAGAAACAGCTGAGGGCGTCTTCTCGCAGTTGAACCCGTTTCGTTCCGTTATTAATCCTAGTATCAAAAGCATAAGCATTTGGAGCGTTCCCTATTCACGTGTGGACTGCTATTAACAATTTGCGTTACATGATCCTAGCTAAAATTCTGCGTATACAATTCCAACTACCGGCTCGTACACATTTCTAGAAACGAGCGCAAAACACAGCGTCAGGTTCCACCGAGACTCGAACTCGGATCGCTGGATTCAAAGTCCAGAGTGCTAACCATTACACCATGGAACCGGATGCCTGTAGCGGTCTTCAGTTCAGTAGCATCATGTCATTAAGCCGATGAGATGCGATGTTATTTCATGTAGCGTCCTCAGGAAGTGTTTGCGTGGCAAATGAAGCAACCAAGTAGGCTGAAAGTGGAAGGTGCACCTTCGAATGTAGCAAGAATTCTTGCCAGTATTCGTACATCAAGTGATGTCGAAGGCTCAGGTAATCAAAATCGCGCAACGGCCACTTTCGTATGGTGCAAGCATTGTGCTGGAAGCAGCCTAGCTATGGAAACAGCTATGGACACAGAGTACTGGCGAAAACTGCGTGCTGACACAGAACGCTACGTAGTGGGCGGATAGTGCGTGACACGATAACATTTGCACTTCACACGGTCGAAATACTAACACACAACTCTAGCAGCTCTTTGAGCATTCACATACACTGGTGTTCAGCACAGCTCATGTTGTGGGTGTCGGATTAAGAAAGCTCTTTGAGAATATGGTCCAGATTGTATGCTGCAACTAGCAAGTGCGGCAAGATGTCAGTAGGTGGCGGGGTGCAGACGTGCTTCCTTGTGCGGCCTGTTGGTCTAGGGGTATGATTCCTGCTTTGGGTGCAGGAGGTTCCGGGTTCATATCCCGGACAGGCCCTACTTTTCACTTTCGCGACAACCAAACACTGCGTTAAACTTGCGAGTCTCTGAAAGTAAGCCACGCAACAGGACAAACTGCATGTGGGCCACCGGCCCAAGAGACTGGCAAGTGCGTCATGTGGAAAGCAATCTACGTGGCAGGATTAAGCCGTCTTCGCTCACTTATATCTATACGTAAAGACTGGCACGTACAGCGATTCTATTCGTTTCCCAGGAACTAGTACATCGCATGCACGTTTGTTAAATGCATGCGCATGCAGCACCCAAAACGGAGAGATGTCTTTCCTGCTGGGAGAAACAGCTGAGGGCGTCTTCTCGCAGTTGAACCCGTTTCGTTCCGTTATTAATCCTAGTATCAAAAGCATAAGCATTTGGAGCGTTCCCCATTCACGTGTGGACTGCTATTAACAATTTGCGTTACATGATCCTAGCTAAAATTCTGCATATACAATTCCAACTACCGGCTCGTACACATTTCTAGAAACGAGCGCAAAACACAGCGTCAGGTTCCACCGAGACTCGAACTCGGATCGCTGGATTCAAAGTCCAGAGTGCTAACCATTACACCATGGAACCGGATGCCTGTAGCGGTCTTCAGTTCAGTAGCATCATGTCATTAAGCCGATGAGATGCGATGTTATTTCATGTAGCGTCCTCAGGAAGTGTTTGCGTGGCAAATGAAGCAACCAAGTAGGCTGAAAGTGGAAGGTGCACCTTCGAATGTAGCAAGAATTCTTGCCAGTATTCGTACATCAAGTGATGTCGAAGGCTCAGGTAATCAAAATCGCGCAACGGCCACTTTCGTATGGTGCATGCATTGTGCTGGAAGCAGCCTAGCTATGGAAACAGCTATGGACACAGAGTACTGGCGAAAACTGCGTGCTGACACAGAACGCTACGTAGTGGGCGGATAGTGCGTGACACGATAACATTTGCACTTCACACGGTCGAAATACTGACACACAACTCTAGCAGCTCTTTGAGCATTCACATGCACTGGTGTTCAGCACAGCTCATGTTGTGGGTGTCGGATTAAGAAAGCTCTTTGAGAATATGGTCCAGATTGTATGCTGCAACTAGCAAGTGCGGCAAGATGTCAGTAGGTGGCGGGGTGCAGACGTGCTTCCTTGTGCGGCCTGTTGGTCTAGGGGTATGATTCCTGCTTTGGGTGCAGGAGGTTCCGGGTTCATATCCCGGACAGGCCCTACTTTTCACTTTCGCGACAACCAAACACTGCGTTAAACTTGCGAGTCTCTGAAAGTAAGCCACGCAACAGGACAAACTGCATGTGGGCCACCGGCCCAAGAGACTGGCAAGTGCGTCATGTGGAAAGCAATCTACGTGGCAGGATTAAGCCGTCTTCGCTCACTTATATCTATACGTAAAGACTGGCACGTACAGCGATTCTATTCGTTTCCCAGGAACTAGTACATCGCATGCACGTTTGTTAAATGCATGCGCATGCAGCACCCAAAACGGAGAGATGTCTTTCCTGCTGGGAGAAACAGCTGAGGGCGTCTTCTCGCAGTTGAACCCCTTTGGTTCCGTTATTAATCCTAGTATCAAAAGCATAAGCACTTGGAGCATTCCCCATTCACGTGTGGACTGCTATTAACAATTTGCGTTACATGATCCTAGCTAAAATTCTGCATATACAATTCCAACTACCGGCTCGTACACATTTCTAGAAACGAGCGCAAAACACAGCGTCAGGTTCCACCGAGACTCGAACTCGGATCGCTGGATTCAAAGTCCAGAGTGCTAACCATTACACCATGGAACCGCATGCCTGTAGCGGTCTTCAGTTCAGTAGCATCATGTCATTAAGCCGATGAGATGCGATGTTATTTCAAGTAGCGTCCTCAGGAAGTGTTTGCGTGGCAAATGAAGCAACCAAGTAGGCTGAAAGTGGAAGGTGCACCTTCGAATGTAGCAAGAATTCTTGCCAGTATTCGTACATCAAGTGATGTCGAAGGCTCAGGTAATCAAAATCGCGCAACGGCCACTTTCGTATGGTGCATGCATTGTGCTGGAAGCAGCCTAGCTATGGAAACAGCTATGGACACAGAGTACTGGCGAAAACTGCGTGCTGACACAGAACGCTACGTAGTGGGCGGATAGTGCGTGACACGATAACATTTGCACTTCACACGGTCGAAATACTGACACACAACTCTAGCAGCTCTTTGAGCATTCACATGCACTGGTGTTCAGCACAGCTCATGTTGTGGGTGTCGGATTAAGAAAGCTCTTTGAGAATATGGCCCAGATTGTATGCTGCAACTAGCAAGTGCGGCAAGATGTCAGTAGGTGGCGGGGTGCAGACGTGCTTCCTTGTGCGGCCTGTTGGTCTAGGGGTATGATTCCTGCTTTGGGTGCAGGAGGTCCCGGGTTCATAACCCGGACAGGCCCTACTTTTCACTATCGCGACAACCAAACACTACGTTAAACTTGCGAGTCTCTGAAAGTAAGCCACGCAACAGGACAAACTGCATTTGGGCCGCCGGCCCAAGAGACTGGCAAGTGCGTCATGTGGAAAGCAATCTACGTGGCAGGATTAAGCCGTCTTCGCTCACTTATATCTATACGTAAAGACTGGCACGTACAGCGATTCTATTCGTTTCCCAGGAACTAGTACATCGCATGCACGTTTGTTAAATGCATGCGCATGCAGCACCCAAAACGGAGAGATGTCTTTCCTGCTGGGAGAAACAGCTGAGGGCGTCTTCTCGCAGTTGAACCCCTTTGGTTCCGTTATTAATCCTAGTATCAAAAGCATAAGCATTTGGAGCGTTCCCCATTCACGTGTGGACTGCTATTAACAATTTGCGTTACATGATCCTAGCTAAAATTCTGCATATACAATTCCAACTACCGGCTCGTACACATTTCTAGAAACGAGCGCAAAACACAGCGTCAGGTTCCACCGAGACTCGAACTCGGATCGCTGGATTCAAAGTCCAGAGTGCTAACCATTACACCATGGAACCGGATGCCTGTAGCGGTCTTCAGTTCAGAAGCATCATGTCATTAAGCCGATGAGATGCGATGTTATTTCATGTAGCGTCCTCAGGAAGTGTTTGCGTGGCAAATGAAGCAACCAAGTAGGCTGAAAGTGGAAGGTGCACCTTCGAATGTAGCAAGAATTCTTGCCAGTATTCGTACATCAAGTGATGTCGAAGGCTCAGGTAATCAAAATCGCGCAACGGCCACTTTCGTATGGTGCATGCATTGTGCTGGAAGCAGCCTAGCTATGGAAACAGCTATGGACACAGAGTACTGGCGAAAACTGCGTGCTGACACAGAACGCTACGTAGTGGGCGGATAGTGCGTGACACGATAACATTTGCACTTCACACGGTCGAAATACTAACACACAACTCTAGCAGCTCTTTGAGCATTCACATACACTGGTGTTCAGCACAGCTCATGTTGTGGGTGTCGGATTAAGAAAGCTCTTTGAGAATATGGTCCAGATTGTATGCTGCAACTAGCAAGTGCGGCAAGATGTCAGTAGGTGGCGGGGTGCAGACGTGCTTCCTTGTGCGGCCTGTTGGTCTAGGGGTATGATTCCTGCTTTGGGTGCAGGAGGTTCCGGGTTCATATCCCGGACAGGCCCTACTTTTCACTTTCGCGACAACCAAACACTACGTTAAACTTGCGAGTCTCTGAAAGTAAGCCACGCAACAGGACAAACTGCATGTGGGCCACCGGCCCAAGAGACTGGCAAGTGCGTCATGTGGAAAGCAATCTACGTGGCAGGATTAAGCCGTCTTCGCTCACTTATATCTATACGTAAAGACTGGCACGTACAGCGATTCTATTCGTTTCCCAGGAACTAGTACATCGCATGCACGTTTGTTAAATGCATGCGCATGCAGCACCCAAAACGGAGAGATGTCTTTCCTGCTGGGAGAAACAGCTGAGGGCGTCTTCTCGCAGTTGAACCCGTTTCGTTCCGTTATTAATCCTAGTATCAAAAGCATAAGCATTTGGAGCGTTCCCTATTCACGTGTGGACTGCTATTAACAATTTGCGTTACATGATCCTAGCTAAAATTCTGCGTATACAATTCCAACTACCGGCTCGTACACATTTCTAGAAACGAGCGCAAAACACAGCGTCAGGTTCCACCGAGACTCGAACTCGGATCGCTGGATTCAAAATCCAGAGTGCTAACCATTACACCATGGAACCGGATGCCTGTAGCGGTCTTCAGTTCAGTAGCATCATGTCATTAAGCCGATGAGATGCGATGTTATTTCATGTAGCGTCCTCAGGAAGTGTTTGCGTGGCAAATGAAGCAACCAAGTAGGCTGAAAGTGGAAGGTGCACCTTCGAATGTAGCAAGAATTCTTGCCAGTATTCGTACATCAAGTGATGTCGAAGGCTCAGGTAATCAAAATCGCGCAACGGCCACTTTCGTATGGTGCATGCATTGTGCTGGAAGCAGCCTAGCTATGGAAACAGCTATGGACACAGAGTACTGGCGAAAACTGCGTGCTGACACAGAACGCTACGTAGTGGGCGGATAGTGCGTGACACGATAACATTTGCACTTCACACGGTCGAAATACTAACACACAACTCTAGCAGCTCTTTGAGCATTCACATACACTGGTGTTCAGCACAGCTCATGTTGTGGGTGTCGGATTAAGAAAGCTCTTTGAGAATATGGTCCAGATTGTATGCTGCAACTAGCAAGTGCGGCAAGATGTCAGTAGGTGGCGGGGTGCAGACGTGCTTCCTTGTGCGGCCTGTTGGTCTAGGGGTATGATTCCTGCTTTGGGTGCAGGAGGTTCCGGGTTCATATCCCGGACAGGCCCTACTTTTCACTTTCGCGACAACCAAACACTACGTTAAACTTGCGAGTCTCTGAAAGTAAGCCACGCAACAGGACAAACTGCATGTGGGCCACCGGCCCAAGAGACTGGCAAGTGCGTCATGTGGAAAGCAATCTACGTGGCAGGATTAAGCCGTCTTCGCTCACTTATATCTATACGTAAAGACTGGCACGTACAGCGATTCTATTCGTTTCCCAGGAACTAGTACATCGCATGCACGTTTGTTAAATGCATGCGCATGCAGCACCCAAAACGGAGAGATGTCTTTCCTGCTGGGAGAAACAGCTGAGGGCGTCTTCTCGCAGTTGAACCCCTTTCGTTCCGTTATTAATCCTAGTATCAAAAGCATAAGCATTTGGAGCGTTCCCCATTCACGTGTGGACTGCTATTAACAATTTGCGTTACATGATCCTAGCTAAAATTCTGCATATACAATTCCAACTACCGGCTCGTACACATTTCTAGAAACGAGCGCAAAACACAGCGTCAGGTTCCACCGAGACTCGAACTCGGATCGCTGGATTCAAAGTCCAGAGTGCTAACCATTACACCATGGAACCGGATGCCTGTAGCGGTCTTCAGTTCAGTAGCATCATGTCATTAAGCCGATGAGATGCGATGTTATTTCATGTAGCGTCCTCAGGAAGTGTTTGCGTGGCAAATGAAGCAACCAAGTAGGCTGAAAGTGGAAGGTGCACCTTCGAATGTAGCAAGAATTCTTGCCAGTATTCGTACATCAAGTGATGTCGAAGGCTCAGGTAATCAAAATCGCGCAACGGCCACTTTCGTATGGTGCATGCATTGTGCTGGAAGCAGCCTAGCTATGGAAACAGCTATGGACACAGAGTACTGGCGAAAACTGCGTGCTGACACAGAACGCTACGTAGTGGGCGGATAGTGCGTGACACGATAACATTTGCACTTCACACGGTCGAAATACTGACACACAACTCTAGCAGCTCTTTGAGCATTCACATGCACTGGTGTTCAGCACAGCTCATGTTGTGGGTGTCGGATTAAGAAAGCTCTTTGAGAATATGGTCCAGATTGTATGCTGCAACTAGCAAGTGCGGCAAGATGTCAGTAGGTGGCAGGGTGCAGACGTGCTTCCTTGTGCGGCCTGTTGGTCTAGGGGTATGATTCCTGCTTTGGGTGCAGGAGGTCCCGGGTTCATATCCCGGACAGGCCCTACTTTTCAGTTTCGCGACAACCAAACACTACGTTAAACTTGCGAGTCTCTGAAAGTAAGCCACGCAACAGGACAAACTGCATGTGGGCCACCGGCCCAAGAGACTGGCAAGTGCGTCATGTGGAAAGCAATCTACGTGGCAGGATTAAGCCGTCTTCGCTCACTTATATCTATACGTAAAGACTGGCACGTACAGCGATTCTATTCGTTTCCCAGGAACTAGTACATCGCATGCACGTTTGTTAAATGCATGCGCATGCAGCACCCAAAACGGAGAGATGTCTTTCCTGCTGGGAGAAACAGCTGAGGGCGTCTTCTCGCAGTTGAACCCCTTTGGTTCCGTTATTAATCCTAGTATCAAAAGCATAAGCACTTGGAGCATTCCCCATTCACGTGTGGACTGCTATTAACAATTTGCGTTACATGATCCTAGCTAAAATTCTGCATATACAATTCCAACTACCGGCTCGTACACATTTCTAGAAACGAGCGCAAAACACAGCGTCAGGTTCCACCGAGACTCGAACTCGGATCGCTGGATTCAAAGTCCAGAGTGCTAACCATTACACCATGGAACCGCATGCCTGTAGCGGTCTTCAGTTCAGTAGCATCATGTCATTAAGCCGATGAGATGCGATGTTATTTCAAGTAGCGTCCTCAGGAAGTGTTTGCGTGGCAAATGAAGCAACCAAGTAGGCTGAAAGTGGAAGGTGCACCTTCGAATGTAGCAAGAATTCTTGCCAGTATTCGTACATCAAGTGATGTCGAAGGCTCAGGTAATCAAAATCGCGCAACGGCCACTTTCGTATGGTGCATGCATTGTGCTGGAAGCAGCCTAGCTATGGAAACAGCTATGGACACAGAGTACTGGCGAAAACTGCGTGCTGACACAGAACGCTACGTAGTGGGCGGATAGTGCGTGACACGATAACATTTGCACTTCACACGGTCGAAATACTGACACACAACTCTAGCAGCTCTTTGAGCATTCACATGCACTGGTGTTCAGCACAGCTCATGTTGTGGGTGTCGGATTAAGAAAGCTCTTTGAGAATATGGCCCAGATTGTATGCTGCAACTAGCAAGTGCGGCAAGATGTCAGTAGGTGGCGGGGTGCAGACGTGCTTCCTTGTGCGGCCTGTTGGTCTAGGGGTATGATTCCTGCTTTGGGTGCAGGAGGTCCCGGGTTCATAACCCGGACAGGCCCTACTTTTCACTATCGCGACAACCAAACACTACGTTAAACTTGCGAGTCTCTGAAAGTAAGCCACGCAACAGGACAAACTGCATTTGGGCCGCCGGCCCAAGAGACTGGCAAGTGCGTCATGTGGAAAGCAATCTACGTGGCAGGATTAAGCCGTCTTCGCTCACTTATATCTATACGTAAAGACTGGCACGTACAGCGATTCTATTCGTTTCCCAGGAACTAGTACATCGCATGCACGTTTGTTAAATGCATGCGCATGCAGCACCCAAAACGGAGAGATGACTTTCCTGCTGGGAGAAACAGCTGAGGGCGTCTTCTCGCAGTTGAACCCCTTTCGTTCCGTTATTAATCCTAGTATCAAAAGCATAAGCATTTGGAGCGTTCCCCATTCACGTGTGGACTGCTATTAACAATTTGCGTTACATGATCCTAGCTAAAATTCTGCATATACAATTCCAACTACCGGCTCGTACACATTTCTAGAAACGAGCGCAAAACACAGCGTCAGGTTCCACCGAGACTCGAACTCGGATCGCTGGATTCAAAGTCCAGAGTGCTAACCATTACACCATGGAACCGGATGCCTGTAGCGGTCTTCAGTTCAGTAGCATCATGTCATTAAGCCGATGAGATGCGATGTTATTTCATGTAGCGTCCTCAGGAAGTGTTTGCGTGGCAAATGAAGCAACCAAGTAGGCTGAAAGTGGAAGGTGCACCTTCGAATGTAGCAAGAATTCGTGCCAGTATTCGTACATCAAGTGATGTCGAAGGCTCAGGTAATCAAAATCGCGCAACGGCCACTTTCGTATGGTGCATGCATTGTGCTGGAAGCAGCCTAGCTATGGAAACAGCTATGGACACAGAGTACTGGCGAAAACTGCGTGCTGACACAGAACGCTACGTAGTGGGCGGATAGTGCGTGACACGATAACATTTGCACTTCACACGGTCGAAATACTGACACACAACTCTAGCAGCTCTTTGAGCATTCACATGCACTGGTGTTCAGCACAGCTCATGTTGTGGGTGTCGGATTAAGAAAGCTCTTTGAGAATATGGTCCAGATTGTATGCTGCAACTAGCAAGTGCGGCAAGATGTCAATAGGTGGCGGGGTGCAGACGTGCTTCCTTGTGCGGCCTGTTGGTCTAGGGGTATGATTCCTGCTTTGGGTGCAGGAGGTTCCGGGTTCATATCCCGGACAGGCCCTACTTTTCAGTTTCGCGACAACCAAACACTACGTTAAACTTGCGAGTCTCTGAAAGTAAGCCACGCAACAGGACAAACTGCATGTGGGCCACCGGCCCAAGAGACTGGCAAGTGCGTCATGTGGAAAGCAATCTACGTGGCAGGATTAAGCCGTCTTCGCTCACTTATATCTATACGTAAAGACTGGCACGTACAGCGATTCTATTCGTTTCCCAGGAACTAGTACATCGCATGCACGTTTGTTAAATGCATGCGCATGCAGCACCCAAAACGGAGAGATGTCTTTCCTGCTGGGAGAAACAGCTGAGGGCGTCTTCTCGCAGTTGAACCCCTTTCGTTCCGTTATTAATCCTAGTATCAAAAGCATAAGCATTTGGAGCGTTCCCCATTCACGTGTGGACTGCTATTAACAATTTGCGTTACATGATCCTAGCTAAAATTCTGCATATACAATTCCAACTACCGGCTCGTACACATTTCTAGAAACGAGCGCAAAACACAGCGTCAGGTTCCACCGAGACTCGAACTCGGATCGCTGGATTCAAAGTCCAGAGTGCTAACCATTACACCATGGAACCGGATGCCTGTAGCGGTCTTCAGTTCAGTAGCATCATGTCATTAAGCCGATGAGATGCGATGTTATTTCAAGTAGCGTCCTCAGGAAGTGTTTGCGTGGCAAATGAAGCAACCAAGTAGGCTGAAAGTGGAAGGTGCACCTTCGAATGTAGCAAGAATTCTTGCCAGTATTCGTACATCAAGTGATGTCGAAGGCTCAGGTAATCAAAATCGCGCAACGGCCACTTTCGTATGGTGCATGCATTGTGCTGGAAGCAGCCTAGCTATGGAAACAGCTATGGACACAGAGTACTGGCGAAAACTGCGTGCTGACACAGAACGCTACGTAGTGGGCGGATAGTGCGTGACACGATAACATTTGCACTTCACACGGTCGAAATACTGACACACAACTCTAGCAGCTCTTTGAGCATTCACATGCACTGGTGTTCAGCACAGCTCATGTTGTGGGTGTCGGATTAAGAAAGCTCTTTGAGAATATGGCCCAGATTGTATGCTGCAACTAGCAAGTGCGGCAAGATGTCAGTAGGTGGCGGGGTGCAGACGTGCTTCCTTGTGCGGCCTGTTGGTCTAGGGGTATGATTCCTGCTTTGGGTGCAGGAGGTCCCGGGTTCATATCCCGGACAGGCCCTACTTTTCAGTTTCGCGACAACCAAACACTACGTTAAACTTGCGAGTCTCTGAAAGTAAGCCACGCAACAGGACAAACTGCATTTGGGCCGCCGGCCCAAGAGACTGGCAAGTGCGTCATGTGGAAAGCAATCTACGTGGCAGGATTAAGCCGTCTTCGCTCACTTATATCTATACGTAAAGACTGGCACGTACAGCGATTCTATTCGTTTCCCAGGAACTAGTACATCGCATGCACGTTTGTTAAATGCATGCGCATGCACCACCCAAAACGGAGAGATGTCTTTCCTGCTGGGAGAAACAGCTGAGGGCGTCTTCTCGCAGTTGAACCCCTTTCGTTCCGTTATTAATCCTAGTATCAAAAGCATAAGCATTTGGAGCGTTCCCCATTCACGTGTGGACTGCTATTAACAATTTGCGTTACATGATCCTAGCTAAAATTCTGCATATACAATTCCAACTACCGGCTCGTACACATTTCTAGAAACGAGCGCAAAACACAGCGTCAGGTTCCACCGAGACTCGAACTCGGATCGCTGGATTCAAAGTCCAGAGTGCTAACCATTACACCATGGAACCGGATGCCTGTAGCTGTCTTCAGTTCAGTAGCATCATGTCATTAAGCCGATGAGATGCGATGTTATTTCATGTAGCGTCCTCAGGAAGTGTTTGCGTGGCAAATGAAGCAACCAAGTAGGCTGAAAGTGGAAGGTGCACCTTCGAATGTAGCAAGAATTCTTGCCAGTATTCGTACATCAAGTGATGTCGAAGGCTCAGGTAATCAAAATCGCGCAACGGCCACTTTCGTATGGTGCATGCATTGTGCTGGAAGCAGCCTAGCTATGGAAACAGCTATGGACACAGAGTACTGGCGAAAACTGCGTGCTGACACAGAACGCTACGTAGTGGGCGGATAGTGCGTGACACGATAACATTTGCACTTCACACGGTCGAAATACTGACACACAACTCTAGCAGCTCTTTGAGCATTCACATGCACTGGTGTTCAGCACAGCTCATGTTGTGGGTGTCGGATTAAGAAAGCTCTTTGAGAATATGGCCCAGATTGTATGCTGCAACTAGCAAGTGCGGCAAGATGTCAGTAGGTGGCGGGGTGCAGACGTGCTTCCTTGTGCGGCCTGTTGGTCTAGGGGTATGATTCCTGCTTTGGGTGCAGGAGGTCCCGGGTTCATAACCCGGACAGGCCCTACTTTTCACTTTCGCGACAACCAAACACTACGTTAAACTTGCGAGTCTCTGAAAGTAAGCCACGCAACAGGACAAACTGCATTTGGGCCGCCGGCCTAAGAGACTGGCAAGTGCGTCATGTGGAAAGCAATCTACGTGGCAGGATTAAGCCGTCTTCGCTCACTTATATCTATACGTAAAGACTGGCACGTACAGCGATTCTATTCGTTTCCCAGGAACTAGTACATCGCATGCACGTTTGTTAAATGCATGCGCATGCAGCACCCAAAACGGAGAGATGACTTTCCTGCTGGGAGAAACAGCTGAGGGCGTCTTCTCGCAGTTGAACCCCTTTCGTTCCGTTATTAATCCTAGTATCAAAAGCATAAGCATTTGGAGCGTTCCCCATTCACGTGTGGACTGCTATTAACAATTTGCGTTACATGATCCTAGCTAAAATTCTGCATATACAATTCCAACTACCGGCTCGTACACATTTCTAGAAACGAGCGCAAAACACAGCGTCAGGTTCCACCGAGACTCGAACTCGGATCGCTGGATTCAAAGTCCAGAGTGCTAACCATTACACCATGGAACCGGATGCCTGTAGCGGTCTTCAGTTCAGTAGCATCATGTCATTAAGCCGATGAGATGCGATGTTATTTCAAGTAGCGTCCTCAGGAAGTGTTTGCGTGGCAAATGAAGCAACCAAGTAGGCTGAAAGTGGAAGGTGCACCTTCGAATGTAGCAAGAATTCTTGCCAGTATTCGTACATCAAGTGATGTCGAAGGCTCAGGTAATCAAAATCGCGCAACGGCCACTTTCGTATGGTGCATGCATTGTGCTGGAAGCAGCCTAGCTATGGAAACAGCTATGGACACAGAGTACTGGCGAAAACTGCGTGCTGACACAGAACGCTACGTAGTGGGCGGATAGTGCGTGACACGATAACATTTGCACTTCACACGGTCGAAATACTGACACACAACTCTAGCAGCTCTTTGAGCATTCACATGCACTGGTGTTCAGCACAGCTCATGTTGTGGGTGTCGGATTAAGAAAGCTCTTTGAGAATATGGCCCAGATTGTATGCTGCAACTAGCAAGTGCGGCAAGATGTCAGTAGGTGGCGGGGTGCAGACGTGCTTCCTTGTGCGGCCTGTTGGTCTAGGGGTATGATTCCTGCTTTGGGTGCAGGAGGTCCCGGGTTCATATCCCGGACAGGCCCTACTTTTCAGTTTCGCGACAACCAAACACTACGTTAAACTTGCGAGTCTCTGAAAGTAAGCCACGCAACAGGACAAACTGCATTTGGGCCGCCGGCCCAAGAGACTGGCAAGTGCGTCATGTGGAAAGCAATCTACGTGGCAGGATTAAGCCGTCTTCGCTCACTTATATCTATACGTAAAGACTGGCACGTACAGCGATTCTATTCGTTTCCCAGGAACTAGTACATCGCATGCACGTTTGTTAAATGCATGCGCATGCACCACCCAAAACGGAGAGATGTCTTTCCTGCTGGGAGAAACAGCTGAGGGCGTCTTCTCGCAGTTGAACCCCTTTCGTTCCGTTATTAATCCTAGTATCAAAAGCATAAGCATTTGGAGCGTTCCCCATTCACGTGTGGACTGCTATTAACAATTTGCGTTACATGATCCTAGCTAAAATTCTGCATATACAATTCCAACTACCGGCTCGTACACATTTCTAGAAACGAGCGCAAAACACAGCGTCAGGTTCCACCGAGACTCGAACTCGGATCGCTGGATTCAAAGTCCAGAGTGCTAACCATTACACCATGGAACCGGATGCCTGTAGCTGTCTTCAGTTCAGTAGCATCATGTCATTAAGCCGATGAGATGCGATGTTATTTCATGTAGCGTCCTCAGGAAGTGTTTGCGTGGCAAATGAAGCAACCAAGTAGGCTGAAAGTGGAAGGTGCACCTTCGAATGTAGCAAGAATTCTTGCCAGTATTCGTACATCAAGTGATGTCGAAGGCTCAGGTAATCAAAATCGCGCAACGGCCACTTTCGTATGGTGCATGCATTGTGCTGGAAGCAGCCTAGCTATGGAAACAGCTATGGACACAGAGTACTGGCGAAAACTGCGTGCTGACACAGAACGCTACGTAGTGGGCGGATAGTGCGTGACACGATAACATTTGCACTTCACACGGTCGAAATACTGACACACAACTCTAGCAGCTCTTTGAGCATTCACATGCACTGGTGTTCAGCACAGCTCATGTTGTGGGTGTCGGATTAAGAAAGCTCTTTGAGAATATGGCCCAGATTGTATGCTGCAACTAGCAAGTGCGGCAAGATGTCAGTAGGTGGCGGGGTGCAGACGTGCTTCCTTGTGCGGCCTGTTGGTCTAGGGGTATGATTCCTGCTTTGGGTGCAGGAGGTCCCGGGTTCATAACCCGGACAGGCCCTACTTTTCACTTTCGCGACAACCAAACACTACGTTAAACTTGCGAGTCTCTGAAAGTAAGCCACGCAACAGGACAAACTGCATTTGGGCCGCCGGCCCAAGAGACTGGCAAGTGCGTCATGTGGAAAGCAATCTACGTGGCAGGATTAAGCCGTCTTCGCTCACTTATATCTATACGTAAAGACTGGCACGTACAGCGATTCTATTCGTTTCCCAGGAACTAGTACATCGCATGCACGTTTGTTAAATGCATGCGCATGCAGCACCCAAAACGGAGAGATGTCTTTCCTGCTGGGAGAAACAGCTGAGGGCGTCTTCTCGCAGTTGAACCCCTTTCGTTCCGTTATTAATCCTAGTATCAAAAGCATAAGCATTTGGAGCGTTCCCCATTCACGTGTGGACTGCTATTAACAATTTGCGTTACATGATCCTAGCTAAAATTCTGCATATACAATTCCAACTACCGGCTCGTACACATTTCTAGAAACGAGCGCAAAACACAGCGTCAGGTTCCACCGAGACTCGAACTCGGATCGCTGGATTCAAAGTCCAGAGTGCTAACCATTACACCATGGAACCGGATGCCTGTAGCGGTCTTCAGTTCAGTAGCATCATGTCATTAAGCCGATGAGATGCGATGTTATTTCATGTAGCGTCCTCAGGAAGTGTTTGCGTGGCAAATGAAGCAACCAAGTAGGCTGAAAGTGGAAGGTGCACCTTCGAATGTAGCAAGAATTCTTGCCAGTATTCGTACATCAAGTGATGTCGAAGGCTCAGGTATTCAAAATCGCGCAACGGCCACTTTCGTATGGTGCATGCATTGTGCTGGAAGCAGCCTAGCTATGGAAACAGCTATGGACACAGAGTACTGGCGAAAACTGCGTGCTGACACAGAACGCTACGTAGTGGGCGGATAGTGCGTGACACGATAACATTTGCACTTCACACGGTCGAAATACTAACACACAACTCTAGCAGCTCTTTGAGCATTCACATACACTGGTGTTCAGCACAGCTCATGTTGTGGGTGTCGGATTAAGAAAGCTCTTTGAGAATATGGTCCAGATTGTATGCTGCAACTAGCAAGTGCGGCAAGATGTCAGTAGGTGGCGGGGTGCAGACGTGCTTCCTTGTGCGGCCTGTTGGTCTAGGGGTATGATTCCTGCTTTGGGTGCAGGAGGTTCCGGGTTCATATCCCGGACAGGCCCTACTTTTCACTTTCGCGACAACCAAACACTACGTTAAACTTGCGAGTCTCTGAAAGTAAGCCACGCAACAGGACAAACTGCATGTGGGCCACCGGCCCAAGAGACTGGCAAGTGCGTCATGTGGAAAGCAATCTACGTGGCAGGATTAAGCCGTCTTCGCTCACTTATATCTATACGTAAAGACTGGCACGTACAGCGATTCTATTCGTTTCCCAGGAACTAGTACATCGCATGCACGTTTGTTAAATGCATGCGCATGCAGCACCCAAAACGGAGAGATGTCTTTCCTGCTGGGAGAAACAGCTGAGGGCGTCTTCTCGCAGTTGAACCCCTTTGGTTCCGTTATTAATCCTAGTATCAAAAGCATAAGCATTTGGAGCGTTCCCCATTCACGTGTGGACTGCTATTAACAATTTGCGTTACATGATCCTAGCTAAAATTCTGCATATACAATTCCAATTACCGGCTCGTACACATTTCTAGAAACGAGCGCAAAACACAGCGTCAGGTTCCACCGAGACTCGAACTCGGATCGCTGGATTCAAAGTCCAGAGTGCTAACCATTACACCATGGAACCGGATGCCTGTAGCGGTCTTCAGTTCAGTAGCATCATGTCATTAAGCCGATGAGATGCGATGTTATTTCATGTAGCGTCCTCAGGAAGTGTTTGCGTGGCAAATGAAGCAACCAAGTAGGCTGAAAGTGGAAGGTGCACCTTCGAATGTAGCAAGATTTCTTGCCAGTATTCGTACATCAAGTGATGTCGAAGGCTCAGGTAATCAAAATCGCGCAACGGCCACTTTCGTATGGTGCATGCATTGTGCTGGAAGCAGCCTAGCTATGGAAACAGCTATGGACACAGAGTACTGGCGAAAACTGCGTGCTGACACAGAACGCTACGTAGTGGGCGGATAGTGCGTGACACGATAACATTTGCACTTCACACGGTCGAAATACTGACACACAACTCTAGCAGCTCTTTGAGCATTCACATGCACTGGTGTTCAGCACAGCTCATGTTGTGGGTGTCGGATTAAGAAAGCTCTTTGAGAATATGGTCCAGATTGTATGCTGCAACTAGCAAGTGCGGCAAGATGTCAGTAGGTGGCGGGGTGCAGACGTGCTTCCTTGTGCGGCCTGTTGGTCTAGGGGTATGATTCCTGCTTTGGGTGCAGGAGGTCCCGGGTTCATATCCCGGACAGGCCCTACTTTTCAGTTTCGCGACAACCAAACACTACGTTAAACTTGCGAGTCTCTGAAAGTAAGCCACGCAACAGGACAAACTGCATGTGGGCCACCGGCCCAAGAGACTGGCAAGTGCGTCATGTGGAAAGCAATCTACGTGGCAGGATTAAGCCGTCTTCGCTCACTTATATCTATACGTAAAGACTGGCACGTACAGCGATTCTATTCGTTTCCCAGGAACTAGTACATCGCATGCACGTTTGTTAAATGCATGCGCATGCAGCACCCAAAACGGAGAGATGTCTTTCCTGCTGGGAGAAACAGCTGAGGGCGTCTTCTCGCAGTTGAACCCCTTTCGTTCCGTTATTAATCCTAGTATCAAAAGCATAAGCATTTGGAGCGTTCCCCATTCACGTGTGGACTGCTATTAACAATTTGCGAACTCGGATCGCTGGATTCAAAGTCCAGAGTGCTAACCATTACACCATGGAACCGGATGCCTGTAGCGGTCTTCAGTTCAGTAGCATCATGTCATTAAGCCGATGAGATGCGATGTTATTTCATGTAGCGTCCTCAGGAAGTGTTTGCGTGGCAAATGAAGCAACCAAGTAGGCTGAAAGTGGAAGGTGCACCTTCGAATGTAGCAAGAATTCGTGCCAGTATTCGTACATAAAGTGATGTCGAAGGCTCAGGTAATCAAAATCGCGCAACGGCCACTTTCGTATGGTGCATGCATTGTGCTGGAAGCAGCCTAGCTATGGAAACAGCTATGGACACAGAGTACTGGCGAAAACTGCGTGCTGACACAGAACGCTACGTAGTGGGCGGATAGTGCGTGACACGATAACATTTGCACTTCACACGGTCGAAATACTGACACACAACTCTAGCAGCTCTTTGAGCATTCACATGCACTGGTGTTCAGCACAGCTCATGTTGTGGGTGTCGGATTAAGAAAGCTCTTTGAGAATATGGTCCAGATTGTATGCTGCAACTAGCAAGTGCGGCAAGATGTCAATAGGTGGCGGGGTGCAGACGTGCTTCCTTGTGCGGCCTGTTGGTCTAGGGGTATGATTCCTGCTTTGGGTGCAGGAGGTTCCGGGTTCATATCCCGGACAGGCCCTACTTTTCAGTTTCGCGACAACCAAACACTACGTTAAACTTGCGAGTCTCTGAAAGTAAGCCACGCAACAGGACAAACTGCATGTGGGCCACCGGCCCAAGAGACTGGCAAGTGCGTCATGTGGAAAGCAATCTACGTGGCAGGTTTAAGCCGTCTTCGCTCACTTATATCTATACGTAAAGACTGGCACGTACAGCGATTCTATTCGTTTCCCAGGAACTAGTACATCGCATGCACGTTTGTTAAATGCATGCGCATGCAGCACCCAAAACGGAGAGATGTCTTTCCTGCTGGGAGAAACAGCTGAGGGCGTCTTCTCGCAGTTGAACCCCTTTCGTTCCGTTATTAATCCTAGTATCAAAAGCATAAGCATTTGGAGCGTTCCCCATTCACGTGTGGACTGCTATTAACAATTTGCGTTACATGATCCTAGCTAAAATTCTGCATATACAATTCCAACTACCGGCTCGTACACATTTCTAGAAACGAGCGCAAAACACAGCGTCAGGTTCCACCGAGACTCGAACTCGGATCGCTGGATTCAAAGTCCAGAGTGCTAACCATTACACCATGGAACCGGATGCCTGTAGCGGTCTTCAGTTCAGTAGCATCATGTCATTAAGCCGATGAGATGCGATGTTATTTCAAGTAGCGTCCTCAGGAAGTGTTTGCGTGGCAAATGAAGCAACCAAGTAGGCTGAAAGTGGAAGGTGCACCTTCGAATGTAGCAAGAATTCTTGCCAGTATTCGTACATCAAGTGATGTCGAAGGCTCAGGTAATCAAAATCGCGCAACGGCCACTTTCGTATGGTGCATGCATTGTGCTGGAAGCAGCCTAGCTATGGAAACAGCTATGGACACAGAGTACTGGCGAAAACTGCGTGCTGACACAGAACGCTACGTAGTGGGCGGATAGTGCGTGACACGATAACATTTGCACTTCACACGGTCGAAATACTGACACACAACTCTAGCAGCTCTTTGAGCATTCACATGCACTGGTGTTCAGCACAGCTCATGTTGTGGGTGTCGGATTAAGAAAGCTCTTTGAGAATATGGTCCAGATTGTATGCTGCAACTAGCAAGTGCGGCAAGATGTCAGTAGGTGGCGGGGTGCAGACGTGCTTCCTTGTGCGGCCTGTTGGTCTAGGGGTATGATTCCTGCTTTGGGTGCAGGAGGTCCCGGGTTCATATCCCGGACAGGCCCTACTTTTCAGTTTCGCGACAACCAAACACTACGTTAAACTTGCGAGTCTCTGAAAGTAAGCCACGCAACAGGACAAACTGCATTTGGGCCGCCGGCCCAAGAGACTGGCAAGTGCGTCATGTGGAAAGCAATCTACGTGGCAGGATTAAGCCGTCTTCGCTCACTTATATCTATACGTAAAGACTGGCACGTACAGCGATTCTATTCGTTTCCCAGGAACTAGTACATCGCATGCACGTTTGTTAAATGCATGCGCATGCAGCACCCAAAACGGAGAGATGTCTTTCCTGCTGGGAGAAACAGCTGAGGGCGTCTTCTCGCAGTTGAACCCCTTTCGTTCCGTTATTAATCCTAGTATCAAAAGCATAAGCATTTGGAGCGTTCCCCATTCACGTGTGGACTGCTATTAACAATTTGCGTTACATGATCCTAGCTAAAATTCTGCATATACAATTCCAACTACCGGCTCGTACACATTTCTAGAAACGAGCGCAAAACACAGCGTCAGGTTCCACCGAGACTCGAACTCGGATCGCTGGATTCAAAGTCCAGAGTGCTAACCATTACACCATGGAACCGGATGCCTGTAGCGGTCTTCAGTTCAGTAGCATCATGTCATTAAGCCGATGAGATGCGATGTTATTTCATGTAGCGTCCTCAGGAAGTGTTTGCGTGGCAAATGAAGCAACCAAGTAGGCTGAAAGTGGAAGGTGCACCTTCGAATGTAGCAAGAATTCTTGCCAGTATTCGTACATCAAGTGATGTCGAAGGCTCAGGTAATCAAAATCGCGCAACGGCCACTTTCGTATGGTGCATGCATTGTGCTGGAAGCAGCCTAGCTATGGAAACAGCTATGGACACAGAGTACTGGCGAAAACTGCGTGCTGACACAGAACGCTACGTAGTGGGCGGATAGTGCGTGACACGATAACATTTGCACTTCACACGGTCGAAATACTGACACACAACTCTAGCAGCTCTTTGAGCATTCACATGCACTGGTGTTCAGCACAGCTCATGTTGTGGGTGTCGGATTAAGAAAGCTCTTTGAGAATATGGTCCAGATTGTATGCTGCAACTAGCAAGTGCGGCAAGATGTCAGTAGGTGGCGGGGTGCAGACGTGCTTCCTTGTGCGGCCTGTTGGTCTAGGGGTATGATTCCTGCTTTGGGTGCAGGAGGTCCCGGGTTCATATCCCGGACAGGCCCTACTTTTCAGTTTCGCGACAACCAAACACTACGTTAAACTTGCGAGTCTCTGAAAGTAAGCCACGCAACAGGACAAACTGCATTTGGGCCGCCGGCCCAAGAGACTGGCAAGTGCGTCATGTGGAAAGCAATCTACGTGGCAGGATTAAGCCGTCTTCGCTCACTTATATCTATACGTAAAGACTGGCACGTACAGCGATTCTATTCGTTTCCCAGGAACTAGTACATCGCATGCACGTTTGTTAAATGCATGCGCATGCAGCACCCAAAACGGAGAGATGTCTTTCCTGCTGGGAGAAACAGCTGAGGGCGTCTTCTCGCAGTTGAACCCCTTTCGTTCCGTTATTAATCCTAGTATCAAAAGCATAAGCATTTGGAGCGTTCCCCATTCACGTGTGGACTGCTATTAACAATTTGCGTTACATGATCCTAGCTAAAATTCTGCATATACAATTCCAACTACCGGCTCGTACACATTTCTAGAAACGAGCGCAAAACACAGCGTCAGGTTCCACCGAGACTCGAACTCGGATCGCTGGATTCAAAGTCCAGAGTGCTAACCATTACACCATGGAACCGGATGCCTGTAGCTGTCTTCAGTTCAGTAGCATCATGTCATTAAGCCGATGAGATGCGATGTTATTTCATGTAGCGTCCTCAGGAAGTGTTTGCGTGGCAAATGAAGCAACCAAGTAGGCTGAAAGTGGAAGGTGCACCTTCGAATGTAGCAAGAATTCTTGCCAGTATTCGTACATCAAGTGATGTCGAAGGCTCAGGTAATCAAAATCGCGCAACGGCCACTTTCGTATGGTGCATGCATTGTGCTGGAAGCAGCCTAGCTATGGAAACAGCTATGGACACAGAGTACTGGCGAAAACTGCGTGCTGACACAGAACGCTACGTAGTGGGCGGATAGTGCGTGACACGATAACATTTGCACTTCACACGGTCGAAATACTGACACACAACTCTAGCAGCTCTTTGAGCATTCACATGCACTGGTGTTCAGCACAGCTCATGTTGTGGGTGTCGGATTAAGAAAGCTCTTTGAGAATATGGTCCAGATTGTATGCTGCAACTAGCAAGTGCGGCAAGATGTCAGTAGGTGGCGGGGTGCAGACGTGCTTCCTTGTGCGGCCTGTTGGTCTAGGGGTATGATTCCTGCTTTGGGTGCAGGAGGTCCCGGGTTCATATCCCGGACAGGCCCTACTTTTCAGTTTCGCGACAACCAAACACTACGTTAAACTTGCGAGTCTCTGAAAGTAAGCCACGCAACAGGACAAACTGCATGTGGGCCACCGGCCCAAGAGACTGGCAAGTGCGTCATGTGGAAAGCAATCTACGTGGCAGGATTAAGCCGTCTTCGCTCACTTATATCTATACGTAAAGACTGGCACGTACAGCGATTCTATTCGTTTCCCAGGAACTAGTACATCGCATGCACGTTTGTTAAATGCATGCGCATGCAGCACCCAAAACGGAGAGATGTCTTTCCTGCTGGGAGAAACAGCTGAGGGCGTCTTCTCGCAGTTGAACCCCTTTCGTTCCGTTATTAATCCTAGTATCAAAAGCATAAGCATTTGGAGCGTTCCCCATTCACGTGTGGACTGCTATTAACAATTTGCGTTACATGATCCTAGCTAAAATTCTGCATATACAATTCCAACTACCGGCTCGTACACATTTCTAGAAACGAGCGCAAAACACAGCGTCAGGTTCCACCGAGACTCGAACTCGGATCGCTGGATTCAAAGTCCAGAGTGCTAACCATCACACCATGGAACCGGATGCCTGTAGCGGTCTTCAGTTCAGTAGCATCATGTCATTAAGCCGATGAGATGCGATGTTATTTCATGTAGCGTCCTCAGGAAGTGTTTGCGTGGCAAATGAAGCAACCAAGTAGGCTGAAAGTGGAAGGTGCACCTTCGAATGTAGCAAGAATTCTTGCCAGTATTCGTACATCAAGTGATGTCGAAGGCTCAGGTAATCAAAATCGCGCAACGGCCACTTTCGTATGGTGCATGCATTGTGCTGGAAGCAGCCTAGCTATGGAAACAGCTATGGACACAGAGTACTGGCGAAAACTGCGTGCTGACACAGAACGCTACGTAGTGGGCGGATAGTGCGTGACACGATAACATTTGCACTTCACACGGTCGAAATACTGACACACAACTCTAGCAGCTCTTTGAGCATTCACATGCACTGGTGTTCAGCACAGCTCATGTTGTGGGTGTCGGATTAAGAAAGCTCTTTGAGAATATGGTCCAGATTGTATGCTGCAACTAGCAAGTGCGGCAAGATGTCAGTAGGTGGCGGGGTGCAGACGTGCTTCCTTGTGCGGCCTGTTGGTCTAGGGGTATGATTCCTGCTTTGGGTGCAGGAGGTCCCGGGTTCATATCCCGGACAGGCCCTACTTTTCAGTTTCGCGACAACCAAACACTACGTTAAACTTGCGAGTCTCTGAAAGTAAGCCACGCAACAGGACAAACTGCATGTGGGCCACCGGCCCAAGAGACTGGCAAGTGCGTCATGTGGAAAGCAATCTACGTGGCAGGATTAAGCCGTCTTCGCTCACTTATATCTATACGTAAAGACTGGCACGTACAGCGATTCTATTCGTTTCCCAGGAACTAGTACATCGCATGCACGTTTGTTAAATGCATGCGCATGCAGCACCCAAAACGGAGAGATGTCTTTCCTGCTGGGAGAAACAGCTGAGGGCGTCTTCTCGCAGTTGAACCCCTTTGGTTCCGTTATTAATCCTAGTATCAAAAGCATAAGCATTTGGAGCGTTCCCCATTCACGTGTGGACTGCTATTAACAATTTGCGTTACATGATCCTAGCTAAAATTCTGCATATACAATTCCAACTACCGGCTCGTACACATTTCTAGAAACGAGCGCAAAACACAGCGTCAGGTTCCACCGAGACTCGAACTCGGATCGCTGGATTCAAAGTCCAGAGTGCTAACCATTACACCATGGAACCGGATGCCTGTAGCGGTCTTCAGTTCAGTAGCATCATGTCATTAAGCCGATGAGATGCGATGTTATTTCATGTAGCGTCCTCAGGAAGTGTTTGCGTGGCAAATGAAGCAACCAAGTAGGCTGAAAGTGGAAGGTGCACCTTCGAATGTAGCAAGAATTCTTGCCAGTATTCGTACATCAAGTGATGTCGAAGGCTCAGGTAATCAAAATCGCGCAACGGCCACTTTCGTATGGTGCATGCATTGTGCTGGAAGCAGCCTAGCTATGGAAACAGCTATGGACACAGAGTACTGGCGAAAACTGCGTGCTGACACAGAACGCTACGTAGTGGGCGGATAGTGCGTGACACGATAACATTTGCACTTCACACGGTCGAAATACTGACACACAACTCTAGCAGCTCTTTGAGCATTCACATGCACTGGTGTTCAGCACAGCTCATGTTGTGGGTGTCGGATTAAGAAAGCTCTTTGAGAATATGGTCCAGATTGTATGCTGCAACTAGCAAGTGCGGCAAGATGTCAGTAGGTGGCGGGGTGCAGACGTGCTTCCTTGTGCGGCCTGTTGGTCTAGGGGTATGATTCCTGCTTTGGGTGCAGGAGGTCCCGGGTTCATATCCCGGACAGGCCCTACTTTTCAGTTTCGCGACAACCAAACACTACGTTAAACTTGCGAGTCTCTGAAAGTAAGCCACGCAACAGGACAAACTGCATGTGGGCCACCGGCCCAAGAGACTGGCAAGTGCGTCATGTGGAAAGCAATCTACGTGGCAGGATTAAGCCGTCTTCGCTCACTTATATCTATACGTAAAGACTGGCACGTACAGCGATTCTATTCGTTTCCCAGGAACTAGTACATCGCATGCACGTTTGTTAAATGCATGCGCATGCAGCACCCAAAACGGAGAGATGTCTTTCCTGCTGGGAGAAACAGCTGAGGGCGTCTTCTCGCAGTTGAACCCCTTTCGTTCCGTTATTAATCCTAGTATCAAAAGCATAAGCATTTGGAGCGTTCCCCATTCACGTGTGGACTGCTATTAACAATTTGCGTTACATGATCCTAGCTAAAATTCTGCATATACAATTCCAACTACCGGCTCGTACACATTTCTAGAAACGAGCGCAAAACACAGCGTCAGGTTCCACCGAGACTCGAACTCGGATCGCTGGATTCAAAGTCCAGAGTGCTAACCATTACACCATGGAACCGGATGCCTGTAGCGGTCTTCAGTTCAGTAGCATCATGTCATTAAGCCGATGAGATGCGATGTTATTTCATGTAGCGTCCTCAGGAAGTGTTTGCGTGGCAAATGAAGCAACCAAGTAGGCTGAAAGTGGAAGGTGCACCTTCGAATGTAGCAAGAATTCTTGCCAGTATTCGTACATCAAGTGATGTCGAAGGCTCAGGTAATCAAAATCGCGCAACGGCCACTTTCGTATGGTGCATGCATTGTGCTGGAAGCAGCCTAGCTATGGAAACAGCTATGGACACAGAGTACTGGCGAAAACTGCGTGCTGACACAGAACGCTACGTAGTGGGCGGATAGTGCGTGACACGATAACATTTGCACTTCACACGGTCGAAATACTGACACACAACTCTAGCAGCTCTTTGAGCATTCACATGCACTGGTGTTCAGCACAGCTCATGTTGTGGGTGTCGGATTAAGAAAGCTCTTTGAGAATATGGTCCAGATTGTATGCTGCAACTAGCAAGTGCGGCAAGATGTCAGTAGGTGGCGGGGTGCAGACGTGCTTCCTTGTGCGGCCTGTTGGTCTAGGGGTATGATTCCTGCTTTGGGTGCAGGAGGTCCCGGGTTCATATCCCGGACAGGCCCTACTTTTCAGTTTCGCGACAACCAAACACTACGTTAAACTTGCGAGTCTCTGAAAGTAAGCCACGCAACAGGACAAACTGCATGTGGGCCACCGGCCCAAGAGACTGGCAAGTGCGTCATGTGGAAAGCAATCTACGTGGCAGGATTAAGCCGCCTTCGCTCACTTATATCTATACGTAAAGACTGGCACGTACAGCGATTCTATTCGTTTCCCAGGAACTAGTACATCGCATGCACGTTTGTTAAATGCATGCGCATGCAGCACCCAAAACGGAGAGATGTCTTTCCTGCTGGGAGAAACAGCTGAGGGCGTCTTCTCGCAGTTGAACCCCTTTCGTTCCGTTATTAATCCTAGTATCAAAAGCATAAGCATTTGGAGCGTTCCCCATTCACGTGTGGACTGCTATTAACAATTTGCGTTACATGATCCTAGCTAAAATTCTGCATATACAATTCCAACTACCGGCTCGTACACATTTCTAGAAACGAGCGCAAAACACAGCGTCAGGTTCCACCGAGACTCGAACTCGGATCGCTGGATTCAAAGTCCAGAGTGCTAACCATTACACCATGGAACCGGATGCCTGTAGCGGTCTTCAGTTCAGTAGCATCATGTCATTAAGCCGATGAGATGCGATGTTATTTCATGTAGCGTCCTCAGGAAGTGTTTGCGTGGCAAATGAAGCAACCAAGTAGGCTGAAAGTGGAAGGTGCACCTTCGAATGTAGCAAGAATTCGTGCCAGTATTCGTACATCAAGTGATGTCGAAGGCTCAGGTAATCAAAATCGCGCAACGGCCACTTTCGTATGGTGCATGCATTGTGCTGGAAGCAGCCTAGCTATGGAAACAGCTATGGACACAGAGTACTGGCGAAAACTGCGTGCTGACACAGAACGCTACGTAGTGGGCGGATAGTGCGTGACACGATAACATTTGCACTTCACACGGTCGAAATACTGACACACAACTCTAGCAGCTCTTTGAGCATTCACATGCACTGGTGTTCAGCACAGCTCATGTTGTGGGTGTCGGATTAAGAAAGCTCTTTGAGAATATGGTCCAGATTGTATGCTGCAACTAGCAAGTGCGGCAAGATGTCAGTAGGTGGCGGGGTGCAGACGTGCTTCCTTGTGCGGCCTGTTGGTCTAGGGGTATGATTCCTGCTTTGGGTGCAGGAGGTCCCGGGTTCATATCCCGGACAGGCCCTACTTTTCAGTTTCGCGACAACCAAACACTACGTTAAACTTGCGAGTCTCTGAAAGTAAGCCACGCAACAGGACAAACTGCATGTGGGCCACCGGCCCAAGAGACTGGCAAGTGCGTCATGTGGAAAGCAATCTACGTGGCAGGATTAAGCCGTCTTCGCTCACTTATATCTATACGTAAAGACTGGCACGTACAGCGATTCTATTCGTTTCCCAGGAACTAGTACATCGCATGCACGTTTGTTAAATGCATGCGCATGCAGCACCCAAAACGGAGAGATGTCTTTCCTGCTGGGAGAAACAGCTGAGGGCGTCTTCTCGCAGTTGAACCCCTTTCGTTCCGTTATTAATCCTAGTATCAAAAGCATAAGCATTTGGAGCGTTCCCCATTCACGTGTGGACTGCTATTAACAATTTGCGTTACATGATCCTAGCTAAAATTCTGCATATACAATTCCAACTACCGGCTCGTACACATTTCTAGAAACGAGCGCAAAACACAGCGTCAGGTTCCACCGAGACTCGAACTCGGATCGCTGGATTCAAAGTCCAGAGTGCTAACCATTACACCATGGAACCGGATGCCTGTAGCGGTCTTCAGTTCAGTAGCATCATGTCATTAAGCCGATGAGATGCGATGTTATTTCATGTAGCGTCCTCAGGAAGTGTTTGCGTGGCAAATGAAGCAACCAAGTAGGCTGAAAGTGGAAGGTGCACCTTCGAATGTAGCAAGAATTCTTGCCAGTATTCGTACATCAAGTGATGTCGAAGGCTCAGGTAATCAAAATCGCGCAACGGCCACTTTCGTATGGTGCATGCATTGTGCTGGAAGCAGCCTAGCTATGGAAACAGCTATGGACACAGAGTACTGGCGAAAACTGCGTGCTGACACAGAACGCTACGTAGTGGGCGGATAGTGCGTGACACGATAACATTTGCACTTCACACGGTCGAAATACTGACACACAACTCTAGCAGCTCTTTGAGCATTCACATGCACTGGTGTTCAGCACAGCTCATGTTGTGGGTGTCGGATTAAGAAAGCTCTTTGAGAATATGGTCCAGATTGTATGCTGCAACTAGCAAGTGCGGCAAGATGTCAGTAGGTGGCGGGGTGCAGACGTGCTTCCTTGTGCGGCCTGTTGGTCTAGGGGTATGATTCCTGCTTTGGGTGCAGGAGGTCCCGGGTTCATATCCCGGACAGGCCCTACTTTTCAGTTTCGCGACAACCAAACACTACGTTAAACTTGCGAGTCTCTGAAAGTAAGCCACGCAACAGGACAAACTGCATTTGGGCCGCCGGCCCAAGAGACTGGCAAGTGCGTCATGTGGAAAGCAGTCTACGTGGCAGGATTAAGCCGTCTTCGCTCACTTATATCTATACGTAAAGACTGGCACGTACAGCGATTCTATTCGTTTCCCAGGAACTAGTACATCGCATGCACGTTTGTTAAATGCATGCGCATGCAGCACCCAAAACGGAGAGATGTCTTTCCTGCTGGGAGAAACAGCTGAGGGCGTCTTCTCGCAGTTGAACCCCTTTCGTTCCGTTATTAATCCTAGTATCAAAAGCATAAGCATTTGGAGCGTTCCCCATTCACGTGTGGACTGCTATTAACAATTTGCGTTACATGATCCTAGCTAAAATTCTGCATATACAATTCCAACTACCGGCTCGTACACATTTCTAGAAACGAGCGCAAAACACAGCGTCAGGTTCCACCGAGACTCGAACTCGGATCGCTGGATTCAAAGTCCAGAGTGCTAACCATTACACCATGGAACCGGATGCCTGTAGCGGTCTTCAGTTCAGTAGCATCATGTCATTAAGCCGATGAGATGCGATGTTATTTCATGTAGCGTCCTCAGGAAGTGTTTGCGTGGCAAATGAAGCAACCAAGTAGGCTGAAAGTGGAAGGTGCACCTTCGAATGTAGCAAGAATTCTTGCCAGTATTCGTACATCAAGTGATGTCGAAGGCTCAGGTAATCAAAATCGCGCAACGGCCACTTTCGTATGGTGCATGCATTGTGCTGGAAGCAGCCTAGCTATGGAAACAGCTATGGACACAGAGTACTGGCGAAAACTGCGTGCTGACACAGAACGCTACGTAGTGGGCGGATAGTGCGTGACACGATAACATTTGCACTTCACACGGTCGAAATACTGACACACAACTCTAGCAGCTCTTTGAGCATTCACATGCACTGGTGTTCAGCACAGCTCATGTTGTGGGTGTCGGATTAAGAAAGCTCTTTGAGAATATGGTCCAGATTGTATGCTGCAACTAGCAAGTGCGGCAAGATGTCAGTAGGTGGCGGGGTGCAGACGTGCTTCCTTGTGCGGCCTGTTGGTCTAGGGGTATGATTCCTGCTTTGGGTGCAGGAGGTCCCGGGTTCATATCCCGGACAGGCCCTACTTTTCAGTTTCGCGACAACCAAACACTACGTTAAACTTGCGAGTCTCTGAAAGTAAGCCACGCAACAGGACAAACTGCATTTGGGCCGCCGGCCCAAGAGACTGGCAAGTGCGTCATGTGGAAAGCAATCTACGTGGCAGGATTAAGCCGTCTTCGCTCACTTATATCTATACGTAAAGACTGGCACGTACAGCGATTCTATTCGTTTCCCAGGAACTAGTACATCGCATGCACGTTTGTTAAATGCATGCGCATGCAGCACCCAAAACGGAGAGATGTCTTTCCTGCTGGGAGAAACAGCTGAGGGCGTCTTCTCGCAGTTGAACCCCTTTCGTTCCGTTATTAATCCTAGTATCAAAAGCATAAGCATTTGGAGCGTTCCCCATTCACGTGTGGACTGCTATTAACAATTTGCGTTACATGATCCTAGCTAAAATTCTGCATATACAATTCCAACTACCGGCTCGTACACATTTCTAGAAACGAGCGCAAAACACAGCGTCAGGTTCCACCGAGACTCGAACTCGGATCGCTGGATTCAAAGTCCAGAGTGCTAACCATTACACCATGGAACCGGATGCCTGTAGCAGTCTTCAGTTCAGTAGCATCATGTCATTAAGCCGATGAGATGCGATGTTATTTCATGTAGCGTCCTCAGGAAGTGTTTGCGTGGCAAATGAAGCAACCAAGTAGGCTGAAAGTGGAAGGTGCACCTTCGAATGTAGCAAGAATTCTTGCCAGTATTCGTACATCAAGTGATGTCGAAGGCTCAGGTAATCAAAATCGCGCAACGGCCACTTTCGTATGGTGCATGCATTGTGCTGGAAGCAGCCTAGCTATGGAAACAGCTATGGTCACAGAGTACTGGCGAAAACTGCGTGCTGACACAGAACGCTACGTAGTGGGCGGATAGTGCGTGACACGATAACATTTGCACTTCACACGGTCGAAATACTGACACACAACTCTAGCAGCTCTTTGAGCATTCACATGCACTGGTGTTCAGCACAGCTCATGTTGTGGGTGTCGGATTAAGAAAGCTCTTTGAGAATATGGTCCAGATTGTATGCTGCAACTAGCAAGTGCGGCAAGATGTCAGTAGGTGGCGGGGTGCAGACGTGCTTCCTTGTGCGGCCTGTTGGTCTAGGGGTATGATTCCTGCTTTGGGTGCAGGAGGTCCCGGGTTCATATCCCGGACAGGCCCTACTTTTCAGTTTCGCGACAACCAAACACTACGTTAAACTTGCGAGTCTCTGAAAGTAAGCCACGCAACAGGACAAACTGCATTTGGGCCGCCGGCCCAAGAGACTGGCAAGTGCGTCATGTGGAAAGCAATCTACGTGGCAGGATTAAGCCGTCTTCGCTCACTTATATCTATACGTAAAGACTGGCACGTACAGCGATTCTATTCGTTTCCCAGGAACTAGTACATCGCATGCACGTTTGTTAAATGCATGCGCATGCAGCACCCAAAACGGAGAGATGTCTTTCCTGCTGGGAGAAACAGCTGAGGGCGTCTTCTCGCAGTTGAACTCCTTTGGTTCCGTTATTAATCCTAGTATCAAAAGCATAAGCATTTGGAGCGTTCCCCATTCACGTGTGGACTGCTATTAACAATTTGCGTTACATGATCCTAGCTAAAATTCTGCATATACAATTCCAACTACCGGCTCGTACACATTTCTAGAAACGAGCGCAAAACACAGCGTCAGGTTCCACCGAGACTCGAACTCGGATCGCTGGATTCAAAGTCCAGAGTGCTAACCATTACACCATGGAACCGGATGCCTGTAGCGGTCTTCAGTTCAGTAGCATCATGTCATTAAGCCGATGAGATGCGATGTTATTTCATGTAGCGTCCTCAGGAAGTGTTTGCGTGGCAAATGAAGCAACCAAGTAGGCTGAAAGTGGAAGGTGCACCTTCGAATGTAGCAAGAATTCTTGCCAGTATTCGTACATCAAGTGATGTCGAAGGCTCAGGTAATCAAAATCGCGCAACGGCCACTTTCGTATGGTGCATGCATTGTGCTGGAAGCAGCCTAGCTATGGAAACAGCTATGGACACAGAGTACTGGCGAAAACTGCGTGCTGACACAGAACGCTACGTAGTGGGCGGATAGTGCGTGACACGATAACATTTGCACTTCACACGGTCGAAATACTGACACACAACTCTAGCAGCTCTTTGAGCATTCACATGCACTGGTGTTCAGCACAGCTCATGTTGTGGGTGTCGGATTAAGAAAGCTCTTTGAGAATATGGTCCAGATTGTATGCTGCAACTAGCAAGTGCGGCAAGATGTCAGTAGGTGGCGGGGTGCAGACGTGCTTCCTTGTGCGGCCTGTTGGTCTAGGGGTATGATTCCTGCTTTGGGTGCAGGAGGTCCCGGGTTCATATCCCGGACAGGCCCTACTTTTCAGTTTCGCGACAACCAAACACTACGTTAAACTTGCGAGTCTCTGAAAGTAAGCCACGCAACAGGACAAACTGCATGTGGGCCACCGGCCCAAGAGACTGGCAAGTGCGTCATGTGGAAAGCAATCTACGTGGCAGGATTAAGCCGTCTTCGCTCACTTATATCTATACGTAAAGACTGGCACGTACAGCGATTCTATTCGTTTCCCAGGAACTAGTACATCGCATGCACGTTTGTTAAATGCATGCGCATGCAGCACCCAAAACGGAGAGATGTCTTTCCTGCTGGGAGAAACAGCTGAGGGCGTCTTCTCGCAGTTGAACCCCTTTCGTTCCGTTATTAATCCTAGTATCAAAAGCATAAGCATTTGGAGCGTTCCCCATTCACGTGTGGACTGCTATTAACAATTTGCGTTACATGATCCTAGCTAAAATTCTGCATATACAATTCCAACTACCGGCTCGTACACATTTCTAGAAACGAGCGCAAAACACAGCGTCAGGTTCCACCGAGACTCGAACTCGGATCGCTGGATTCAAAGTCCAGAGTGCTAACCATCACACCATGGAACCGGATGCCTGTAGCGGTCTTCAGTTCAGTAGCATCATGTCATTAAGCCGATGAGATGCGATGTTATTTCATGTAGCGTCCTCAGGAAGTGTTTGCGTGGCAAATGAAGCAACCAAGTAGGCTGAAAGTGGAAGGTGCACCTTCGAATGTAGCAAGAATTCTTGCCAGTATTCGTACATCAAGTGATGTCGAAGGCTCAGGTAATCAAAATCGCGCAACGGCCACTTTCGTATGGTGCATGCATTGTGCTGGAAGCAGCCTAGCTATGGAAACAGCTATGGACACAGAGTACTGGCGAAAACTGCGTGCTGACACAGAACGCTACGTAGTGGGCGGATAGTGCGTGACACGATAACATTTGCACTTCACACGGTCGAAATACTGACACACAACTCTAGCAGCTCTTTGAGCATTCACATGCACTGGTGTTCAGCACAGCTCATGTTGTGGGTGTCGGATTAAGAAAGCTCTTTGAGAATATGGTCCAGATTGTATGCTGCAACTAGCAAGTGCGGCAAGATGTCAGTAGGTGGCGGGGTGCAGACGTGCTTCCTTGTGCGGCCTGTTGGTCTAGGGGTATGATTCCTGCTTTGGGTGCAGGAGGTCCCGGGTTCATATCCCGGACAGGCCCTACTTTTCAGTTTCGCGACAACCAAACACTACGTTAAACTTGCGAGTCTCTGAAAGTAAGCCACGCAACAGGACAAACTGCATGTGGGCCACCGGCCCAAGAGACTGGCAAGTGCGTCATGTGGAAAGCAATCTACGTGGCAGGATTAAGCCGTCTTCGCTCACTTATATCTATACGTAAAGACTGGCACGTACAGCGATTCTATTCGTTTCCCAGGAACTAGTACATCGCATGCACGTTTGTTAAATGCATGTGCATGCAGCACCCAAAACGGAGAGATGTCTTTCCTGCTGGGAGAAACAGCTGAGGGCGTCTTCTCGCAGTTGAACCCCTTTCGTTCCGTTATTAATCCTAGTATCAAAAGCATAAGCACTTGGAGCGTTCCCCATTCACGTGTGGACTGCTATTAACAATTTGCGTTACATGATCCTAGCTAAAATTCTGCATATACAATTCCAACTACCGGCTCGTACACATTTCTAGAAACGAGCGCAAAACACAGCGTCAGGTTCCACCGAGACTCGAACTCGGATCGCTGGATTCAAAGTCCAGAGTGCTAACCATTACACCATGGAACCGGATGCCTGTAGCGGTCTTCAGTTCAGTAGCATCATGTCATTAAGCCGATGAGATGCGATGTTATTTCATGTAGCGTCCTCAGGAAGTGTTTGCGTGGCAAATGAAGCAACCAAGTAGGCTGAAAGTGGAAGGTGCACCTTCGAATGTAGCAAGAATTCTTGCCAGTATTCGTACATCAAGTGATGTCGAAGGCTCAGGTAATCAAAATCGCGCAACGGCCACTTTCGTATGGTGCATGCATTGTGCTGGAAGCAGCCTAGCTATGGAAACAGCTATGGACACAGAGTACTGGCGAAAACTGCGTGCTGACACAGAACGCTACGTAGTGGGCGGATAGTGCGTGACACGATAACATTTGCACTTCACACGGTCGAAATACTGACACACAACTCTAGCAGCTCTTTGAGCATTCACATGCACTGGTGTTCAGCACAGCTCATGTTGTGGGTGTCGGATTAAGAAAGCTCTTTGAGAATATGGTCCAGATTGTATGCTGCAACTAGCAAGTGCGGCAAGATGTCAGTAGGTGGCGGGGTGCAGACGTGCTTCCTTTTGCGGCCTGTTGGTCTAGGGGTATGATTCCTGCTTTGGGTGCAGGAGGTCCCGGGTTCATATCCCGGACAGGCCCTACTTTTCAGTTTCGCGACAACCAAACACTACGTTAAACTTGCGAGTCTCTGAAAGTAAGCCACGCAACAGGACAAACTGCATTTGGGCCGCCGGCCCAAGAGACTGGCAAGTGCGTCATGTGGAAAGCAATCTACGTGGCAGGATTAAGCCGTCTTCGCTCACTTATATCTATACGTAAAGACTGGCACGTACAGCGATTCTATTCGTTTCCCAGGAACTAGTACATCGCATGCACGTTTGTTAAATGCATGCGCATGCAGCACCCAAAACGGAGAGATGTCTTTCCTGCTGGGAGAAACAGCTGAGGGCGTCTTCTCGCAGTTGAACCCCTTTCGTTCCGTTATTAATCCTAGTATCAAAAGCATAAGCATTTGGAGCGTTCCCCATTCACGTGTGGACTGCTATTAACAATTTGCGTTACATGATCCTAGCTAAAATTCTGCATATACAATTCCAACTACCGGCTCGTACACATTTCTAGAAACGAGCGCAAAACACAGCGTCAGGTTCCACCGAGACTCGAACTCGGATCGCTGGATTCAAAGTCCAGAGTGCTAACCATTACACCATGGAACCGGATGCCTGTAGCGGTCTTCAGTTCAGTAGCATCATGTCATTAAGCCGATGAGATGCGATGTTATTTCAAGTAGCGTCCTCAGGAAGTGTTTGCGTGGCAAATGAAGCAACCAAGTAGGCTGAAAGTGGAAGGTGCACCTTCGAATGTAGCAAGAATTCTTGCCAGTATTCGTACATCAAGTGATGTCGAAGGCTCAGGTAATCAAAATCGCGCAACGGCCACTTTCGTATGGTGCATGCATTGTGCTGGAAGCAGCCTAGCTATGGAAACAGCTATGGACACAGAGTACTGGCGAAAACTGCGTGCTGACACAGAACGCTACGTAGTGGGCGGATAGTGCGTGACACGATAACATTTGCACTTCACACGGTCGAAATACTGACACACAACTCTAGCAGCTCTTTGAGCATTCACATGCACTGGTGTTCAGCACAGCTCATGTTGTGGGTGTCGGATTAAGAAAGCTCTTTGAGAATATGGTCCAGATTGTATGCTGCAACTAGCAAGTGCGGCAAGATGTCAGTAGGTGGCGGGGTGCAGACGTGCTTCCTTGTGCGGCCTGTTGGTCTAGGGGTATGATTCCTGCTTTGGGTGCAGGAGGTCCCGGGTTCATATCCCGGACAGGCCCTACTTTTCAGTTTCGCGACAACCAAACACTACGTTAAACTTGCGAGTCTCTGAAAGTAAGCCACGCAACAGGACAAACTGCATTTGGGCCGCCGGCCCTAGAGACTGGCAAGTGCGTCATGTGGAAAGCAATCTACGTGGCAGGATGAAGCCGTCTTCGCTCACTTATATCTATACGTAAAGACTGGCACGTACAGCGATTCTATTCGTTTCCCAGGAACTAGTACATCGCATGCACGTTTGTTAAATGCATGCGCATGCAGCACCCAAAACGGAGAGATGTCTTTCCTGCTGGGAGAAACAGCTGAGGGCGTCTTCTCGCAGTTGAACTCCTTTGGTTCCGTTATTAATCCTAGTATCAAAAGCATAAGCATTTGGAGCGTTCCCCATTCACGTGTGGACTGCTATTAACAATTTGCGTTACATGATCCTAGCTAAAATTCTGCATATACAATTCCAACTACCGGCTCGTACACATTTCTAGAAACGAGCGCAAAACACAGCGTCAGGTTCCACCGAGACTCGAACTCGGATCGCTGGATTCAAAGTCCAGAGTGCTAACCATTACACCATGGAACCGGATGCCTGTAGCGGTCTTCAGTTCAGTAGCATCATGTCATTAAGCCGATGAGATGCGATGTTATTTCATGTAGCGTCCTCAGGAAGTGTTTGCGTGGCAAATGAAGCAACCAAGTAGGCTGAAAGTGGAAGGTGCACCTTCGAATGTAGCAAGAATTCTTGCCAGTATTCGTACATCAAGTGATGTCGAAGGCTCAGGTAATCAAAATCGCGCAACGGCCACTTTCGTATGGTGCATGCATTGTGCTGGAAGCAGCCTAGCTATGGAAACAGCTATGGACACAGAGTACTGGCGAAAACTGCGTGCTGACACAGAACGCTACGTAGTGGGCGGATAGTGCGTGACACGATAACATTTGCACTTCACACGGTCGAAATACTGACACACAACTCTAGCAGCTCTTTGAGCATTCACATGCACTGGTGTTCAGCACAGCTCATGTTGTGGGTGTCGGATTAAGAAAGCTCTTTGAGAATATGGTCCAGATTGTATGCTGCAACTAGCAAGTGCGGCAAGATGTCAGTAGGTGGCGGGGTGCAGACGTGCTTCCTTGTGCGGCCTGTTGGTCTAGGGGTATGATTCCTGCTTTGGGTGCAGGAGGTCCCGGGTTCATATCCCGGACAGGCCCTACTTTTCAGTTTCGCGACAACCAAACACTACGTTAAACTTGCGAGTCTCTGAAAGTAAGCCACGCAACAGGACAAACTGCATGTGGGCCACCGGCCCAAGAGACTGGCAAGTGCGTCATGTGGAAAGCAATCTACGTGGCAGGATTAAGCCGTCTTCGCTCACTTATATCTATACGTAAAGACTGGCACGTACAGCGATTCTATTCGTTTCCCAGGAACTAGTACATCGCATGCACGTTTGTTAAATGCATGCGCATGCAGCACCCAAAACGGAGAGATGTCTTTCCTGCTGGGAGAAACAGCTGAGGGCGTCTTCTCGCAGTTGAACCCCTTTCGTTCCGTTATTAATCCTAGTATCAAAAGCATAAGCATTTGGAGCGTTCCCCATTCACGTGTGGACTGCTATTAACAATTTGCGTTACATGATCCTAGCTAAAATTCTGCATATACAATTCCAACTACCGGCTCGTACACATTTCTAGAAACGAGCGCAAAACACAGCGTCAGGTTCCACCGAGACTCGAACTCGGATCGCTGGATTCAAAGTCCAGAGTGCTAACCATCACACCATGGAACCGGATGCCTGTAGCGGTCTTCAGTTCAGTAGCATCATGTCATTAAGCCGATGAGATGCGATGTTATTTCATGTAGCGTCCTCAGGAAGTGTTTGCGTGGCAAATGAAGCAACCAAGTAGGCTGAAAGTGGAAGGTGCACCTTCGAATGTAGCAAGAATTCTTGCCAGTATTCGTACATCAAGTGATGTCGAAGGCTCAGGTAATCAAAATCGCGCAACGGCCACTTTCGTATGGTGCATGCATTGTGCTGGAAGCAGCCTAGCTATGGAAACAGCTATGGACACAGAGTACTGGCGAAAACTGCGTGCTGACACAGAACGCTACGTAGTGGGCGGATAGTGCGTGACACGATAACATTTGCACTTCACACGGTCGAAATACTGACACACAACTCTAGCAGCTCTTTGAGCATTCACATGCACTGGTGTTCAGCACAGCTCATGTTGTGGGTGTCGGATTAAGAAAGCTCTTTGAGAATATGGTCCAGATTGTATGCTGCAACTAGCAAGTGCGGCAAGATGTCAGTAGGTGGCGGGGTGCAGACGTGCTTCCTTGTGCGGCCTGTTGGTCTAGGGGTATGATTCCTGCTTTGGGTGCAGGAGGTCCCGGGTTCATATCCCGGACAGGCCCTACTTTTCAGTTTCGCGACAACCAAACACTACGTTAAACTTGCGAGTCTCTGAAAGTAAGCCACGCAACAGGACAAACTGCATGTGGGCCACCGGCCCAAGAGACTGGCAAGTGCGTCATGTGGAAAGCAATCTACGTGGCAGGATTAAGCCGTCTTCGCTCACTTATATCTATACGTAAAGACTGGCACGTACAGCGATTCTATTCGTTTCCCAGGAACTAGTACATCGCATGCACGTTTGTTAAATGCATGTGCATGCAGCACCCAAAACGGAGAGATGTCTTTCCTGCTGGGAGAAACAGCTGAGGGCGTCTTCTCGCAGTTGAACCCCTTTCGTTCCGTTATTAATCCTAGTATCAAAAGCATAAGCACTTGGAGCGTTCCCCATTCACGTGTGGACTGCTATTAACAATTTGCGTTACATGATCCTAGCTAAAATTCTGCATATACAATTCCAACTACCGGCTCGTACACATTTCTAGAAACGAGCGCAAAACACAGCGTCAGGTTCCACCGAGACTCGAACTCGGATCGCTGGATTCAAAGTCCAGAGTGCTAACCATTACACCATGGAACCGGATGCCTGTAGCGGTCTTCAGTTCAGTAGCATCATGTCATTAAGCCGATGAGATGCGATGTTATTTCATGTAGCGTCCTCAGGAAGTGTTTGCGTGGCAAATGAAGCAACCAAGTAGGCTGAAAGTGGAAGGTGCACCTTCGAATGTAGCAAGAATTCTTGCCAGTATTCGTACATCAAGTGATGTCGAAGGCTCAGGTAATCAAAATCGCGCAACGGCCACTTTCGTATGGTGCATGCATTGTGCTGGAAGCAGCCTAGCTATGGAAACAGCTATGGACACAGAGTACTGGCGAAAACTGCGTGCTGACACAGAACGCTACGTAGTGGGCGGATAGTGCGTGACACGATAACATTTGCACTTCACACGGTCGAAATACTGACACACAACTCTAGCAGCTCTTTGAGCATTCACATGCACTGGTGTTCAGCACAGCTCATGTTGTGGGTGTCGGATTAAGAAAGCTCTTTGAGAATATGGTCCAGATTGTATGCTGCAACTAGCAAGTGCGGCAAGATGTCAGTAGGTGGCGGGGTGCAGACGTGCTTCCTTGTGCGGCCTGTTGGTCTAGGGGTATGATTCCTGCTTTGGGTGCAGGAGGTCCCGGGTTCATATCCCGGACAGGCCCTACTTTTCAGTTTCGCGACAACCAAACACTACGTTAAACTTGCGAGTCTCTGAAAGTAAGCCACGCAACAGGACAAACTGCATGTGGGCCACCGGCCCAAGAGACTGGCAAGTGCGTCATGTGGAAAGCAATCTACGTGGCAGGATTAAGCCGTCTTCGCTCACTTATATCTATACGTAAAGACTGGCACGTACAGCGATTCTATTCGTTTCCCAGGAACTAGTACATCGCATGCACGTTTGTTAAATGCATGCGCATGCAGCACCCAAAACGGAGAGATGTCTTTCCTGCTGGGAGAAACAGCTGAGGGCGTCTTCTCGCAGTTGAACCCCTTTCGTTCCGTTATTAATCCTAGTATCAAAAGCATAAGCATTTGGAGCGTTCCCCATTCACGTGTGGACTGCTATTAACAATTTGCGTTACATGATCCTAGCTAAAATTCTGCATATACAATTCCAACTACCGGCTCGTACACATTTCTAGAAACGAGCGCAAAACACAGCGTCAGGTTCCACCGAGACTCGAACTCGGATCGCTGGATTCAAAGTCCAGAGTGCTAACCATTACACCATGGAACCGGATGCCTGTAGCGGTCTTCAGTTCAGTAGCATCATGTCATTAAGCCGATGAGATGCGATGTTATTTCATGTAGCGTCCTCAGGAAGTGTTTGCGTGGCAAATGAAGCAACCAAGTAGGCTGAAAGTGGAAGGTGCACCTTCGAATGTAGCAAGAATTCTTGCCAGTATTCGTACATCAAGTGATGTCGAAGGCTCAGGTAATCAAAATCGCGCAACGGCCACTTTCGTATGGTGCATGCATTGTGCTGGAAGCAGCCTAGCTATGGAAACAGCTATGGACACAGAGTACTGGCGAAAACTGCGTGCTGACACAGAACGCTACGTAGTGGGCGGATAGTGCGTGACACGATAACATTTGCACTTCACACGGTCGAAATACTGACACACAACTCTAGCAGCTCTTTGAGCATTCACATGCACTGGTGTTCAGCACAGCTCATGTTGTGGGTGTCGGATTAAGAAAGCTCTTTGAGAATATGGTCCAGATTGTATGCTGCAACTAGCAAGTGCGGCAAGATGTCAGTAGGTGGCGGGGTGCAGACGTGCTTCCTTGTGCGGCCTGTTGGTCTAGGGGTATGATTCCTGCTTTGGGTGCAGGAGGTCCCGGGTTCATATCCCGGACAGGCCCTACTTTTCAGTTTCGCGACAACCAAACACTACGTTAAACTTGCGAGTCTCTGAAAGTAAGCCACGCAACAGGACAAACTGCATGTGGGCCACCGGCCCAAGAGACTGGCAAGTGCGTCATGTGGAAAGCAATCTACGTGGCAGGATTAAGCCGTCTTCGCTCACTTATATCTATACGTAAAGACTGGCACGTACAGCGATTCTATTCGTTTCCCAGGAACTAGTACATCGCATGCACGTTTGTTAAATGCATGCGCATGCAGCACCCAAAACGGAGAGATGTCTTTCCTGCTGGGAGAAACAGCTGAGGGCGTCTTCTCGCAGTTGAACCCCTTTCGTTCCGTTATTAATCCTAGTATCAAAGGCATAAGCATTTGGAGCGTTCCCCATTCACGTGTGGACTGCTATTAACAATTTGCGTTACATGATCCTAGCTAAAATTCTGCATATACAATTCCAACTACCGGCTCGTACACATTTCTAGAAACGAGCGCAAAACACAGCGTCAGGTTCCACCGAGACTCGAACTCGGATCGCTGGATTCAAAGTCCAGAGTGCTAACCATTACACCATGGAACCGGATGCCTGTAGCGGTCTTCAGTTCAGTAGCATCATGTCATTAAGCCGATGAGATGCGATGTTATTTCATGTAGCGTCCTCAGGAAGTGTTTGCGTGGCAAATGAAGCAACCAAGTAGGCTGAAAGTGGAAGGTGCACCTTCGAATGTAGCAAGAATTCTTGCCAGTATTCGTACATCAAGTGATGTCGAAGGCTCAGGTAATCAAAATCGCGCAACGGCCACTTTCGTATGGTGCATGCATTGTGCTGGAAGCAGCCTAGCTATGGAAACAGCTATGGACACAGAGTACTGGCGAAAACTGCGTGCTGACACAGAACGCTACGTAGTGGGCGGATAGTGCGTGACACGATAACATTTGCACTTCACACGGTCGAAATACTGACACACAACTCTAGCAGCTCTTTGAGCATTCACATGCACTGGTGTTCAGCACAGCTCATGTTGTGGGTGTCGGATTAAGAAAGCTCTTTGAGAATATGGTCCAGATTGTATGCTGCAACTAGCAAGTGCGGCAAGATGTCAGTAGGTGGCGGGGTGCAGACGTGCTTCCTTGTGCGGCCTGTTGGTCTAGGGGTATGATTCCTGCTTTGGGTGCAGGAGGTCCCGGGTTCATATCCCGGACAGGCCCTACTTTTCAGTTTCGCGACAACCAAACACTACGTTAAACTTGCGAGTCTCTGAAAGTAAGCCACGCAACAGGACAAACTGCATGTGGGCCACCGGCCCAAGAGACTGGCAAGTGCGTCATGTGGAAAGCAATCTACGTGGCAGGATTAAGCCGTCTTCGCTCACTTATATCTATACGTAAAGACTGGCACGTACAGCGATTCTATTCGTTTCCCAGGAACTAGTACATCGCATGCACGTTTGTAAAATGCATGCGCATGCAGCACCCAAAACGGAGAGATGTCTTTCCTGCTGGGAGAAACAGCTGAGGGCGTCTTCTCGCAGTTGAACCCCTTTCGTTCCGTTATTAATCCTAGTATCAAAAGCATAAGCATTTGGAGCGTTCCCCATTCACGTGTGGACTGCTATTAACAATTTGCGTTACATGATCCTAGCTAAAATTCTGCATATACAATTCCAACTACCGGCTCGTACACATTTCTAGAAACGAGCGCAAAACACAGCGTCAGGTTCCACCGAGACTCGAACTCGGATCGCTGGATTCAAAGTCCAGAGTGCTAACCATTACACCATGGAACCGGATGCCTGTAGCGGTCTTCAGTTCAGTAGCATCATGTCATTAAGCCGATGAGATGCGATGTTATTTCATGTAGCGTCCTCAGGAAGTGTTTGCGTGGCAAATGAAGCAACCAAGTAGGCTGAAAGTGGAAGGTGCACCTTCGAATGTAGCAAGAATTCTTGCCAGTATTCGTACATCAAGTGATGTCGAAGGCTCAGGTAATCAAAATCGCGCAACGGCCACTTTCGTATGGTGCATGCATTGTGCTGGAAGCAGCCTAGCTATGGAAACAGCTATGGACACAGAGTACTGGCGAAAACTGCGTGCTGACACAGAACGCTACGTAGTGGGCGGATAGTGCGTGACACGATAACATTTGCACTTCACACGGTCGAAATACTGACACACAACTCTAGCAGCTCTTTGAGCATTCACATGCACTGGTGTTCAGCACAGCTCATGTTGTGGGTGTCGGATTAAGAAAGCTCTTTGAGAATATGGTCCAGATTGTATGCTGCAACTAGCAAGTGCGGCAAGATGTCAGTAGGTGGCGGGGTGCAGACGTGCTTCCTTGTGCGGCCTGTTGGTCTAGGGGTATGATTCCTGCTTTGGGTGCAGGAGGTCCCGGGTTCATATCCCGGACAGGCCCTACTTTTCAGTTTCGCGACAACCAAACACTACGTTAAACTTGCGAGTCTCTGAAAGTAAGCCACGCAACAGGACAAACTGCATTTGGGCCGCCGGCCCAAGAGACTGGCAAGTGCGTCATGTGGAAAGCAATCTACGTGGCAGGATTAAGCCGTCTTCGCTCACTTATATCTATACGTAAAGACTGGCACGTACAGCGATTCTATTCGTTTCCCAGGAACTAGTACATCGCATGCACGTTTGTTAAATGCATGCGCATGCAGCACCCAAAACGGAGAGATGTCTTTCCTGCTGGGAGAAACAGCTGAGGGCGTCTTCTCGCAGTTGAACCCCTTTCGTTCCGTTATTAATCCTAGTATCAAAAGCATAAGCATTTGGAGCGTTCCCCATTCACGTGTGGACTGCTATTAACAATTACAATTCCAACTACCGGCTCGTACACATTTCTAGAAACGAGCGCAAAACACAGCGTCAGGTTCCACCGAGACTCGAACTCGGATCGCTGGATTCAAAGTCCAGAGTGCTAACCATTACACCATGGAACCGGATGCCTGTAGCGGTCTTCAGTTCAGTAGCATCATGTCATTAAGCCGATGAGATGCGATGTTATTTCATGTAGCGTCCTCAGGAAGTGTTTGCGTGGCAAATGAAGCAACCAAGTAGGCTGAAAGTGGAAGGTGCACCTTCGAATGTAGCAAGAATTCTTGCCAGTATTCGTACATCAAGTGATGTCGAAGGCTCAGGTAATCAAAATCGCGCAACGGCCACTTTCGTATGGTGCATGCATTGTGCTGGAAGCAGCCTAGCTATGGAAACAGCTATGGACACAGAGTACTGGCGAAAACTGCGTGCTGACACAGAACGCTACGTAGTGGGCGGATAGTGCGTGACACGATAACATTTGCACTTCACACGGTCGAAATACTGACACACAACTCTAGCAGCTCTTTGAGCATTCACATGCACTGGTGTTCAGCACAGCTCATGTTGTGGGTGTCGGATTAAGAAAGCTCTTTGAGAATATGGTCCAGATTGTATGCTGCAACTAGCAAGTGCGGCAAGATGTCAGTAGGTGGCGGGGTGCAGACGTGCTTCCTTGTGCGGCCTGTTGGTCTAGGGGTATGATTCCTGCTTTGGGTGCAGGAGGTCCCGGGTTCATATCCCGGACAGGCCCTACTTTTCAGTTTCGCGACAACCAAACACTACGTTAAACTTGCGAGTCTCTGAAAGTAAGCCACGCAACAGGACAAACTGCATGTTGGCCACCGGCCCAAGAGACTGGCAAGTGCGTCATGTGGAAAGCAATCTACGTGGCAGGATTAAGCCGTCTTCGCTCACTTATATCTATACGTAAAGACTGGCACGTACAGCGATTCTATTCGTTTCCCAGGAACTAGTACATCGCATGCACGTTTGTTAAATGCATGCGCATGCAGCACCCAAAACGGAGAGATGTCTTTCCTGCTGGGAGAAACAGCTGAGGGCGTCTTCTCGCAGTTGAACCCCTTTCGTTCCGTTATTAATCCTAGTATCAAAAGCATAAGCATTTGGAGCGTTCCCCATTCACGTGTGGACTGCTATTAACAATTTGCGTTACATGATCCTAGCTAAAATTCTGCATATACAATTCCAACTACCGGCTCGTACACATTTCTAGAAACGAGCGCAAAAAACAGCGTCAGGTTCCACCGAGACTCGAACTCGGATCGCTGGATTCAAAGTCCAGAGTGCTAACCATTACACCATGGAACCGGATGCCTGTAGCGGTCTTCAGTTCAGTAGCATCATGTCATTAAGCCGATGAGATGCGATGTTATTTCATGTAGCGTCCTCAGGAAGTGTTTGCGTGGCAAATGAAGCAACCAAGTAGGCTGAAAGTGGAAGGTGCACCTTCGAATGTAGCAAGAATTCTTGCCAGTATTCGTACATCAAGTGATGTCGAAGGCTCAGGTAATCAAAATCGCGCAACGGCCACTTTCGTATGGTGCATGCATTGTGCTGGAAGCAGCCTAGCTATGGAAACAGCTATGGACACAGAGTACTGGCGAAAACTGCGTGCTGACACAGAACGCTACGTAGTGGGCGGATAGTGCGTGACACGATAACATTTGCACTTCACACGGTCGAAATACTGACACACAACTCTAGCAGCTCTTTGAGCATTCACATGCACTGGTGTTCAGCACAGCTCATGTTGTGGGTGTCGGATTAAGAAAGCTCTTTGAGAATATGGTCCAGATTGTATGCTGCAACTAGCAAGTGCGGCAAGATGTCAGTAGGTGGCGGGGTGCAGACGTGCTTCCTTGTGCGGCCTGTTGGTCTAGGGGTATGATTCCTGCTTTGGGTGCAGGAGATCCCGGGTTCATATCCCGGACAGGCCCTACTTTTCAGTTTCGCGACAACCAAACACTACGTTAAACTTGCGAGTCTCTGAAAGTAAGCCACGCAACAGGACAAACTGCATGTGGGCCACCGGCCCAAGAGACTGGCAAGTGCGTCATGTGAAAAGCAATCTACGTGGCAGGATTAAGCCGTCTTCGCTCACTTATATCTATACGTAAAGACTGGCACGTACAGCGATTCTATTCGTTTCCCAGGAACTAGTACATCGCATGCACGTTTGTTAAATGCATGCGCATGCAGCACCCAAAACGGAGAGATGTCTTTCCTGCTGGGAGAAACAGCTGAGGGCGTCTTCTCGCAGTTGAACCCCTTTCGTTCCGTTATTAATCCTAGTATCAAAAGCATAAGCATTTGGAGCGTTCCCCATTCACGTGTGGACTGCTATTAACAATTTGCGTTACATGATCCTAGCTAAAATTCTGCATATACAATTCCAACTACCGGCTCGTACACATTTCTAGAAACGAGCGCAAAACACAGCGTCAGGTTCCACCGAGACTCGAACTCGGATCGCTGGATTCAAAGTCCAGAGTGCTAACCATTACACCATGGAACCGGATGCCTGTAGCGGTCTTCAGTTCAGTAGCATCATGTCATTAAGCCGATGAGATGCGATGTTATTTCATGTAGCGTCCTCAGGAAGTGTTTGCGTGGCAAATGAAGCAACCAAGTAGGCTGAAAGTGGAAGGTGCACCTTCGAATGTAGCAAGAATTCTTGCCAGTATTCGTACATCAAGTGATGTCGAAGGCTCAGGTAATCAAAATCGCGCAACGGCCACTTTCGTATGGTGCATGCATTGTGCTGGAAGCAGCCTAGCTATGGAAACAGCTATGGACACAGAGTACTGGCGAAAACTGCGTGCTGACACAGAACGCTACGTAGTGGGCGGATAGTGCGTGACACGATAACATTTGCACTTCACACGGTCGAAATACTGACACACAACTCTAGCAGCTCTTTGAGCATTCACATGCACTGGTGTTCAGCACAGCTCATGTTGTGGGTGTCGGATTAAGAAAGCTCTTTGAGAATATGGTCCAGATTGTATGCTGCAACTAGCAAGTGCGGCAAGATGTCAGTAGGTGGCGGGGTGCAGACGTGCTTCCTTGTGCGGCCTGTTGGTCTAGGGGTATGATTCCTGCTTTGGGTGCAGGAGGTCCCGGGTTCATATCCCGGACAGGCCCTACTATTCAGTTTCGCGACAACCAAACACTACGTTAAACTTGCGAGTCTCTGAAAGTAAGCCACGCAACAGGACAAACTGCATTTGGGCCGCCGGCCCAAGAGACTGGCAAGTGCGTCATGTGGAAAGCAATCTACGTGGCAGGATTAAGCCGTCTTCGCTCACTTATACCTATACGTAAAGACTGGCACGTACAGCGATTCTATTCGTTTCCCAGGAACTAGTACATCGCATGCACGTTTGTTAAATGCATGCGCATGCAGCACCCAAAACGGAGAGATGTCTTTCCTGCTGGGAGAAACAGCTGAGGGCGTCTTCTCGCAGTTGAACCCCTTTGGTTCCGTTATTAATCCTAGTATCAAAAGCATAAGCATTTGGAGCGTTCCCCATTCACGTGTGGACTGCTATTATCAATTTGCGTTACATGATCCTAGCTAAAATTCTGCATATACAATTCCAACTACCGGCTCGTACACATTTCTAGAAACGAGCGCAAAACACAGCGTCAGGTTCCACCGAGACTCGAACTCGGATCGCTGGATTCAAAGTCCAGAGTGCTAACTATTACACCATGGAACCGGATGCCTGTAGCGGTCTTCAGTTCAGTAGCATCATGTCATTAAGCCGATGAGATGCGATGTTATTTCAAGTAGCGTCCTCAGGAAGTGTTTGCGTGGCAAATGAAGCAACCAAGTAGGCTGAAAGTGGAAGGTGCACCTTCGAATGTAGCAAGAATTCTTGCCAGTATTCGTACATCAAGTGATGTCGAAGGCTCAGGTAATCAAAATCGCGCAACGGCCACTTTCGTATGGTGCATGCATTGTGCTGGAAGCAGCCTAGCTATGGAAACAGCTATGGACACAGAGTACTGGCGAAAACTGCGTGCTGACACAGAACGCTACGTAGTGGGCGGATAGTGCGTGACACGATAACATTTGCACTTCACACGGTCGAAATACTGACACACAACTCTAGCAGCTCTTTGAGCATTCACATGCACTGGTGTTCAGCACAGCTCATGTTGTGGGTGTCGGATTAAGAAAGCTCTTTGAGAATATGGTCCAGATTGTATGCTGCAACTAGCAAGTGCGGCAAGATGTCAGTAGGTGGCGGGGTGCAGACGTGCTTCCTTGTGCGGCCTGTTGGTCTAGGGGTATGATTCCTGCTTTGGGTGCAGGAGGTCCCGGGTTCATATCCCGGACAGGCCCTACTTTTCAGTTTCGCGACAACCAAACACTACGTTAAACTTGCGAGTCTCTGAAAGTAAGCCACGCAACAGGACAAACTGCATGTGGGCCACCGGCCCAAGAGACTGGCAAGTGCGTCATGTGGAAAGCAATCTACGTGGCAGGATTAAGCCGTCTTCGCTCACTTATATCTATACGTAAAGACTGGCACGTACAGCGATTCTATTCGTTTCCCAGGAACTAGTACATCGCATGCACGTTTGTTAAATGCATGCGCATGCAGCACCCAAAACGGAGAGATGTCTTTCCTGCTTGGAGAAACAGCTGAGGGCGTCTTCTCGCAGTTGAACCCCTTTCGTTCCGTTATTAATCCTAGTATCAAAAGCATAAGCATTTGGAGCGTTCCCCATTCACGTGTGGACTGCTATTAACAATTTGCGTTACATGATCCTAGCTAAAATTCTGCATATACAATTCCAACTACCGGCTCGTACACATTTCTAGAAACGAGCGCAAAACACAGCGTCAGGTTCCACCGAGACTCGAACTCGGATCGCTGGATTCAAAGTCCAGAGTGCTAACCATTACACCATGGAACCGGATGCCTGTAGCGGTCTTCAGTTCAGTAGCATCATGTCATTAAGCCGATGAGATGCTATGTTATTTCATGTAGCGTCCTCAGGAAGTGTTTGCGTGGCAAATGAAGCAACCAAGTAGGCTGAAAGTGGAAGGTGCACCTTCGAATGTAGCAAGAATTCTTGCCAGTATTCGTACATCAAGTGATGTCGAAGGCTCAGGTAATCAAAATCGCGCAACGGCCACTTTCGTATGGTGCATGCATTGTGCTGGAAGCAGCCTAGCTATGGAAACAGCTATGGACACAGAGTACTGGCGAAAACTGCGTGCTGACACAGAACGCTACGTAGTGGGCGGATAGTGCGTGACACGATAACATTTGCACTTCACACGGTCGAAATACTGACACACAACTCTAGCAGCTCTTTGAGCATTCACATACACTGGTGTTCAGCAAAGCTCATGTTGTGGGTGTCGGATTAAGAAAGCTCTTTGAGAATATGGTCCAGATTGTATGCTGCAACTAGCAAGTGCGGCAAGATGTCAGTAGGTGGCGGGGTGCAGACGTGCTTCCTTGTGCGGCCTGTTGGTCTAGGGGTATGATTCCTGCTTTGGGTGCAGGAGGTCCCGGGTTCATATCCCGGACAGGCCCTACTTTTCAGTTTCGCGACAACCAAACACTACGTTAAACTTGCGAGTCTCTGAAAGTAAGCCACGCAACAGGACAAACTGCATTTGGGCCGCCGGCCCAAGAGACTGGCAAGTGCGTCATGTGGAAAGCAATCTACGTGGCAGGATTAAGCCGTCTTCGCTCACTTATACCTATACGTAAAGACTGGCACGTACAGCGATTCTATTCGTTTCCCAGGAACTAGTACATCGCATGCACGTTTGTTAAATGCATGCGCATGCAGCACCCAAAACGGAGAGATGTCTTTCCTGCTGGGAGAAACAGCTGAGGGCGTCTTCTCGCAGTTGAACCCCTTTCGTTCCGTTATTAATCCTAGTATCAAAAGCATAAGCATTTGGAGCGTTCCCTATTCACGTGTGGACTGCTATTAACAATTTGCGTTACATGATCCTAGCTAAAATTCTGCATATACAATTCCAACTACCGGCTCGTACACATTTCTAGAAACGAGCGCAAAACACAGCGTCAGGTTCCACCGAGACTCGAACTCGGATCGCTGGATTCAAAGTCCAGAGTGCTAACCATTACACCATGGAACCGGATGCCTGTAGCGGTCTTCAGTTCAGTAGCATCATGTCATTAAGCCGATGAGATGCGATGTTATTTCATGTAGCGTCCTCAGGAAGTGTTTGCGTGGCAAATGAAGCAACCAAGTAGGCTGAAAGTGGAAGGTGCACCTTCGAATGTAGCAAGAATTCTTGCCAGTATTCGTACATCAAGTGATGTCGAAGGCTCAGGTATTCAAAATCGCGCAACGGCCACTTTCGTATGGTGCATGCATTGTGCTGGAAGCAGCCTAGCTATGGAAACAGCTATGGACACAGAGTACTGGCGAAAACTGCGTGCTGACACAGAACGCTACGTAGTGGGCGGATAGTGCGTGACACGATAACATTTGCACTTCACACGGTCGAAATACTGACACACAACTCTAGCAGCTCTTTGAGCATTCACATACACTGGTGTTCAGCACAGCTCATGTTGTGGGTGTCGGATTAAGAAAGCTCTTTGAGAATATGGTCCAGATTGTATGCTGCAACTAGCAAGTGCGGCAAGATGTCAGTAGGTGGCGGGGTGCAGACGTGCTTCCTCGTGCGGCCTGTTGGTCTAGGGGTATGATTCCTGCTTTGGGTGCAGGAGGTCCCGGGTTCAAAACCCGGACAGGCCCTACTTTTCACTTTCGCGACAACCAAACACTACGTTAAACTTGCGAGTCTCTGAAAGTAAGCCACGCAACAGGACAAACTGCATGTGGGCCACCGGCCCAAGAGACTGGCAAGTGCGTCATGTGGAAAGCAATCTACGTGGCAGGATTAAGCCGTCTTCGCTCACTTATATCTATACGTAAAGACTGGCACGTACAGCGATTCTATTCGTTTCCCAGGAACTAGTACATCGCATGCACGTTTGTTAAATGCATGCGCATGCAGCACCCAAAACGGAGAGATGTCTTTCCTGCTGGGAGAAACAGCTGAGGGCGTCTTCTCGCAGTTGAACCCCTTTCGTTCCGTTATTAATCCTAGTATCAAAAGCATAAGCATTTGGAGCGTTCCCTATTCACGTGTGGACTGCTATTAACAATTTGCGTTACATGATCCTAGCTAAAATTCTGCATATACAATTCCAACTACCGGCTCGTACACATTTCTAGAAACGAGCGCAAAACACAGCGTCAGGTTCCACCGAGACTCGAACTCGGATCGCTGGATTCAAAGTCCAGAGTGCTAACCATTACACCATGGAACCGCATGCCTGTAGCGGTCTTCAGTTCAGTAGCATCATGTCATTAAGCCGATGAGATGCGATGTTATTTCATGTAGCGTCCTCAGGAAGTGTTTGCGTGGCAAATGAAGCAACCAAGTAGGCTGAAAGTGGAAGGTGCACCTTCGAATGTAGCAAGAATTCTTGCCAGTATTCGTACATCAAGTGATGTCGAAGGCTCAGGTATTCAAAATCGCGCAACGGCCACTTTCGTATGGTGCATGCATTGTGCTGGAAGCAGCCTAGCTATGGAAACAGCTATGGACACAGAGTACTGGCGAAAACTGCGTGCTGACACAGAACGCTACGTAGTGGGCGGATAGTGCGTGACACGATAACATTTGCACTTCACACGGTCGAAATACTGACACACAACTCTAGCAGCTCTTTGAGCATTCACATACACTGGTGTTCAGCACAGCTCATGTTGTGGGTGTCGGATTAAGAAAGCTCTTTGAGAATATGGTCCAGATTGTATGCTGCAACTAGCAAGTGCGGCAAGATGTCAGTAGGTGGCGGGGTGCAGACGTGCTTCCTCGTGCGGCCTGTTGGTCTAGGGGTATGATTCCTGCTTTGGGTGCAGGAGGTCCCGGGTTCAAAACCCGGACAGGCCCTACTTTTCACTTTCGCGACAACCAAACACTACGTTAAACTTGCGAGTCTCTGAAAGTAAGCCACGCAACAGGACAAACTGCATGTGGGCCACCGGCCCAAGAGACTGGCAAGTGCGTCATGTGGAAAGCAATCTACGTGGCAGGATTAAGCCGTCTTCGCTCACTTATATCTATACGTAAAGACTGGCACGTACAGCGATTCTATTCGTTTCCCAGGAACTAGTACATCGCATGCACGTTTGTTAAATGCATGCGCATGCAGCACCCAAAACGGAGAGATGTCTTTCCTGCTGGGAGAAACAGCTGAGGGCGTCTTCTCGCAGTTGAACCCCTTTCGTTCCGTTATTAATCCTAGTATCAAAAGCATAAGCATTTGGAGCGTTCCCCATTCACGTGTGGACTGCTATTAACAATTTGCGTTACATGATCCTAGCTAAAATTCTGCATATACAATTCCAACTACCGGCTCGTACACATTTCTAGAAACGAGCGCAAAACACAGCGTCAGGTTCCACCGAGACTCGAACTCGGATCGCTGGATTCAAAGTCCAGAGTGCTAACCATTACACCATGGAACCGGATGCCTGTAGCGGTCTTCAGTTCAGTAGCATCATGTCATTAAGCCGATGAGATGCGATGTTATTTCATGTAGCGTCCTCAGGAAGTGTTTGCGTGGCAAATGAAGCAACCAAGTAGGCTGAAAGTGGAAGGTGCACCTTCGAATGTAGCAAGAATTCTTGCCAGTATTCGTACATCAAGTGATGTCGAAGGCTCAGGTAATCAAAATCGCGCAACGGCCACTTTCGTATGGTGCATGCATTGTGCTGGAAGCAGCCTAGCTATGGAAACAGCTATGGACACAGAGTACTGGCGAAAACTGCGTGCTGACACAGAACGCTACGTAGTGGGCGGATAGTGCGTGACACGATAACATTTGCACTTCACACGGTCGAAATACTGACACACAACTCTAGCAGCTCTTTGAGCATTCACATGCACTGGTGTTCAGCACAGCTCATGTTGTGGGTGTCGGATTAAGAAAGCTCTTTGAGAATATGGTCCAGATTGTATGCTGCAACTAGCAAGTGCGGCAAGATGTCAGTAGGTGGCGGGGTGCAGACGTGCTTCCTTGTGCGGCCTGTTGGTCTAGGGGTATGATTCCTGCTTTGGGTGCAGGAGGTCCCGGGTTCATATCCCGGACAGGCCCTACTTTTCAGTTTCGCGACAACCAAACACTACGTTAAACTTGCGAGTCTCTGAAAGTAAGCCACGCAACAGGACAAACTGCATTTGGGCCGCCGGCCCAAGAGACTGGCAAGTGCGTCATGTGGAAAGCAATCTACGTGGCAGGATTAAGCCGTCTCCGCTCACTTATACCTATACGTAAAGACTGGCACGTACAGCGATTCTATTCGTTTCCCAGGAACTAGTACATCGCATGCACGTTTGTTAAATGCATGCGCATGCAGCACCCAAAACGGAGAGATGTCTTTCCTGCTGGGAGAAACAGCTGAGGGCGTCTTCTCGCAGTTGAACCCCTTTCGTTCCGTTATTAATCCTAGTATCAAAAGCATAAGCATTTGGAGCGTTCCCCATTCACGTGTGGACTGCTATTAACAATTTGCGTTACATGATCCTAGCTAAAATTCTGCATATACAATTCCAACTACCGGCTCGTACACATTTCTAGAAACGAGCGCAAAACACAGCGTCAGGTTCCACCGAGACTCGAACTCGGATCGCTGGATTCAAAGTCCAGAGTGCTAACCATTACACCATGGAACCGGATGCCGATAGCGGTCATCAGTTCAGTAGCATCATGTCATTAAGCCGATGAGATGCGATGTTATTTCATGTAGCGTCCTCAGGAAGTGTTTGCGTGGCAAATGAAGCAACCAAGTAGGCTGAAAGTGGAAGGTGCACCTTCGAATGTAGCAAGAATTCTTGCCAGTATTCGTACATCAAGTGATGTCGAAGGCTCAGGTAATCAAAATCGCGCAACGGCCACTTTCGTATGGTGCATGCATTGTGCTGGAAGCAGCCTAGCTATGGAAACAGCTATGGACACAGAGTACTGGCGAAAACTGCGTGCTGACACAGAACGCTACGTAGTGGGCGGATAGTGCGTGACACGATAACATTTGCACTTCACACGGTCGAAATACTGACACACAACTCTATCAGCTCTTTGAGCATTCACATGCACTGGTGTTCAGCACAGCTCATGTTGTGGGTGTCGGATTAAGAAAGCTCTTTGAGAATATGGTCCAGATTGTATGCTGCAACTAGCAAGTGCGGCAAGATGTCAGTAGGTGGCGGGGTGCAGACCTGCTTCCTTGTGCGGCCTGTTGGTCTAGGGGTATGTTTCCTGCTTTGGGTGCAGGAGGTCCCGGGTTCATATCCCGGACAGGCCCTACTTTTCAGTTTCGCGACAACCAAACACTACGTTAAACTTGCGAGTCTCTGAAAGTAAGCCACGCAACAGGACAAACTGCATTTGGGCCGCCGGCCCAAGAGACTGGCAAGTGCGTCATGTGGAAAGCAATCTACGTGGCAGGATTAAGCCGTCTTCGCTCACTTATATCTATACGTAAAGACTGGCACGTACAGCGATTCTATTCGTTTCCCAGGAACTAGTACATCGCATGCACGTTTGTTAAATGAATGCGCATGCAGCACCCAAAACGGAGAGATGTCTTTCCTGCTGGGAGAAACAGCTGAGGGCGTCTTCTCGCAGTTGAACCCCTTTCGTTCCGTTATTAATCCTAGTATCAAAAGCATAAGCATTTGGAGCGTTCCCCATTCACGTGTGGACTGCTATTAACAATTTGCGTTACATGATCCTAGCTAAAATTCTGCATATACAATTCCAACTTCCGGCTCGTACACATTTCTAGAAACGAGCGCAAAACACAGCGTCAGGTTCCACCGAGACTCGAACTCGGATCGCTGGATTCAAAGTCCAGAGTGCTAACCATTACACCATGGAACCGGATGCCTGTAGCGGTCTTCAGTTCAGTAGCATCATGTCATTAAGCCGATGAGATGCGATGTTATTTCATGTAGCGTCCTCAGGAAGTGTTTGCGTGGCAAATGAAGCAACCAAGTAGGCTGAAAGTGGAAGGTGCACCTTCGAATGTAGCAAGAATTCTTGCCAGTATTCGTACATCAAGTGATGTCGAAGGCTCAGGTATTCAAAATCGCGCAACGGCCACTTTCGTATGGTGCATGCATTGTGCTGGAAGCAGCCTAGCTATGGAAACAGCTATGGACACAGAGTACTGGCGAAAACTGCGTGCTGACACAGAACGCTACGTAGTGGGCGGATAGTGCGTGACACGATAACATTTGCACTTCACACGGTCGAAATACTGACACACAACTCTAGCAGCTCTTTGAGCATTCACATACACTGGTGTTCAGCACAGCTCATGTTGTGGGTGTCGGATTAAGAAAGCTCTTTGAGAATATGGTCCAGATTGTATGCTGCAACTAGCAAGTGCGGCAAGATGTCAGTAGGTGGCGGGGTGCAGACGTGCTTCCTCGTGCGGCCTGTTGGTCTAGGGGTATGATTCCTGCTTTGGGTGCAGGAGGTCCCGGGTTCAAAACTTGGACAGGCCCTACTTTTCACTTTCGCGACAACCAAACACTACGTTAAACTTGCGAGTCTCTGAAAGTAAGCCACGCAACAGGGCAAACTGCATGTGGGCCACCGGCCCAAGAGACTGGCAAGTGCGTCATGTGGAAAGCAATCTACGTGGCAGGATTAAGCCGTCTTCGCTCACTTATATCTATACGTAAAGACTGGCACGTACAGCGATTCTATTCGTTTCCCAGGAACTAGTACATCGCATGCACGTTTGTTAAATGCATGCGCATGCAGCACCCAAAACGGAGAGATGTCTTTCCTGCTGGGAGAAACAGCTGAGGGCGTCTTCTCGCAGTTGAACCCCTTTCGTTCCGTTATTAATCCTAGTATCAAAAGCATAAGCATTTGGAGCGTTCCCCATTCACGTGTGGACTGCTATTAACAATTTGCGTTACATGATCCTAGCTAAAATTCCGCATATACAATTCCAACTACCGGCTCGTACACATTTCTAGAAACGAGCGCAAAACACAGCGTCAGGTTCCACCGAGACTCGAACTCGGATCGCTGGATTCAAAGTCCAGAGTGCTAACCATTACACCATGGAACCGGATGCCTGTAGCGGTCTTCAGTTCAGTAGCATCATGTCATTAAGCCGATGAGATGCGATGTTATTTCATGTAGCGTCCTCAGGAAGTGTTTGCGTGGCAAATGAAGCAACCAAGTAGGCTGAAAGTGGAAGGTGCACCTTCGAATGTAGCAAGAATTCTTGCCAGTATTCGTACATCAAGTGGTGTCGAAGGCTCAGGTAATCAAAATCGCGCAACGGCCACTTTCGTATGGTGCATGCATTGTGCTGGAAGCAGCCTAGCTATGGAAACAGCTATGGACACAGAGTACTGGCGAAAACTGCGTGCTGACACAGAACGCTACGTAGTGGGCGGATAGTGCGTGACACGATAACATTTGCACTTCACACGGTCGAAAAACTGACACACAACTCTAGCAGCTCTTTGAGCATTCACATACACTGGTGTTCAGCACAGCTCATGTTGTGGGTGTCGGATTAAGAAAGCTCTTTGAGAATATGGTCCAGATTGTATGCTGCAACTAGCAAGTGCGGCAAGATGTCAGTAGGTGGCGGGGTGCAGACGTGCTTCCTTGTGCGGCCTGTTGGTCTAGGGGTATGATTCCTGCTTTGGGTGCAGGAGGTTCCGGGTTCATATCCCGGACAGGCCCTACTTTTCAGTTTCGCGACAACCAAACACTACGTTAAACTTGCGAGTCTCTGAAAGTAAGCCACGCAACAGGACAAACTGCATGTGGGCCACCGGCCCAAGAGACTGGCAAGTGCGTCATGTGAAAAGCAATCTACGTGGCAGGATTAAGCCGTCTTCGCTCACTTATATCTATACGTAAAGACTGGCACGTACAGCGATTCTATTCGTTTCCCAGGAACTAGTACATCGCATGCACGTTTGTTAAATGCATGCGCATGCAGCACCCAAAACGGAGAGATGTCTTTCCTGCTGGGAGAAACAGCTGAGGGCGTCTTCTCGCAGTTGAACCCCTTTCGTTCCGTTATTAATCCTAGTATCAATAGCATAAGCATTTGGAGCGTTCCCCATTCACGTGTGGACTGCTATTAACAATTTGCGTTACATGATCCTAGCTAAAATTCTGCATATACAATTCCAACTACCGGCTCGTACACATTTCTAGAAACGAGCGCAAAACACAGCGTCAGGTTCCACCGAGACTCGAACTCGGATCGCTGGATTCAAAGTCCAGAGTGCTAACCATTACACCATGGAACCGAATGCCTGTAGCGATCTTCAGTTCAGTAGCATCATGTCATTAAGCCGATGAGATGCGATGTTATTTCATGTAGCGTCCTCAGGAAGTGTTTGCGTGGCAAATGAAGCAACCAGGTAGGCTGAAAGTGGAAGGTGCACCTTCGAATGTAGCAAGAATTCTTGCCAGTATTCGTACATCAAGTGATGTCGAAGGCTCAGGTAATCAAAATCGCGCAACGGCCACTTTCGTATGGTGCATGCATTGTGCTGGAAGCAGCCTAGCTATGGAAACAGCTATGGACACAGAGTACTGGCGAAAACTGCGTGCTGACACAGAACGCTACGTAGTGGGCGGATAGTGCGTGACACGATAACATTTGCACTTCACACGGTCGAAATACTGACACACAACTCTAGCAGCTCTTTGAGCATTCACATACACTGGAGTTCAGCACAGCTCATGTTGTGGGTGTCGGATTAAGAAAGCTCTTTGAGAATATGGTCCAGATTGTATGCTGCAACTAGCAAGTGCGGCAAGATGTCAGTAGGTGGCGGGGTGCAGACGTGCTTCCTTGTGCGGCCTGTTGGTCTAGGGGTATGATTCCTGCTTTGGGTGCAGGAGGTTCCGGGTTCATATCCCGGACAGGCCCTACTTTTCACTTTCGCGACAACCAAACACTACGTTAAACTTGCGAGTCTCTGAAAGTAAGCCACGCAACAGGACAAACTGCATGGGGGCCACCGGCCCAAGAGACTGGCAAGTGCGTCATGTGGAAAGCAATCTACGTGGCAGGATTAAGCCGTCTTCGCTCACTTATATCTATACGTAAAGACTGGCACGTACAGCGATTCTATTCGTTTCCCAGGAACTAGTACATCGCATGCACGTTTGTTAAATGCATGCGCATGCAGCACCCAAAACGGAGAGATGTCTTTCCTGCTGGGAGAAACAGCTGAGGGCGTCTTCTCGCAGTTGAACCCCTTTCGTTCCGTTATTAATCCTAGTATCAAAAGCATAAGCATTTGGAGCGTTCCCCATTCACGTGTGGACTGCTATTAACAATTTGCGTTACATGATCCTAGCTAAAATTCTGCATATACAATTCCAACTACCGGCTCGTACACATTTCTAGAAACGAGCGCAAAACACAGCGTCAGGTTCCACCGAGACTCGAACTCGGATCGCTGGATTCAAAGTCCAGAGTGCTAACCATTACACCATGGAACCGGATGCCTGTAGCGGTCTTGAGTTCAGTAGCATCATGTCATTAAGCCGATGAGATGCGATGTTATTTCATGTAGCGTCCTCAGGAAGTGTTTGCGTGGCAAATGAAGCAACCAGGTAGGCTGAAAGTGGAAGGTGCACCTTCGAATGTAGCAAGAATTCTTGGCAGTATTCGTACATCAAGTGATGTCGAAGGCTCAGGTAATCAAAATCGCGCAACGGCCACTTTCGTATGGTGCATGCATTGTGCTGGAAGCAGCCTAGCTATGGAAACAGCTATGGACACAGAGTACTGGCGAAAACTGCGTGCTGACACAGAACGCTACGTAGTGGGCGGATAGTGCGTGACACGATAACATTTGCACTTCACACGGTCGAAATACTGACACACAACTCTAGCAGCTCTTTGAGCATTCACATACACTGGTGTTCAGCACAGCTCATGTTGTGGGTGTCGGATTAAGAAAGCTCTTTGAGAATATGGTCCAGATTGTATGCTGCAACTAGCAAGTGCGGCAAGATGTCAGTAGGTGGCGGGGTGCAGACGTGCTTCCTTGTGCGGCCTGTTGGTCTAGGGGTATGATTCCTGCTTTGGGTGCAGGAGGTTCCGGGTTCATATCCCGGACAGGCCCTACTTTTCAGTTTCGCGACAACCAAACACTACGTTAAACTTGCGAGTCTCTGAAAGTAAGCCACGCAACAGGACAAACTGCATGTGGGCCACCGGCCCAAGAGACTGGCAAGTGCGTCATGTGGAAAGCAATCTACGTGGCAGGATTAAGCCGTCTTCGCTCACTTATATCTATACGTAAAGACTGGCACGTACAGCGATTCTATTCGTTTCCCAGGAACTAGTACATCGCATGCACGTTTGTTAAATGCATGCGCATGCAGCACCCAAAACGGAGAGATGTCTTTCCTGCTGGGAGAAACAGCTGAGGGCGTCTTCTCGCAGTTGAACCCCTTCCGTTCCGTTATTAATCCTAGTATCAAAAGCATAAGCATTTGGAGCGTTCCCCATTCACGTGTGGACTGCTATTAACAATTTGCGTTACATGATCCTAGCTAAAATTCTGCATATACAATTCCAACTACCGGCTCGTACACATTTCTAGAAACGAGCGCAAAACACAGCGTCAGGTTCCACCGAGACTCGAACTCGGATCGCTGGATTCAAAGTCCAGAGTGCTAACCATTACACCATGGAACCGGATGCCTGTAGCGGTCTTCAGTTCAGTAGCATCATGTCATTAAGCCGATGAGATGCGATGTTATTTCATGTAGCGTCCTCAGGAAGTGTTTGCGTGGCAAATGAAGCAACCAAGTAGGCTGAAAGTGGAAGGTGCACCTTCGAATGTAGCAAGAATTCTTGCCAGTATTCGTACATCAAGTGGTGTCGATGGCTCAGGTAATCAAAATCGCGCAACGGCCACTTTCGTATGGTGCATGCATTGTGCTGGAAGCAGCCTAGCTATGGAAACAGCTATGGACACAGAGTACTGGCGAAAACTGCGTGCTGACACAGAACGCTACGTAGTGGGCGGATAGTGCGTGACACGATAACATTTGCACTTCACACGGTCGAAAAACTGACACACAACTCTAGCAGCTCTTTGAGCATTCACATACACTGGTGTTCAGCACAGCTCATGTTGTGGGTGTCGGATTAAGAAAGCTCTTTGAGAATATGGTCCAGATTGTATGCTGCAACTAGCAAGTGCGGCAAGATGTCAGTAGGTGGCGGGGTGCAGACGTGCTTCCTTGTGCGGCCTGTTGGTCTAGGGGTATGATTCCTGCTTTGGGTGCAGGAGGTTCCGGGTTCATATCCCGGACAGGCCCTACTTTTCAGTTTCGCGACAACCAAACACTACGTTAAACTTGCGAGTCTCTGAAAGTAAGCCACGCAACAGGACAAACTGCATGTGGGCCACCGGCCCAAGAGACTGGCAAGTGCGTCATGTGAAAAGCAATCTACGTGGCAGGATTAAGCCGTCTTCGCTCACTTATATCTATACGTAAAGACTGGCACGTACAGCGATTCTATTCGTTTCCCAGGAACTAGTACATCGCATGCACGTTTGTTAAATGCATGCGCATGCAGCACCCAAAACGGAGAGATGTCTTTCCTGCTGGGAGAAACAGCTGAGGGCGTCTTCTCGCAGTTGAACCCCTTTCGTTCCGTTATTAATCCTAGTATCAATAGCATAAGCATTTGGAGCGTTCCCCATTCACGTGTGGACTGCTATTAACAATTTGCGTTACATGATCCTAGCTAAAATTCTGCATATACAATTCCAACTACCGGCTCGTACACATTTCTAGAAACGAGCGCAAAACACAGCGTCAGGTTCCACCGAGACTCGAACTCGGATCGCTGGATTCAAAGTCCAGAGTGCTAACCATTACACCATGGAACCGAATGCCTGTAGCGGTCTTCAGTTCAGTAGCATCATGTCATTAAGCCGATGAGATGCGATGTTATTTCATGTAGCGTCCTCAGGAAGTGTTTGCGTGGCAAATGAAGCAACCAGGTAGGCTGAAAGTGGAAGGTGCACCTTCGAATGTAGCAAGAATTCTTGCCAGTATTCGTACATCAAGTGATGTCGAAGGCTCAGGTAATCAAAATCGCGCAACGGCCACTTTCTTATGGTGCATGCATTGTGCTGGAAGCAGCCTAGCTATGGAAACAGCTATGGACACAGAGTACTGGCGAAAACTGCGTGCTGACACAGAACGCTACGTAGTGGGCGGATAGTGCGTGACACGATAACATTTGCACTTCACACGGTCGAAATACTGACACACAACTCTAGCAGCTCTTTGAGCATTCACATACACTGGTGTTCAGCACAGCTCATGTTGTGGGTGTCGGATTAAGAAAGCTCTTTGAGAATATGGTCCAGATTGTATGCTGCAACTAGCAAGTGCGGCAAGATGTCAGTAGGTGGCGGGGTGCAGACGTGCTTCCTTGTGCGGCCTGTTGGTCTAGGGGTATGATTCCTGCTTTGGGTGCAGGAGGTTCCGGGTTCATATCCCGGACAGGCCCTACTTTTCAGTTTCGCGACAACCAAACACTACGTTAAACTTGCGAGTCTCTGAAAGTAAGCCACGCAACAGGACAAACTGCATGTGGGCCACCGGCCCAAGAGACTGGCAAGTGCGTCATGTGGAAAGCAATCTACGTGGCAGGATTAAGCCGTCTTCGCTCACTTATATCTATACGTAAAGACTGGCACGTACAGCGATTCTATTCGTTTCCCAGGAACTAGTACATCGCATGCACGTTTGTTAAATGCATGCGCATGCAGCACCCAAAACGGAGAGATGTCTTTCCTGCTGGGAGAAACAGCTGAGGGCGTCTTCTCGCAGTTGAACCCCTTTCGTTCCGTTATTAATCCTAGTATCAAAAGCATAAGCATTTGGAGCGTTCCCCATTCACGTGTGGACTGCTATTAACAATTTGCGTTACATGATCCTAGCTAAAATTCTGCATATACAATTCCAACTACCGGCTCGTACACATTTCTAGAAACGAGCGCAAAACACAGCGTCAGGTTCCACCGAGACTCGAACTCGGATCGCTGGATTCAAAGTCCAGAGTGCTAACCATTACACCATGGAACCGGATGCCTGTAGCGGTCTTGAGTTCAGTAGCATCATGTCATTAAGCCGATGACATGCGATGTTATTTCATGTAGCGTCCTCAGGAAGTGTTTGCGTGGCAAATGAAGCAACCAGGTAGGCTGAAAGTGGAAGGTGCACCTTCGAATGTAGCAAGAATTCTTGCCAGTATTCGTACATCAAGTGATGTCGAAGGCTCAGGTAATCAAAATCGCGCAACGGCCACTTTCGTATGGTGCATGCATTGTGCTGGAAGCAGCCTAGCTATGGAAACAGCTATGGACACAGAGTACTGGCGAAAACTGCGTGCTGACACAGAACGCTACGTAGTGGGCGGATAGTGCGTGACACGATATCATTTGCACTTCACACGGTCGAAAAACTGACACACAACTCTAGCAGCTCTTTGAGCATTCACATACACTGGTGTTCAGCACAGCTCATGTTGTGGGTGTCGGATTAAGAAAGCTCTTTGAGAATATGGTCCAGATTGTATGCTGCAACTAGCAAGTGTGGCAAAATGTCAGTAGGTGGCGGGGTGCAGACGTGCTTCCTTGTGCGGCCTGTTGGTCTAGGGGTATGATTCCTGCTTTGGGTGCAGGAGGTTCCGGGTTCATATCCCGGACAGGCCCTACTTTTCACTTTCGCGACAACCAAACACTACGTTAAACTTGCGAGTCTCTGAAAGTAAGCCACGCAACAGGACAAACTGCATGTGGGCCACCGGCCCAAGAGACTGGCAAGTGCGTCATGTGGAAAGCAATCTACGTGGCAGGATTAAGCCGTCTTCGCTCACTTATATCTATACGTAAAGACTGGCACGTACAGCGACTCCATTCGTTTCCCAGGAACTAGTACATCGCATGCACGTTTGTTAAATGCATGCGCATGCAGCACCCAAAACGGAGAGATGTCTTTCCTGCTGGGAGAAACAGCTGAGGGCGTCTTCTCGCAGTTGAACCCCTTTCGTTCCGTTATTAATCCTAGTATCAAAAGCATAAGCATTTGGAGCGTTCCCCATTCACGTGTGGACTGCTATTAACAATTTGCGTTACATGATCCTAGCTAAAATTCTGCATATACAATTCCAACTATAGGCTCGTACACATTTCTAGAAACGAGCGCAAAACACAGCGTCAGGTTCCACCGAGACTCGAACTCGGATCGCTGGATTCAAAGTCCAGAGTGCTAACCATTACACCATGGAACCGGATGCCTGTAGCGGTCTTCAGTTCAGTAGCATCATGTCATTAAGCCGATGAGATGCGATGTTATTTCATGTAGCGTCCTCAGGAAGTGTTTGCGTGGCAAATGAAGCAACCAGGTAGGCTGAAAGTGGAAGGTGCACCTTCGAATGTAGCAAGAATTCTTGGCAGTATTCGTACATCAAGTGATGTCGAAGGCTCAGGTAATCAAAATCGCGCAACGGCCACTTTCGTATGGTGCATGCATTGTGCTGGAAGCAGCCTAGCTATGGAAACAGCTATGGACACAGAGTACTGGCGAAAACTGCGTGCTGACACAGAACGCTACGTAGTGGGCGGATAGTGCGTGACACGATAACATTTGCACTTCACACGGTCGAAATACTGACACACAACTCTAGCAGCTCTTTGAGCATTCACATACACTGGTGTTCAGCACAGCTCATGTTGTGGGTGTCGGATTAAGAAAGCTCTTTGAGAATATGGTCCAGATTGTATGCTGCAACTAGCAAGTGCGGCAAGATGTCAGTAGGTGGCGGGGTGCAGACGTGCTTCCTTGTGCGGCCTGTTGGTCTAGGGGTATGATTCCTGCTTTGGGTGCAGGAGGTTCCGGGTTCATATCCCGGACAGGCCCTACTTTTCAGTTTCGCGACAACCAAACACTACGTTAAACTTGCGAGTCTCTGAAAGTAAGCCACGCAACAGGACAAACTGCATGTGGGCCACCGGCCCAAGAGACTGGCAAGTGCGTCATGTGGAAAGCAATCTACGTGGCAGGATTAAGCCGTCTTCGCTCACTTATATCTATACGTAAAGACTGGCACGTACAGCGACTCCATTCGTTTCCCAGGAACTAGTACATCGCATGCACGTTTGTTAAATGCATGCGCATGCAGCACCCAAAACGGAGAGATGTCTTTCCTGCTGGGAGAAACAGCTGAGGGCGTCTTCTCGCAGTTGAACCCCTTTCGTTCCGTTATTAATCCTAGTATCAAAAGCATAAGCATTTGGAGCGTTCCCCATTCACGTGTGGACTGCTATTAACAATTTGCGTTACATGATCCTAGCTAAAATTCTGCATATACAATTCCAACTACCGGCTCGTACACATTTCTAGAAACGAGCGCAAAACACAGCGTCAGGTTCCACCGAGACTCGAACTCGGATCGCTGGATTCAAAGTCCAGAGTGCTAACCATTACACCATGGAACCGGATGCCTGTAGCGGTCTTCAGTTCAGTAGCATCATGTCATTAAGCCGATGAGATGCGATGTTATTTCATGTAGCGTCCTCAGGAAGTGTTTGCGTGGCAAATGAAGCAACCAGGTAGGCTGAAAGTGGAAGGTGCACCTTCGAATGTAGCAAGAATTCTTGGCAGTATTCGTACATCAAGTGATGTCGAAGGCTCAGGTAATCAAAATCGCGCAACGGCCACTTTCGTATGGTGCATGCATTGTGCTGGAAGCAGCCTAGCTATGGAAACAGCTATGGACACAGAGTACTGGCGAAAACTGCGTGCTGACACAGAACGCTACGTAGTGGGCGGATAGTGCGTGACACGATAACATTTGCACTTCACACGGTCGAAATACTGACACACAACTCTAGCAGCTCTTTGAGCATTCACATACACTGGTGTTCAGCACAGCTCATGTTGTGGGTGTCGGATTAAGAAAGCTCTTTGAGAATATGGTCCAGATTGTATGCTGCAACTAGCAAGTGCGGCAAGATGTCAGTAGGTGGCGGGGTGCAGACGTGCTTCCTTGTGCGGCCTGTTGGTCTAGGGGTATGATTCCTGCTTTGGGTGCAGGAGGTTCCGGGTTCATATCCCGGACAGGCCCTACTTTTCAGTTTCGCGACAACCAAACACTACGTTAAACTTGCGAGTCTCTGAAAGTAAGCCACGCAACAGGACAAACTGCATGTGGGCCACCGGCCCAAGAGACTGGCAAGTGTGTCATGTGGAAAGCAATCTACGTGGCAGGATTAAGCCGTCTTCGCTCACTTATATCTATACGTAAAGACTGGCACGTACAGCGATTCTATTCGTTTCCCAGGAACTAGTACATCGCATGCACGTTTGTTAAATGCATGCGCATGCAGCACCCAAAACGGAGAGATGTCTTTCCTGCTGGGAGAAACAGCTGAGGGCGTCTTCTCGCAGTTGAACCCCTTTCGTTCCGTTATTAATCCTAGTATCAATAGCATAAGCATTTGGAGCGTTCCCCATTCACGTGTGGACTGCTATTAACAATTTGCGTTACATGATCCTAGCTAAAATTCTGCATATACAATTCCAACTACCGGCTCGTACACATTTCTAGAAACGAGCGCAAAACACAGCGTCAGGTTCCACCGAGACTCGAACTCGGATCGCTGGATTCAAAGTCCAGAGTGCTAACCATTACACCATGGAACCGAATGCCTGTAGCGGTCTTCAGTTCAGTAGCATCATGTCATTAAGCCGATGAGATGCGATGTTATTTCATGTAGCGTCCTCAGGAAGTGTTTGCGTGGCAAATGAAGCAACCAGGTAGGCTGAAAGTGGAAGGTGCACCTTCGAATGTAGCAAGAATTCTTGCCAGTATTCGTACATCAAGTGATGTCGAAGGCTCAGGTAATCAAAATCGCGCAACGGCCACTTTCTTATGGTGCATGCATTGTGCTGGAAGCAGCCTAGCTATGGAAACAGCTATGGACACAGAGTACTGGCGAAAACTGCGTGCTGACACAGAACGCTACGTAGTGGGCGGATAGTGCGTGACACGATAACATTTGCACTTCACACGGTCGAAATACTGACACACAACTCTAGCAGCTCTTTGAGCATTCACATACACTGGTGTTCAGCACAGCTCATGTTGTGGGTGTCGGATTAAGAAAGCTCTTTGAGAATATGGTCCAGATTGTATGCTGCAACTAGCAAGTGCGGCAAGATGTCAGTAGGTGGCGGGGTGCAGACGTGCTTCCTTGTGCGGCCTGTTGGTCTAGGGGTATGATTCCTGCTTTGGGTGCAGGAGGTTCCGGGTTCATATCCCGGACAGGCCCTACTTTTCAGTTTCGCGACAACCAAACACTACGTTAAACTTGCGAGTCTCTGAAAGTAAGCCACGCAACAGGACAAACTGCATGTGGGCCACCGGCCCAAGAGACTGGCAAGTGCGTCATGTGGAAAGCAATCTACGTGGCAGGATTAAGCCGTCTTCGCTCACTTATATCTATACGTAAAGACTGGCACGTACAGCGATTCTATTCGTTTCCCAGGAACTAGTACATCGCATGCACGTTTGTTAAATGCATGCGCATGCAGCACCCAAAACGGAGAGATGTCTTTCCTGCTGGGAGAAACAGCTGAGGGCGTCTTCTCGCAGTTGAACCCCTTTCGTTCCGTTATTAATCCTAGTATCAAAAGCATAAGCATTTGGAGCGTTCCCCATTCACGTGTGGACTGCTATTAACAATTTGCGTTACATGATCCTAGCTAAAATTCTGCATATACAATTCCAACTACCGGCTCGTACACATTTCTAGAAACGAGCGCAAAACACAGCGTCAGGTTCCACCGAGACTCGAACTCGGATCGCTGGATTCAAAGTCCAGAGTGCTAACCATTACACCATGGAACCGGATGCCTGTAGCGGTCTTGAGTTCAGTAGCATCATGTCATTAAGCCGATGACATGCGATGTTATTTCATGTAGCGTCCTCAGGAAGTGTTTGCGTGGCAAATGAAGCAACCAGGTAGGCTGAAAGTGGAAGGTGCACCTTCGAATGTAGCAAGAATTCTTGCCAGTATTCGTACATCAAGTGATGTCGAAGGCTCAGGTAATCAAAATCGCGCAACGGCCACTTTCGTATGGTGCATGCATTGTGCTGGAAGCAGCCTAGCTATGGAAACAGCTATGGACACAGAGTACTGGCGAAAACTGCGTGCTGACACAGAACGCTACGTAGTGGGCGGATAGTGCGTGACACGATATCATTTGCACTTCACACGGTCGAAAAACTGACACACAACTCTAGCAGCTCTTTGAGCATTCACATACACTGGTGTTCAGCACAGCTCATGTTGTGGGTGTCGGATTAAGAAAGCTCTTTGAGAATATGGTCCAGATTGTATGCTGCAACTAGCAAGTGTGGCAAAATGTCAGTAGGTGGCGGGGTGCAGACGTGCTTCCTTGTGCGGCCTGTTGGTCTAGGGGTATGATTCCTGCTTTGGGTGCAGGAGGTTCCGGGTTCATATCCCGGACAGGCCCTACTTTTCACTTTCGCGACAACCAAACACTACGTTAAACTTGCGAGTCTCTGAAAGTAAGCCACGCAACAGGACAAACTGCATGTGGGCCACCGGCCCAAGAGACTGGCAAGTGCGTCATGTGGAAAGCAATCTACGTGGCAGGATTAAGCCGTCTTCGCTCACTTATATCTATACGTAAAGACTGGCACGTACAGCGACTCCATTCGTTTCCCAGGAACTAGTACATCGCATGCACGTTTGTTAAATGCATGCGCATGCAGCACCCAAAACGGAGAGATGTCTTTCCTGCTGGGAGAAACAGCTGAGGGCGTCTTCTCGCAGTTGAACCCCTTTCGTTCCGTTATTAATCCTAGTATCAAAAGCATAAGCATTTGGAGCGTTCCCCATTCACGTGTGGACTGCTATTAACAATTTGCGTTACATGATCCTAGCTAAAATTCTGCATATACAATTCCAACTATAGGCTCGTACACATTTCTAGAAACGAGCGCAAAACACAGCGTCAGGTTCCACCGAGACTCGAACTCGGATCGCTGGATTCAAAGTCCAGAGTGCTAACCATTACACCATGGAACCGGATGCCTGTAGCGGTCTTCAGTTCAGTAGCATCATGTCATTAAGCCGATGAGATGCGATGTTATTTCATGTAGCGTCCTCAGGAAGTGTTTGCGTGGCAAATGAAGCAACCAGGTAGGCTGAAAGTGGAAGGTGCACCTTCGAATGTAGCAAGAATTCTTGGCAGTATTCGTACATCAAGTGATGTCGAAGGCTCAGGTAATCAAAATCGCGCAACGGCCACTTTCGTATGGTGCATGCATTGTGCTGGAAGCAGCCTAGCTATGGAAACAGCTATGGACACAGAGTACTGGCGAAAACTGCGTGCTGACACAGAACGCTACGTAGTGGGCGGATAGTGCGTGACACGATAACATTTGCACTTCACACGGTCGAAATACTGACACACAACTCTAGCAGCTCTTTGAGCATTCACATACACTGGTGTTCAGCACAGCTCATGTTGTGGGTGTCGGATTAAGAAAGCTCTTTGAGAATATGGTCCAGATTGTATGCTGCAACTAGCAAGTGCGGCAAGATGTCAGTAGGTGGCGGGGTGCAGACGTGCTTCCTTGTGCGGCCTGTTGGTCTAGGGGTATGATTCCTGCTTTGGGTGCAGGAGGTTCCGGGTTCATATCCCGGACAGGCCCTACTTTTCAGTTTCGCGACAACCAAACACTACGTTAAACTTGCGAGTCTCTGAAAGTAAGCCACGCAACAGGACAAACTGCATGTGGGCCACCGGCCCAAGAGACTGGCAAGTGCGTCATGTGGAAAGCAATCTACGTGGCAGGATTAAGCCGTCTTCGCTCACTTATATCTATACGTAAAGACTGGCACGTACAGCGACTCCATTCGTTTCCCAGGAACTAGTACATCGCATGCACGTTTGTTAAATGCATGCGCATGCAGCACCCAAAACGGAGAGATGTCTTTCCTGCTGGGAGAAACAGCTGAGGGCGTCTTCTCGCAGTTGAACCCCTTTCGTTCCGTTATTAATCCTAGTATCAAAAGCATAAGCATTTGGAGCGTTCCCCATTCACGTGTGGACTGCTATTAACAATTTGCGTTACATGATCCTAGCTAAAATTCTGCATATACAATTCCAACTACCGGCTCGTACACATTTCTAGAAACGAGCGCAAAACACAGCGTCAGGTTCCACCGAGACTCGAACTCGGATCGCTGGATTCAAAGTCCAGAGTGCTAACCATTACACCATGGAACCGGATGCCTGTAGCGGTCTTCAGTTCAGTAGCATCATGTCATTAAGCCGATGAGATGCGATGTTATTTCATGTAGCGTCCTCAGGAAGTGTTTGCGTGGCAAATGAAGCAACCAGGTAGGCTGAAAGTGGAAGGTGCACCTTCGAATGTAGCAAGAATTCTTGGCAGTATTCGTACATCAAGTGATGTCGAAGGCTCAGGTAATCAAAATCGCGCAACGGCCACTTTCGTATGGTGCATGCATTGTGCTGGAAGCAGCCTAGCTATGGAAACAGCTATGGACACAGAGTACTGGCGAAAACTGCGTGCTGACACAGAACGCTACGTAGTGGGCGGATAGTGCGTGACACGATAACATTTGCACTTCACACGGTCGAAATACTGACACACAACTCTAGCAGCTCTTTGAGCATTCACATACACTGGTGTTCAGCACAGCTCATGTTGTGGGTGTCGGATTAAGAAAGCTCTTTGAGAATATGGTCCAGATTGTATGCTGCAACTAGCAAGTGCGGCAAGATGTCAGTAGGTGGCGGGGTGCAGACGTGCTTCCTTGTGCGGCCTGTTGGTCTAGGGGTATGATTCCTGCTTTGGGTGCAGGAGGTTCCGGGTTCATATCCCGGACAGGCCCTACTTTTCAGTTTCGCGACAACCAAACACTACGTTAAACTTGCGAGTCTCTGAAAGTAAGCCACGCAACAGGACAAACTGCATGTGGGCCACCGGCCCAAGAGACTGGCAAGTGTGTCATGTGGAAAGCAATCTACGTGGCAGGATTAAGCCGTCTTCGCTCACTTATATCTATACGTAAAGACTGGCACGTACAGCGATTCTATTCGTTTCCCAGGAACTAGTACATCGCATGCACGTTTGTTAAATGCATGCGCATGCAGCACCCAAAACGGAGAGATGTCTTTCCTGCTGGGAGAAACAGCTGAGGGCGTCTTCTCGCAGTTGAACCCCTTCCGTTCCGTTATTAATCCTAGTATCAAAAGCATAAGCATTTGGAGCGTTCCCCATTCACGTGTGGACTGCTATTAACAATTTGCGTTACATGATCCTAGCTAAAATTCTGCATATACAATTCCAACTACCGGCTCGTACACATTTCTAGAAACGAGCGCAAAACACAGCGTCAGGTTCCACCGAGACTCGAACTCGGATCGCTGGATTCAAAGTCCAGAGTGCTAACCATTACACCATGGAACCGGATGCCTGTAGCGGTCTTCAGTTCAGTAGCATCATGTCATTAAGCCGATGAGATGCGATGTTATTTCATGTAGCGTCCTCAGGTAGTGTTTGCGTGGCAAATGAAGCAACCAAGTAGGCTGAAAGTGGAAGGTGCACCTTCGAATGTAGCAAGAATTCTTGCCAGTATTCGTACATCAAGTGGTGTCGAAGGCTCAGGTAATCAAAATCGCGCAACGGCCACTTTCGTATGGTGCATGCATTGTGCTGGAAGCAGCCTAGCTATGGAAACAGCTATGGACACAGAGTACTGGCGAAAACTGCGTGCTGACACAGAACGCTACGTAGTGGGCGGATAGTGCGTGACACGATAACATTTGCACTTCACACGGTCGAAAAACTGACACACAACTCTAGCAGCTCTTTGAGCATTCACATACACTGGTGTTCAGCACAGCTCATGTTGTGGGTGTCGGATTAAGAAAGCTCTTTGAGAATATGGTCCAGATTGTATGCTGCAACTAGCAAGTGCGGCAAGATGTCAGTAGGTGGCGGGGTGCAGACGTGCTTCCTTGTGCGGCCTGTTGGTCTAGGGGTATGATTCCTGCTTTGGGTGCAGGAGGTTCCGGGTTCATATCCCGGACAGGCCCTACTTTTCAGTTTCGCGACAACCAAACACTACGTTAAACTTGCGAGTCTCTGAAAGTAAGCCACGCAACAGGACAAACTGCATGTGGGCCACCGGCCCAAGAGACTGGCAAGTGCGTCATGTGAAAAGCAATCTACGTGGCAGGATTAAGCCGTCTTCGCTCACTTATATCTATACGTAAAGACTGGCACGTACAGCGATTCTATTCGTTTCCCAGGAACTAGTACATCGCATGCACGTTTGTTAAATGCATGCGCATGCAGCACCCAAAACGGAGAGATGTCTTTCCTGCTGGGAGAAACAGCTGAGGGCGTCTTCTCGCAGTTGAACCCCTTTCGTTCCGTTATAATCCTAGTATCAAAAGCATAAGCATTTGGAGCGTTCCCCATTCACGTGTGGACTGCTATTAACAATTTGCGTTACATGATCCTAGCTAAAATTCTGCATATACAATTCCAACTACCGGCTCGTACACATTTCTAGAAACGAGCGCAAAACACAGCGTCAGGTTCCACCGAGACTCGAACTCGGATCGCTGGATTCAAAGTCCAGAGTGCTAACCATTACACCATGGAACCGGATGCCTGTAGCGGTCTTCAGTTCAGTAGCATCATGTCATTAAGCCGATGAGATGCGATGTTATTTCATGTAGCGTCCTCAGGAAGTGTTTGCGTGGCAAATGAAGCAACCAAGTAGGCTGAAAGTGGAAGGTGCACCTTCGAATGTAGCAAGAATTCTTGCCAGTATTCGTACATCAAGTGGTGTCGAAGGCTCAGGTAATCAAAATCGCGCAACGGCCACTTTCGTATGGTGCATGCATTGTGCTGGAAGCAGCCTAGCTATGGAAACAGCTATGGACACAGAGTACTGGCGAAAACTGCGTGCTGACACAGAACGCTACGTAGTGGGCGGATAGTGCGTGACACGATAACATTTGCACTTCACACGGTCGAAATACTGACACACAACTCTAGCAGCTCTTTGAGCATTCACATACACTGGAGTTCAGCACAGCTCATGTTGTGGGTGTCGGATTAAGAAAGCTCTTTGAGAATATGGTCCAGATTGTATGCTGCAACTAGCAAGTGCGGCAAGATGTCAGTAGGTGGCGGGGTGCAGACGTGCTTCCTTGTGCGGCCTGTTGGTCTAGGGGTATGATTCCTGCTTTGGGTGCAGGAGGTTCCGGGTTCATACCCCGGACAGGCCCTACTTTTCACTTTCGCGACAACCAAACACTACGTTAAACTTGCGAGTCTCTGAAAGTAAGCCACGCAACAGGACAAACTGCATGGGGGCCACCGGCCCAAGAGACTGGCAAGTGCGTCATGTGGAAAGCAATCTACGTGGCAGGATTAAGCCGTCTTCGCTCACTTATATCTATACGTAAAGACTGGCACGTACAGCGATTCTATTCGTTTCCCAGGAACTAGTACATCGCATGCACGTTTGTTAAATGCATGCGCATGCAGCACCCAAAACGGAGAGATGTCTTTCCTGCTGGGAGAAACAGCTGAGGGCGTCTTCTCGCAGTTGAACCCCTTTCGTTCCGTTATTAATCCTAGTATCAAAAGCATAAGCATTTGGAGCGTTCCCCATTCACGTGTGGACTGCTATTAACAATTTGCGTTACATGATCCTAGCTAAAATTCTGCATATACAATTCCAACTACCGGCTCGTACACATTTCTAGAAACGAGCGCAAAACACAGCGTCAGGTTCCACCGAGACTCGAACTCGGATCGCTGGATTCAAAGTCCAGAGTGCTAACCATTACACCATGGAACCGGATGCATGTAGCAGTCTTCAGTTCAGTAGCATCATGTCATTAAGCCGATGAGATGCGATGTTATTTCATGTAGCGTCCTCAGGAAGTGTTTGCGTGGCAAATGAAGCAACCAAGTAGGCTGAATGTGGAAGGTGCACCTTCGATTGTAGCAAGAATTCTTGCCAGTATTCGTACATCAAGTGATGTCGAAGGCTCAGGTAATCAAAATCGCGCAACGGCCACTTTCGTATGGTGCATGCATTGTGCTGGAAGCAGCCTAGCTATGGAAACAGCTATGGACACAGAGTACTGGCGAAAACTGCGTGCTGACACAGAACGCTACGTAGTGGGCGGATAGTGCGTGACACGATAACATTTGCACTTCACACGGTCGAAATACTGACACACAACTCTAGCAGCTCTTTGAGCATTCACATACACTGGTGTTCAGCACAGCTCATGTTGTGGGTGTCGGATTAAGAAAGCTCTTTGAGAATATGGTCCAGATTGTATGCTGCAACTAGCAAGTGCGGCAAGATGTCAGTAGGTGGCGGGGTGCAGACGTGCTTCCTTGTGCGGCCTGTTGGTCTAGGGGTATGATTCCTGCTTTGGGTGCAGGAGGTTCCGGGTTCATATCCCGGACAGGCCCTACTTTTCAGTTTCGCGACAACCAAACACTACGTTAAACTTGCGAGTCTCTGAAAGTAAGCCACGCAACAGGACAAACTGCATGTGGGCCACCGGCCCAAGAGACTGGCAAGTGCGTCATGTGAAAAGCAATCTACGTGGCAGGATTAAGCCGTCTTCGCTCACTTATATCTATACGTAAAGACTGGCACGTACAACGATTCTATTCGTTTCCCAGGAACTAGTACATCGCATGCACGTTTGTTAAATGCATGCGCATGCAGCACCCAAAACGGAGAGATGTCTTTCCTGCTGGGAGAAACAGCTGAGGGCGTCTTCTCGCAGTTGAACCCCTTTCGTTCCGTTATTAATCCTAGTATCAAAAGCATAAGCATTTGGAGCGTTCCCCATTCACGTGTGGACTGCTATTAACAATTTGCGTTACATGATCCTAGCTAAAATTCTGCATATACAATTCCAACTACCGGCTCGTACACATTTCTAGAAACGAGCGCAAAACACAGCGTCAGGTTCCACCGAGACTCGAACTCGGATCGCTGGATTCAAAGTCCAGAGTGCTAACCATTACACCATGGAACCAGATGCCTGTAGCGGTCTTCAGTTCAGTAGCATGATGTCATTAAGCCGATGAGATGCGATGTTATTTCATGTAGCGTCCTCAGGAAGTGTTTGCGTGGCAAATGAAGCAACCAGGTAGGCTGAAAGTGGAAGGTGCACCTTCGAATGTAGCAAGAATTCTTGCCAGTATTCGTACATCAAGTGATGTCGAAGGCTCAGGTAATCAAAATCGCGCAACGGCCACTTTCGTATGGTGCATGCATTGTGCTGGAAGCAGCCTAGCTATGGAAACAGCTATGGACACAGAGTACTGGCGAAAACTGCGTGCTGACACAGAACGCTACGTAGTGGGCGGATAGTGCGTGACACGATAACATTTGCACTTCACACGGTCGAAATACTGACACACAACTCTAGCAGCTCTTTGAGCATTCACATACACTGGTGTTCAGCACAGCTCATGTTGTGGGTGTCGGATTAAGAAAGCTCTTTGAGAATATGGTCCAGATTGTATGCTGCAACTAGCAAGTGCGGCAAGATGTCAGTAGGTGGCGGGGTGCAGACGTGCTTCCTTGTGCGGCCTGTTGGTCTAGGGGTATGATTCCTGCTTTGGGTGCAGGAGGTTCCGGGTTCATATCCCGGACAGGCCCTACTTTTCACTTTCGCGACAACCAAACACTACGTTAAACTTGCGAGTCTCTGAAAGTAAGCCACGCAACAGGACAAACTGCATGTGGGCCACCGGCCCAAGAGACTGGCAAGTGCGTCATGTGGAAAGCAATCTACGTGGCAGGATTAAGCCGTCTTCGCTCACTTATATCTATACGTAAAGACTGGCACGTACAGCGATTCTATTCGTTTCCCAGGAACTAGTACATCGCATGCACGTTTGTTAAATGCATGCGCATGCAGCACCCAAAACGGAGAGATGTCTTTCCTGCTGGGAGAAACAGCTGAGGGCGTCTTCTCGCAGTTGAACCCCTTTCGTTCCGTTATTAATCCTAGTATCAAAAGCATAAGCATTTGGAGCGTTCCCCATTCACGTGTGGACTGCTATTAACAATTTGCGTTACATGATCCTAGCTAAAATTCTGCATATACAATTCCAACTACCGGCTCGTACACATTTCTAGAAACGAGCGCAAAACACAGCGTCAGGTTCCACCGAGACTCGAACTCGGATCGCTGGATTCAAAGTCCAGAGTGCTAACCATTACACCATGGAACCGGATGCCTGTAGCGGTCTTGAGTTCAGTAGCATCATGTCATTAAGCCGATGAGATGCGATGTTATTTCATGTAGCGTCCTCAGGAAGTGTTTGCGTGGCAAATGAAGCAACCAGGTAGGCTGAAAGTGGAAGGTGCACCTTCGAATGTAGCAAGAATTCTTGCCAGTATTCGTACATCAAGTGATGTCGAAGGCTCAGGTAATCAAAATCGCGCAACGGCCACTTTCGTATGGTGCATGCATTGTGCTGGAAGCAGCCTAGCTATGGAAACAGCTATGGACACAGAGTACTGGCGAAAACTGCGTGCTGACACAGAACGCTACGTAGTGGGCGGATAGTGCGTGACACGATAACATTTGCACTTCACACGGTCGAAAAACTGACACACAACTCTAGCAGCTCTTTGAGCATTCACATACACTGGTGTTCAGCACAGCTCATGTTGTGGGTGTCGGATTAAGAAAGCTCTTTGAGAATATGGTCCAGATTGTATGCTGCAACTAGCAAGTGTGGCAAAATGTCAGTAGGTGGCGGGTTGCAGACGTGCTTCCTTGTGCGGCCTGTTGGTCTAGGGGTATGATTCCTGCTTTGGGTGCAGGAGGTTCCGGGTTCATATCCCGGACAGGCCCTACTTTTCACTTTCGCGACAACCAAACACTACGTTAAACTTGCGAGTCTCTGAAAGTAAGCCACGCAACAGGACAAACTGCATGTGGGCCACCGGCCCAAGAGACTGGCAAGTGCGTCATGTGGAAAGCAATCTACGTGGCAGGATTAAGCCGTCTTCGCTCACTTATATCTATACGTAAAGACTGGCACGTACAGCGACTCCATTCGTTTCCCAGGAACTAGTACATCGCATGCACGTTTGTTAAATGCATGCGCATGCAGCACCCAAAACGGAGAGATGTCTTTCCTGCTGGGAGAAACAGCTGAGGGCGTCTTCTCGCAGTTGAACCCCTTTCGTTCCGTTATTAATCCTAGTATCAAAAGCATAAGCATTTGGAGCGTTCCCCATTCACGTGTGGACTGCTATTAACAATTTGCGTTACATGATCCTAGCTAAAATTCTGCATATACAATTCCAACTACCGGCTCGTACACATTTCTAGAAACGAGCGCAAAACACAGCGTCAGGTTCCACCGAGACTCGAACTCGGATCGCTGGATTCAAAGTCCAGAGTGCTAACCATTACACCATGGAACCGGATGCCTGTAGCGGTCTTCAGTTCAGTAGCATCATGTCATTAAGCCGATGAGATGCGATGTTATTTCATGTAGCGTCCTCAGGAAGTGTTTGCGTGGCAAATGAAGCAACCAGGTAGGCTGAAAGTGGAAGGTGCACCTTCGAATGTAGCAAGAATTCTTGGCAGTATTCGTACATCAAGTGATGTCGAAGGCTCAGGTAATCAAAATCGCGCAACGGCCACTTTCGTATGGTGCATGCATTGTGCTGGAAGCAGCCTAGCTATGGAAACAGCTATGGACACAGAGTACTGGCGAAAACTGCGTGCTGACACAGAACGCTACGTAGTGGGCGGATAGTGCGTGACACGATAACATTTGCACTTCACACGGTCGAAAAACTGACACACAACTCTAGCAGCTCTTTGAGCATTCACATACACTGGTGTTCAGCACAGCTCATGTTGTGGGTGTCGGATTAAGAAAGCTCTTTGAGAATATGGTCCAGATTGTATGCTGCAACTAGCAAGTGTGGCAAAATGTCAGTAGGTGGCGGGTTGCAGACGTGCTTCCTTGTGCGGCCTGTTGGTCTAGGGGTATGATTCCTGCTTTGGGTGCAGGAGGTTCCGGGTTCATATCCCGGACAGGCCCTACTTTTCACTTTCGCGACAACCAAACACTACGTTAAACTTGCGAGTCTCTGAAAGTAAGCCACGCAACAGGACAAACTGCATGTGGGCCACCGGCCCAAGAGACTGGCAAGTGCGTCATGTGGAAAGCAATCTACGTGGCAGGATTAAGCCGTCTTCGCTCACTTATATCTATACGTAAAGACTGGCACGTACAGCGACTCCATTCGTTTCCCAGGAACTAGTACATCGCATGCACGTTTGTTAAATGCATGCGCATGCAGCACCCAAAACGGAGAGATGTCTTTCCTGCTGGGAGAAACAGCTGAGGGCGTCTTCTCGCAGTTGAACCCCTTTCGTTCCGTTATTAATCCTAGTATCAAAAGCATAAGCATTTGGAGCGTTCCCCATTCACGTGTGGACTGCTATTAACAATTTGCGTTACATGATCCTAGCTAAAATTCTGCATATACAATTCCAACTACCGGCTCGTACACATTTCTAGAAACGAGCGCAAAACACAGCGTCAGGTTCCACCGAGACTCGAACTCGGATCGCTGGATTCAAAGTCCAGAGTGCTAACCATTACACCATGGAACCGGATGCCTGTAGCGGTCTTCAGTTCAGTAGCATCATGTCATTAAGCCGATGAGATGCGATGTTATTTCATGTAGCGTCCTCAGGAAGTGTTTGCGTGGCAAATGAAGCAACCAGGTAGGCTGAAAGTGGAAGGTGCACCTTCGAATGTAGCAAGAATTCTTGGCAGTATTCGTACATCAAGTGATGTCGAAGGCTCAGGTAATCAAAATCGCGCAACGGCCACTTTCGTATGGTGCATGCATTGTGCTGGAAGCAGCCTAGCTATGGAAACAGCTATGGACACAGAGTACTGGCGAAAACTGCGTGCTGACACAGAACGCTACGTAGTGGGCGGATAGTGCGTGACACGATAACATTTGCACTTCACACGGTCGAAATACTGACACACAACTCTAGCAGCTCTTTGAGCATTCACATACACTGGTGTTCAGCACAGCTCATGTTGTGGGTGTCGGATTAAGAAAGCTCTTTGAGAATATGGTCCAGATTGTATGCTGCAACTAGCAAGTGCGGCAAGATGTCAGTAGGTGGCGGGGTGCAGACGTGCTTCCTTGTGCGGCCTGTTGGTCTAGGGGTATGATTCCTGCTTTGGGTGCAGGAGGTTCCGGGTTCATATCCCGGACAGGCCCTACTTTTCAGTTTCGCGACAACCAAACACTACGTTAAACTTGCGAGTCTCTGAAAGTAAGCCACGCAACAGGACAAACTGCATGTGGGCCACCGGCCCAAGAGACTGGCAAGTGCGTCATGTGGAAAGCAATCTACGTGGCAGGATTAAGCCGTCTTCGCTCACTTATATCTATACGTAAAGACTGGCACGTACAGCGATTCTATTCGTTTCCCAGGAACTAGTACATCGCATGCACGTTTGTTAAATGCATGCGCATGCAGCACCCAAAACGGAGAGATGTCTTTCCTGCTGGGAGAAACAGCTGAGGGCGTCTTCTCGCAGTTGAACCCCTTTGGTTCCGTTATTAATCCTAGTATCAAAAGCATAAGCATTTGGAGCGTTCCCCATTCACGTGTGGACTGCTATTAACAATTTGCGTTACATGATCCTAGCTAAAATTCTGCATATACAATTCCAACTACCGGCTCGTACACATTTCTAGAAACGAGCGCAAAACACAGCGTCAGGTTCCACCGAGACTCGAACTCGGATCGCTGGATTCAAAGTCCAGAGTGCTAACCATTACACCATGGAACCGGATGCCTGTAGCGGTCTTCAGTTCAGTAGCATCATGTCATTAAGCCGATGAGATGCGATGTTATTTCATGTAGCGTCCTCAGGAAGTGTTTGCGTGGCAAATGAAGCAACCAAGTAGGCTGAAAGTGGAAGGTGCACCTTCGAATGTAGCAAGAATTCTTGCCAGTATTCGTACATCAAGTGGTGTCGAAGGCTCAGGTAATCAAAATCGCGCAACGGCCACTTTCGTATGGTGCATGCATTGTGCTGGAAGCAGCCTAGCTATGGAAACAGCTATGGACACAGAGTACTGGCGAAAACTGCGTGCTGACACAGAACGCTACGTAGTGGACGGATAGTGCGTGACACGATAACATTTGCACTTCACACGGTCGAAAAACTGACACACAACTCTAGCAGCTCTTTGAGCATTCACATACACTGGTGTTCAGCACAGCTCATGTTGTGGGTGTCGGATTAAGAAAGCTCTTTGAGAATATGGTCCAGATTGTATGCTGCAACTAGCAAGTGCGGCAAGATGTCAGTAGGTGGCGGGGTGCAGACGTGCTTCCTTGTGCGGCCTGTTGGTCTAGGGGTATGATTCCTGCTTTGGGTGCAGGAGGTTCCGGGTTCATATCCCGGACAGGCCCTACTTTTCAGTTTCGCGACAACCAAACACTACGTTAAACTTGCGAGTCTCTGAAAGTAAGCCACGCAACAGGACAAACTGCATGTGGGCCACCGGCCCAAGAGACTGGCAAGTGCGTCATGTGAAAAGCAATCTACGTGGCAGGATTAAGCCGTCTTCGCTCACTTATATCTATACGTAAAGACTGGCACGTACAGCGATTCTATTCGTTTCCCAGGAACTAGTACATCGCATGCACGTTTGTTAAATGCATGCGCATGCAGCACCCAAAACGGAGAGATGTCTTTCCTGCTGGGAGAAACAGCTGAGGGCGTCTTCTCGCAGTTGAACCCCTTTCGTTCCGTTATTAATCCTAGTATCAAAAGCATAAGCATTTGGAGCGTTCCCCATTCACGTGTGGACTGCTATTAACAATTTGCGTTACATGATCCTAGCTAAAATTCTGCATATACAATTCCAACTACCGGCTCGTACACATTTCTAGAAACGAGCGCAAAACACAGCGTCAGGTTCCACCGAGACTCGAACTCGGATCGCTGGATTCAAAGTCCAGAGTGCTAACCATTACACCATGGAACCGGATGCATGTAGCAGTCTTCAGTTCAGTAGCATCATGTCATTAAGCCGATGAGATGCGATGTTATTTCATGTAGCGTCCTCAGGAAGTGTTTGCGTGGCAAATGAAGCAACCAAGTAGGCTGAAAGTGGAAGGTGCACCTTCGATTGTAGCAAGAATTCTTGCCAGTATTCGTACATCAAGTGATGTCGAAGGCTCAGGTAATCAAAATCGCGCAACGGCCACTTTCGTATGGTGCATGCATTGTGCTGGAAGCAGCCTAGCTATGGAAACAGCTATGGACACAGAGTACTGGCGAAAACTGCGTGCTGACACAGAACGCTACGTAGTGGGCGGATAGTGCGTGACACGATAACATTTGCACTTCACACGGTCGAAATACTGACACACAACTCTAGCAGCTCTTTGAGCATTCACATACACTGGTGTTCAGCACAGCTCATGTTGTGGGTGTCGGATTAAGAAAGCTCTTTGAGAATATGGTCCAGATTGTATGCTGCAACTAGCAAGTGCGGCAAGATGTCAGTAGGTGGCGGGGTGCAGACGTGCTTCCTTGTGCGGCCTGTTGGTCTAGGGGTATGATTCCTGCTTTGGGTGCAGGAGGTTCCGGGTTCATATCCCGGACAGGCCCTACTTTTCAGTTTCGCGACAACCAAACACTACGTTAAACTTGCGAGTCTCTGAAAGTAAGCCACGCAACAGGACAAACTGCATGTGGGCCACCGGCCCAAGAGACTGGCAAGTGCGTCATGTGAAAAGCAATCTACGTGGCAGGATTAAGCCGTCTTCGCTCACTTATATCTATACGTAAAGACTGGCACGTACAACGATTCTATTCGTTTCCCAGGAACTAGTACATCGCATGCACGTTTGTTAAATGCATGCGCATGCAGCACCCAAAACGGAGAGATGTCTTTCCTGCTGGGAGAAACAGCTGAGGGCGTCTTCTCGCAGTTGAACCCCTTTCGTTCCGTTATTAATCCTAGTATCAAAAGCATAAGCATTTGGAGCGTTCCCCATTCACGTGTGGACTGCTATTAACAATTTGCGTTACATGATCCTAGCTAAAATTCTGCATATACAATTCCAACTACCGGCTCGTACACATTTCTAGAAACGAGCGCAAAACACAGCGTCAGGTTCCACCGAGACTCGAACTCGGATCGCTGGATTCAAAGTCCAGAGTGCTAACCATTACACCATGGAACCGGATGCCTGTAGCGGTCTTCAGTTCAGTAGCATCATGTCATTAAGCCGATGAGATGCGATGTTATTTCATGTAGCGTCCTCAGGAAGTGTTTGCGTGGCAAATGAAGCAACCAGGTAGGCTGAAAGTGGAAGGTGCACCTTCGAATGTAGCAAGAATTCTTGCCAGTATTCGTACATCAAGTGATGTCGAAGGCTCAGGTAATCAAAATCGCGCAACGGCCACTTTCGTATGGTGCATGCATTGTGCTGGAAGCAGCCTAGCTATGGAAACAGCTATGGACACAGAGTACTGGCGAAAACTGCGTGCTGACACAGAACGCTACGTAGTGGGCGGATAGTGCGTGACACGATAACATTTGCACTTCACACGGTCGAAATACTGACACACAACTCTAGCAGCTCTTTGAGCATTCACATACACTGGTGTTCAGCACAGCTCATGTTGTGGGTGTCGGATTAAGAAAGCTCTTTGAGAATATGGTCCAGATTGTATGCTGCAACTAGCAAGTGCGGCAAGATGTCAGTAGGTGGCGGGGTGCAGACGTGCTTCCTTGTGCGGCCTGTTGGTCTAGGGGTATGATTCCTGCTTTGGGTGCAGGAGGTTCCGGGTTCATATCCCGGACAGGCCCTACTTTTCAGTTTCGCGACAACCAAACACTACGTTAAACTTGCGAGTCTCTGAAAGTAAGCCACGCAACAGGACAAACTGCATGTGGGCCACCGGCCCAAGAGACTGGCAAGTGCGTCATGTGAAAAGCAATCTACGTGGCAGGATTAAGCCGTCTTCGCTCACTTATATCTATACGTAAAGACTGGCACGTACAACGATTCTATTCGTTTCCCAGGAACTAGTACATCGCATGCACGTTTGTTAAATGCATGCGCATGCAGCACCCAAAACGGAGAGATGTCTTTCCTGCTGGGAGAAACAGCTGAGGGCGTCTTCTCGCAGTTGAACCCCTTTCGTTCCGTTATTAATCCTAGTATCAAAAGCATAAGCATTTGGAGCGTTCCCCATTCACGTGTGGACTGCTATTAACAATTTGCGTTACATGATCCTAGCTAAAATTCTGCATATACAATTCCAACTACCGGCTCGTACACATTTCTAGAAACGAGCGCAAAACACAGCGTCAGGTTCCACCGAGACTCGAACTCGGATCGCTGGATTCAAAGTCCAGAGTGCTAACCATTACACCATGGAACCGGATGCCTGTAGCGGTCTTCAGTTCAGTAGCATCATGTCATTAAGCCGATGAGATGCGATGTTATTTCATGTAGCGTCCTCAGGAAGTGTTTGCGTGGCAAATGAAGCAACCAGGTAGGCTGAAAGTGGAAGGTGCACCTTCGAATGTAGCAAGAATTCTTGCCAGTATTCGTACATCAAGTGATGTCGAAGGCTCAGGTAATCAAAATCGCGCAACGGCCACTTTCGTATGGTGCATGCATTGTGCTGGAAGCAGCCTAGCTATGGAAACAGCTATGGACACAGAGTACTGGCGAAAACTGCGTGCTGACACAGAACGCTACGTAGTGGGCGGATAGTGCGTGACACGATAACATTTGCACTTCACACGGTCGAAATACTGACACACAACTCTAGCAGCTCTTTGAGCATTCACATACACTGGTGTTCAGCACAGCTCATGTTGTGGGTGTCGGATTAAGAAAGCTCTTTGAGAATATGGTCCAGATTGTATGCTGCAACTAGCAAGTGCGGCAAGATGTCAGTAGGTGGCGGGGTGCAGACGTGCTTCCTTGTGCGGCCTGTTGGTCTAGGGGTATGATTCCTGCTTTGGGTGCAGGAGGTTCCGGGTTCATATCCCGGACAGGCCCTACTTTTCAGTTTCGCGACAACCAAACACTACGTTAAACTTGCGAGTCTCTGAAAGTAAGCCACGCAACAGGACAAACTGCATGTGGGCCACCGGCCCAAGAGACTGGCAAGTGCGTCATGTGGAAAGCAATCTACGTGGCAGGATTAAGCCGTCTTCGCTCACTTATATCTATACGTAAAGACTGGCACGTACAGCGATTCTATTCGTTTCCCAGGAACTAGTACATCGCATGCACGTTTGTTAAATGCATGCGCATGCAGCACCCAAAACGGAGAGATGTCTTTCCTGCTGGGAGAAACAGCTGAGGGCGTCTTCTCGCAGTTGAACCCCTTTCGTTCCGTTATTAATCCTAGTATCAAAAGCATAAGCATTTGGAGCGTTCCCCATTCACGTGTGGACTGCTATTAACAATTTGCGTTACATGATCCTAGCTAAAATTCTGCATATACAATTCCAACTACCGGCTCGTACACATTTCTAGAAACGAGCGCAAAACACAGCGTCAGGTTCCACCGAGACTCGAACTCGGATCGCTGGATTCAAAGTCCAGAGTGCTAACCATTACACCATGGAACCGGATGCCTGTAGCGGTCTTCAGTTCAGTAGCATCATGTCATTAAGCCGATGAGATGCGATGTTATTTCATGTAGCGTCCTCAGGAAGTGTTTGCGTGGCAAATGAAGCAACCAAGTTGGCTGAAAGTGGAAGGTGCACCTTCGAATGTAGCAAGAATTCTTGCCAGTATTCGTACATCAAGTGGTGTCGAAGGCTCAGGTAATCAAAATCGCGCAACGGCCACTTTCGTATGGTGCATGCATTGTGCTGGAAGCAGCCTAGCTATGGAAACAGCTATGGACACAGAGTACTGGCGAAAACTGCGTGCTGACACAGAACGCTACGTAGTGGGCGGATAGTGCGTGACACGATAACATTTGCACTTCACACGGTCGAAAAACTGACACACAACTCTAGCAGCTCTTTGAGCATTCACATACACTGGTGTTCAGCACAGCTCATGTTGTGGGTGTCGGATTAAGAAAGCTCTTTGAGAATATGGTCCAGATTGTATGCTGCAACTAGCAAGTGCGGCAAGATGTCAGTAGGTGGCGGGGTGCAGACGTGCTTCCTTGTGCGGCCTGTTGGTCTAGGGGTATGATTCCTGCTTTGGGTGCAGGAGGTTCCGGGTTCATATCCCGGACAGGCCCTACTTTTCAGTTTCGCGACAACCAAACACTACGTTAAACTTGCGAGTCTCTGAAAGTAAGCCACGCAACAGGACAAACTGCATGTGGGCCACCGGCCCAAGAGACTGGCAAGTGCGTCATGTGAAAAGCAATCTACGTGGCAGGATTAAGCCGTCTTCGCTCACTTATATCTATACGTAAAGACTGGCACGTACAGCGATTCTATTCGTTTCCCAGGAACTAGTACATCGCATGCACGTTTGTTAAATGCATGCGCATGCAGCACCCAAAACGGAGAGATGTCTTTCCTGCTGGGAGAAACAGCTGAGGGCGTCTTCTCGCAGTTGAACCCCTTTCGTTCCGTTATTAATCCTAGTATCAAAAGCATCAGCATTTGGAGCGTTCCCCATTCACGTGTGGACTGCTATTAACAATTTGCGTTACATGATCCTAGCTAAAATTCTGCATATACAATTCCAACTACCGGCTCGTACACATTTCTAGAAACGAGCGCAAAACACAGCGTCAGGTTCCACCGAGACTCGAACTCGGATCGCTGGATTCAAAGTCCAGAGTGCTAACCATTACACCATGGAACCGGATGCCTGTGGCGGTCTTCAGTTCAGTAGCATCATGTCATTAAGCCGATGAGATGCGATGTTATTTCATGTAGCGTCCTCAGGAAGTGTTTGCGTGGCAAATGAAGCAACCAGGTAGGCTGAAAGTGGAAGGTGCACCTTCGAATGTAGCAAGAATTCTTGCCAGTATTCGTACATCAAGTGATGTCGAAGGCTCAGGTAATCAAAATCGCGCAACGGCCACTTTCGTATGGTGCATGCATTGTGCTGGAAGCAGCCTAGCTATGGAAACAGCTATGGACACAGAGTACTGGCGAAAACTGCGTGCTGACACAGAACGCTACGTAGTGGGCGGATAGTGCGTGACACGATAACATTTGCACTTCACACGGTCGAAATACTGACACACAACTCTAGCAGCTCTTTGAGCATTCACATACACTGGTGTTCAGCACAGCTCATGTTGTGGGTGTCGGATTAAGAAAGCTCTTTGAGAATATGGTCCAGATTGTATGCTGCAACTAGCAAGTGCGGCAAGATGTCAGTAGGTGGCGGGGTGCAGACGTGCTTCCTTGTGCGGCCTGTTGGTGTAGGGGTATGATTCCTGCTTTGGGTGCAGGAGGTTCCGGGTTCATATCCCGGACAGGCCCTACTTTTCACTTTCGCGACAACCAAACACTACGTTAAACTTGCGAGTCTCTGAAAGTAAGCCACGCAACAGGACAAACTGCATGTGGGCCACCGGCCCAAGAGACTGGCAAGTGCGTCATGTGGAAAGCAATCTACGTGGCAGGATTAAGCCGTCTTCGCTCACTTATATCTATACGTAAAGACTGGCACGTACAGCGATTCTATTCGTTTCCCAGGAACTAGTACATCGCATGCACGTTTGTTAAATGCATGCGCATGCAGCACCCAAAACGGAGAGATGTCTTTCCTGCTGGGAGAAACAGCTGAGGGCGTCTTCTCGCAGTTGAACCCCTTTCGTTCCGTTATTAATCCTAGTATCAAAAGCATAAGCATTTCTCCCGTCACCCACGGTACGGGACTATAAGTCCCACCGCCACACCTTCACCTGCACATGTTAGGCAATAAATTCTGCCTGACTCATGTAGTACTATCACCGTCAGAGGGTGGTACGGGACCACGAGTCCCACCGCCACACCTCCAAAGTGAATTGCAGTGACGCAGTCACTGCACAGTGGAAATTTACTGGCTTACCAACACAGTTAGACCGCAATAGACCGGTGATGCTGTATTGTAACCTATCACCCCGGACTACAAGTCCATTAAAAAAAAAAAAAAAAAAAAACATAAGCATTTGGAGCGTTCCCCATTCACGTGTGGACTGCTATTAACAATTTGCGTTACATGATCCTAGCTAAAATTCTGCATATACAATTCCAACTACCGGCTCGTACACATTTCTAGAAACGAGCGCAAAACACAGCGTCAGGTTCCACCGAGACTCGAACTCGGATCGCTGGATTCAAAGTCCAGAGTGCTAACCATTACACCATGGAACCGGATCCCTGTCGCTGTCTTCAGTTCAGTAGCATCATGTCATTAAGCCGATGAGATGCGATGTTATTTCATGTAGCGTCCTCAGGAAGTGTTTGCGTGGCAAATGAAGCAACCAAGTTGGCTGAAAGTGGAAGGTGCACCTTCGAATGTAGCAAGAATTCTTGCCAGTATTCGTACATCAAGTGATGTCGAAGGCTCAGGTAATCAAAATCGCGCAACGGCCACTTTCGTATGGTGCATGCATTGTGCTGGAAGCAGCCTAGCTATGGAAACAGCTATGGACACAGAGTACTGGCGAAAACTGCGTGCTGACACAGAACGCTACGTAGTGGGCGGATAGTGCGTGACACGATAACATTTGCACTTCACACGGTCGAAAAACTGACACACAACTCTAGCAGCTCTTTGAGCATTCACATACACTGGTGTTCAGCACAGCTCATGTTGTGGGTGTCGGATTAAGAAAGCTCTTTGAGAATATGGTCCAGATTGTATGCTGCAACTAGCAAGTGCGGCACGATGTCAGTAGGTGGCGGGGTGCAGACGTGCTTCCTTGTGCGGCCTGTTGGTCTAGGGGTATGATTCCTGCTTTGGGTGCAGGAGGTTCCGGGTTCATATCCCGGACACGCCCTACTTTTCACTTTCGCGACAACCAAACACTACGTTAAACTTGCGAGTCTCTGAAAGTAAGCCACGCAACAGGACAAACTGCATGTGGGCCACTGGCCCAAGAGACTGGCAAGTGCGTCATGTGGAAAGCAATCTACGTGGCAGGATTAAGCCGTCTTCGCTCACTTATATCTATACGTAAAGACTGGCACGTACAGCGATTCTATTCGTTTCCCAGGAACTAGTACATCGCATGCACGTTTGTTAAATGCATGCGCATGCAGCACCCAAAACGGAGAGATGTCTTTCCTGCTGGGAGAAACAGCTGAGGGCGTCTTCTCGCAGTTGAACCCCTTTGGTTCCGTTATTAATCCTAGTATCAAAAGCATAAGCATTTGGAGCGTTCCCCATTCACGTGTGGACTGCTATTAACAATTTGCGTTACATGATCCTAGCTAAAATTCTGCATATACAATTCCAACTTCCGGCTCGTACACATTTCTAGAAACGAGCGCAAATTACAGCGTCAGGTTCCACCGAGACTCGAACTCGGATCGCTGGATTCAAAGTCCAGAGTGCTAACCATTACACCATGGAACCGGATGCCTGTAGCGGTCTTCAATTCAGTAGCATCATGTCATTAAGCCGATGAGATGCGATGTTATTTCATGTAGCGTCCTCAGGAAGTGTTTGCGTGGCAAATGAAGCAACCAGGTAGGCTGAAAGTGGAAGGTGCACCTTCGAATGTAGCAAGAATTCTTGCCAGTATTCGTACATCAAGTGATGTCGAAGGCTCAGGTAATCAAAATCGCGCAACGGCCACTTTCGTATGGTGCATGCATTGTGCTGGAAGCAGCCTAGCTATGGAAACAGCTATGGACACAGAGTACTGGCGAAAACTGCGTGCTGACACACAACGCTACGTAGTGGGCGGATAGTGCGTCACACGATAACATTTGCACTTCACACGGTCGAAATACTGACACACAACTCTAGCAGCTCTTTGAGCATTCACATACACTGGTGTTCAGCACAGCTCATGTTGTGGGTGTCGGATTAAGGAAGCTCTTTGAGAATATGGTCCAGATTGTATGCTGCAACTAGCAAGTGCGGCAAGATGTCAGTAGGTGGCGGGGTGCAGACGTGCTTCCTTGTGCGGCCTGTTGGTCTAGGGGTATGATTCCTGCTTTGGGTGCAGGAGGTTCCGGGTTCATATCCCGGACAGCCCTACTTTTCACTTTCGCGACAACCAAACACTACGTTAAACTTGCGAGTCCTAGAAAGTAAGCCACGCAATAGGACAAACTGCATGTGGGCCACCGGCCCAAGAGACTGGCAAGTGCGTCATGTGGAAAGCAATCTACGTGGCAGGATTAAGCCGTCTTCGCTCACTTATATCTATACGTAAAGACTGGCACGTACAGCGATTCTATTCGTTTCCCAGGAACTAGTACATCGCATGCACGTTTGTTAAATGCATGCGCATGCAGCACCCAAAACGGAGAGATGTCTTTCCTGCTGGGAGAAACAGCTGAGGGCGTCTTCTCGCAGTTGAACCCCTTTCGTTCCGTTATTAATCCTAGTATCAAAAGCATAAGCATTTGGAGCGTTCCCCATTCACGTGTGGACTGCTATTAACAATTTGCGTTACATGATCCTAGCTAAAATTCTGCATATACAATTCCAACTACCGGCTCGTACACATTTCTAGAAACGAGCGCAAAACACAGCGTCAGGTTCCACCGAGACTCGAACTCGGATCGCTGGATTCAAAGTCCAGAGTGCTAACCATTACACCATGGAACCGGATGCCTGTAGCGGTCTTCAGTTCAGTAGCATCATGTCATTAAGCCGATGAGATGCGATGTTATTTCATGTAGCGTCCTCAGGAAGTGTTTGCGTGGCAAATGAAGCAACCAAGTTGGCTGAAAGTGGAAGGTGCACCTTCGAATGTAGCAAGAATTCTTGCCAGTATTCGTACATCAAGTGATGTCGAAGGCTCAGGTAATCAAAATCGCGCAACGGCCACTTTCGTATGGTGCATGCATTGTGCTGGAAGCAGCCTAGCTATGGAAACAGCTATGGACACAGAGTACTGGCGAAAACTGCGTGCTGACACAGAACGCTACGTAGTGGGCGGATAGTGCGTGACACGATAACATTTGCACTTCACACGGTCGAAATACTGACACACAACTCTAGCAGCTCTTTGAGCATTCACATACACTGGTGTTCAGCACAGCTCATGTTGTGGGTGTCGGATTAAGAAAGCTCTTTGAGAATATGGTCCAGATTGTATGCTGCAACTAGCAAGTGCGGCAAGATGTCAGTAGGTGGCGGTGTGCAGACGTTTTTTCTTGTGCGGCCTGTTGGTCTAGGGGTATGATTCCTGCTTTGGGTGCAGGAGGTTCCGGGTTCATATCCCGGACAGGCCCTACTTTTCAGTTTCGCGACAACCAAACACTACGTTAAACTTGCGAGTCTCTGAAAGTAAGCCACGCAACAGGACAAACTGCATGTGGGCCACCGGCCCAAGAGACTGGCAAGTGCGTCATGTGGAAAGCAATCTACGTGGCAGGATTAAGCCGTCTTCGCTCACTTATATCTATACGTAAAGACTGGCACGTACAGCGATTCTATTCGTTTCCCAGGAACTAGTACATCGCATGCACGTTTGTTAAATGCATGCGCATGCAGCACCCAAAACGGAGAGATGTCTTTCCTGCTGGGAGAAACAGCTGAGGGCGTCATCTCGCAGTTGAACCCCTTTCGTTCCGTTATTAATCCTAGTATCAAAAGCATAAGCATTTGGAGCGTTCCCCATTCACGTGTGGACTGCTATTAACAATTTGCGTTACATGATCCTAGCTAAAATTCTGCATATACAATTCCAACTACCGGCTCGTACACATTTCTAGAAACGAGCGCAAAACACAGCGTCAGGTTCCACCGAGACTCGAACTCGGATCGCTGGATTCAAAGTCCAGAGTGCTAACCATTACACCATGGAACCGGATGCCTGTAGCGGTCTTCAGTTCAGTAGCATCATGTCATTAAGCCGATGAGATGCGATGTTATTTCATGTAGCGTCCTCAGGAAGTGTTTGCGTGGCAAATGAAGCAACCAAGTTGGCTGAAAGTGGAAGGTGCACCTTCGAATGTAGCAAGAATTCTTGCCAGTATTCGTACATCAAGTGATGTCGAAGGCTCAGATAATCAAAATCGCGCAACGGCCACTTTCGTATGGTGCATGCATTGTGCTGGAAGCAGCCTAGCTATGGAAACAGCTATGGACACAGAGTACTGGCGAAAACTGCGTGCTGACACAGAACGCTACGTAGTGGGCGGATAGTGCGTGACACGATAACATTTGCACTTCACACGGTCGAAATACTGACACACAACTCTAGCAGCTCTTTGAGCATTCACATACACTGGTGTTCAGCACAGCTCATGTTGTGGGTGTCGGATTAAGAAAGCTCTTTGAGAATATGGTCCAGATTGTATGCTGCAACTAGCAAGTGCGGCAAGATGTCAGTAGGTGGCGGGGTGCAGACGTGCTTCATTGTGCGGCCTGTTGGTCTAGGGGTATGATTCCTGCTTTGGGTGCAGGAGGTTCCGGGTTCATATCCCGGACAGGCCCTACTTTTCACTTTCGCGACAACCAAACACTACGTTAAACTTGCGAGTCTCTGAAAGTAAGCCACGCAACAGGACAAACTGCATGTGGGCCACCGGCCCAAGAGACTGGCAAGTGCGTCATGTGGAAAGCAATCTACGTGGCAGGATTAAGCCGTCTTCGCTCACTTATATCTATACGTAAAAACTGGCACGTACAGCGATTCTATTCGTTTCCCAGGAACTAGTACATCGCATGCACGTTTGTTAAATGCATGCGCATGCAGCACCCAAAACGGAGAGATGTCTTTCCTGCTGGGAGAAACAGCTGAGGGCGTCTTCTCGCAGTTGAACCCCTTTCGTTCCGTTATTAATCCTAGTATCAAAAGCATAAGCATTTGGAGCGTTCCCCATTCACGTGTGGACTGCTATTAACAATTTGCTTTACATGATCCTAGCTAAAATTCTGCATATACAATTCCAACTACCGGCTCGTACACATTTCTAGAAACGAGCGCAAAACACAGCGTCAGGTTCCACCGAGACTCGAACTCGGATCGCTGGATTCAAAGTCCAGAGTGCTAACCATTACACCATGGAACCGGATGCCTGTAGCGGTCTTCAGTTCAGTAGCATCATGTCATTAAGCCGATGAGATGCGATGTTATTTCATGTAGCGTCCTCAGGAAGTGTTTGCGTGGCAAATGAAGCAACCAGGTAGGCTGAAAGTGGAAGGTGCACCTTCGAATGTAGCAAGAATTCTTGCCAGTATTCGTACATCAAGTGATGTCGAAGGCTCAGGTAATCAAAATCGCGCAACGGCCACTTTCGTATGGTGCATGCATTGTGCTGGAAGCAGCCTAGCTATGGAAACAGCTATGGACACAGAGTACTGGCGAAAACTGCGTGCTGACACAGAACGCTACGTAGTGGGCGGATAGTGCGTGACACGATAACATTTGCACTTCACACGGTCGAAAAACTGACACACAACTCTAGCAGCTCTTTGAGCATTCACATACACTGGTGTTCAGCACAGCTCATGTTGTGGGTGTCGGATTAAGAAAGCTCTTTGAGAATATGGTCCAGATTGTATGCTGCAACTAGCAAGTGCGGCACGATGTCAGTAGGTGGCGGGGTGCAGACGTGCTTCCTTGTGCGGCCTGTTGGTCTAGGGGTATGATTCCTGCTTTGGGTGCAGGAGGTTCCGGGTTCATATCCCGGACAGGCCCTACTTTTCACTTTCGCGACAACCAAACACTACGTTAAACTTGCGAGTCTCTGAAAGTAAGCCACGCAACAGGACAAACTGCATGTGGGCCACTGGCCCAAGAGACTGGCAAGTGCGTCATGTGGAAAGCAATCTACGTGGCAGGATTAAGCCGTCTTCGCTCACTTATATCTATACGTAAAGACTGGCACGTACAGCGATTCTATTCGTTTCCCAGGAACTAGTACATCGCATGCACGTTTGTTAAATGCATGCGCATGCAGCACCCAAAACGGAGAGATGTCTTTCCTGCTGGGAGAAACAGCTGAGGGCGTCTTCTCGCAGTTGAACCCCTTTCGTTCCGTTATTAATCCTAGTATCAAAAGCATAAGCATTTGGAGCGTTCCCCATTCACGTGTGGACTGCTATTAACAATTTGCGTTACATGATCCTAGCTAAAATTCTGCATATACAATTCCAACTACCGGCTCGTACACATTTCTAGAAACGAGCGCAAAACACAGCGTCAGGTTCCACCGAGACTCGAACTCGGATCGCTGGATTCAAAGTCCAGAGTGCTAACCATTACACCATGGAACCGGATCCCTGTCGCGGTCTTCAGTTCAGTAGCATCATGTCATTAAGCCGATGAGATGCGATGTTATTTCATGTAGCGTCCTCAGGAAGTGTTTGCGTGGCAAATGAAGCAACCAAGTTGGCTGAAAGTGGAAGGTGCACCTTCGAATGTAGCAAGAATTCTTGCCAGTATTCGTACATCAAGTGATGTCGAAGGCTCAGGTAATCAAAATCGCGCAACGGCCACTTTCGTATGGTGCATGCATTGTGCTGGAAGCAGCCTAGCTATGGAAACAGCTATGGACACAGAGTACTGGCGAAAACTGCGTGCTGACACAGAACGCTACGTAGTGGGCGGATAGTGCGTGACACGATAACATTTGCACTTCACACGGTCGAAAAACTGACACACAACTCTAGCAGCTCTTTGAGCATTCACATACACTGGTGTTCAGCACAGCTCATGTTGTGGGTGTCGGATTAAGAAAGCTCTTTGAGAATATGGTCCAGATTGTATGCTGCAACTAGCAAGTGCGGCAAGATGTCAGTAGGTGGCGGGGTGCAGACGTGCTTCCTTGTGCGGCCTGTTGGTCTAGGGGTATGATTCCTGCTTTGGGTGCAGGAGGTTCCGGGTTCATATCCCGGACACGCCCTACTTTTCACTTTCGCGACAACCAAACACTACGTTAAACTTGCGAGTCTCTGAAAGTAAGCCACGCAACAGGACAAACTGCATGTGGGCCACTGGCCCAAGAGACTGGCAAGTGCGTCATGTGGAAAGCAATCTACGTGGCAGGATTAAGCCGTCTTCGCTCACTTATATCTATACGTAAAGACTGGCACGTACAGCGATTCTATTCGTTTCCCAGGAACTAGTACATCGCATGCACGTTTGTTAAATGCATGCGCATGCAGCACCCAAAACGGAGAGATGTCTTTCCTGCTGGGAGAAACAGCTGAGGGCGTCTTCTCGCAGTTGAACCCCTTTGGTTCCGTTATTAATCCTAGTATCAAAAGCATAAGCATTTGGAGCGTTCCCCATTCACGTGTGGACTGCTATTAACAATTTGCGTTACATGATCCTAGCTAAAATTCTGCATATACAATTCCAACTTCCGGCTCGTACACATTTCTAGAAACGAGCGCAAAACACAGCGTCAGGTTCCACCGAGACTCGAACTCGGATCGCTGGATTCAAAGTCCAGAGTGCTAACCATTACACCATGGAACCGGATGCCTGTAGCGGTCTTCAATTCAGTAGCATCATGTCATTAAGCCGATGAGATGCGATGTTATTTCATGTAGCGTCCTCAGGAAGTGTTTGCGTGGCAAATGAAGCAACCAGGTAGGCTGAAAGTGGAAGGTGCACCTTCGAATGTAGCAAGAATTCTTGCCAGTATTCGTACATCAAGTGATGTCGAAGGCTCAGGTAATCAAAATCGCGCAACGGCCACTTTCGTATGGTGCATGCATTGTGCTGGAAGCAGCCTAGCTATGGAAACAGCTATGGACACAGAGTACTGGCGAAAACTGCGTGCTGACACACAACGCTACGTAGTGGGCGGATAGTGCGTCACACGATAACATTTGCACTTCACACGGTCGAAATACTGACACACAACTCTAGCAGCTCTTTGAGCATTCACATACACTGGTGTTCAGCACAGCTCATGTTGTGGGTGTCGGATTAAGAAAGCTCTTTGAGAATATGGTCCAGATTGTATGCTGCAACTAGCAAGTGCGGCAAGATGTCAGTAGGTGGCGGGGTGCAGACGTGCTTCCTTGTGCGGCCTGTTGGTCTAGGGGTATGATTCCTGCTTTGGGTGCAGGAGGTTCCGGGTTCATATCCCGGACAGGCCCTACTTTTCACTTTCGCGACAACCAAACACTACGTTAAACTTGCGAGTCTCTGAAAGTAAGCCACGCAACAGGACAAACTGCATGTGGGCCACCGGCCCAAGAGACTGGCAAGTGCGTCATGTGGAAAGCAATCTACGTGGCAGGATTAAGCCGTCTTCGCTCACTTATATCTATACGTAAAAACTGGCACGTACAGCGATTCTATTCGTTTCCCAGGAACTAGTACATCGCATGCACGTTTGTTAAATGCATGCGCATGCAGCACCCAAAACGGAGAGATGTCTTTCCTGCTGGGAGAAACAGCTGAGGGCGTCTTCTCGCAGTTGAACCCCTTTCGTTCCGTTATTAATCCTAGTATCAAAAGCATAAGCATTTGGAGCGTTCCCCATTCACGTGTGGACTGCTATTAACAATTTGCGTTACATGATCCTAGCTAAAATTCTGCATATACAATTCCAACTACCGGCTCGTACACATTTCTAGAAACGAGCGCAAAACACAGCGTCAGGTTCCACCGAGACTCGAACTCGGATCGCTGGATTCAAAGTCCAGAGTGCTAACCATTACACCATGGAACCGGATCCCTGTCGCGGTCTTCAGTTCAGTAGCATCATGTCATTAAGCCGATGAGATGCGATGTTATTTCATGTAGCGTCCTCAGGAAGTGTTTGCGTGGCAAATGAAGCAACCAAGTTGGCTGAAAGTGGAAGGTGCACCTTCGAATGTAGCAAGAATTCTTGCCAGTATTCGTACATCAAGTGATGTCGAAGGCTCAGGTAATCAAAATCGCGCAACGGCCACTTTCGTATGGTGCATGCATTGTGCTGGAAGCAGCCTAGCTATGGAAACAGCTATGGACACAGAGTACTGGCGAAAACTGCGTGCTGACACAGAACGCTACGTAGTGGGCGGATAGTGCGTGACACGATAACATTTGCACTTCACACGGTCGAAAAACTGACACACAACTCTAGCAGCTCTTTGAGCATTCACATACACTGGTGTTCAGCACAGCTCATGTTGTGGGTGTCGGATTAAGAAAGCTCTTTGAGAATATGGTCCAGATTGTATGCTGCAACTAGCAAGTGCGGCACGATGTCAGTAGGTGGCAGGGTGCAGACGTGCTTCCTTGTGCGGCCTGTTGGTCTAGGGGTATGATTCCTGCTTTGGGTGCAGGAGGTTCCGGGTTCATATCCCGGACAGGCCCTACTTTTCACTTTCGCGACAACCAAACACTACGTTAAACTTGCGAGTCTCTGAAAGTAAGCCACGCAACAGGACAAACTGCATGTGGGCCACTGGCCCAAGAGACTGGCAAGTGCGTCATGTGGAAAGCAATCTACGTGGCAGGATTAAGCCGTCTTCGCTCACTTATATCTATACGTAAAGACTGGCACGTACAGCGATTCTATTCGTTTCCCAGGAACTAGTACATCGCATGCACGTTTGTTAAATGCATGCGCATGCAGCACCCAAAACGGAGAGATGTCTTTCCTGCTGGGAGAAACAGCTGAGGGCGTCTTCTCGCAGTTGAACCCCTTTGGTTCCGTTATTAATCCTAGTATCAAAAGCATAAGCATTTGGAGCGTTCCCCATTCACGTGTGGACTGCTATTAACAATTTGCGTTACATGATCCTAGCTAAAATTCTGCATATACAATTCCAACTTCCGGCTCGTACACATTTCTAGAAACGAGCGCAAAACACAGCGTCAGGTTCCACCGAGACTCGAACTCGGATCGCTGGATTCAAAGTCCAGAGTGCTAACCATTACACCATGGAACCGGATGCCTGTAGCGGTCTTCAATTCAGTAGCATCATGTCATTAAGCCGATGAGATGCGATGTTATTTCATGTAGCGTCCTCAGGAAGTGTTTGCGTGGCAAATGAAGCAACCAGGTAGGCTGAAAGTGGAAGGTGCACCTTCGAATGTAGCAAGAATTCTTGCCAGTATTCGTACATCAAGTGATGTCGAAGGCTCAGGTAATCAAAATCGCGCAACGGCCACTTTCGTATGGTGCATGCATTGTGCTGGAAGCAGCCTAGCTATGGAAACAGCTATGGACACAGAGTACTGGCGAAAACTGCGTGCTGACACACAACGCTACGTAGTGGGCGGATAGTGCGTCACACGATAACATTTGCACTTCACACGGTCGAAATACTGACACACAACTCTAGCAGCTCTTTGAGCATTCACATACACTGGTGTTCAGCACAGCTCATGTTGTGGGTGTCGGATTAAGAAAGCTCTTTGAGAATATGGTCCAGATTGTATGCTGCAACTAGCAAGTGCGGCAAGATGTCAGTAGGTGGCGGGGTGCAGACGCGCTTCCTTGTGCGGCCTGTTGGTCTAGGGGTATGATTCCTGCTTTGGGTGCAGGAGGTTCCGGGTTCATATCCCACACAGGCCCTACTTTTCACTTTCGCGACAACCAAACACTACGTTAAACTTGCGAGTCTCTGAAAGTAAGCCACGCAACAGGACAAACTGCATGTGGGCCACCGGCCCAAGAGACTGGCAAGTGCGTCATGTGGAAAGCAATCTACGTGGCAGGATTAAGCCGTCTTCGCTCACTTATATCTATACGTAAAAACTGGCACGTACAGCGATTCTATTCGTTTCCCAGGAACTAGTACATCGCATGCACGTTTGTTAAATGCATGCGCATGCAGCACCCAAAACGGAGAGATGTCTTTCCTGCTGGGAGAAACAGCTGAGGGCGTCTTCTCGCAGTTGAACCCCTTTCGTTCCGTTATTAATCCTAGTATCAAAAGCATAAGCATTTGGAGCGTTCCCCATTCACGTGTGGACTGCTATTAACAATTTGCGTTACATGATCCTAGCTAAAATTCTGCATATACAATTCCAACTACCGGCTCGTACACATTTCTAGAAACGAGCGCAAAACACAGCGTCAGGTTCCACCGAGACTCGAACTCGGATCGCTGGATTCAAAGTCCAGAGTGCTAACCATTACACCATGGAACCGGATCCCTGTCGCGGTCTTCAGTTCAGTAGCATCATGTCATTAAGCCGATGAGATGCGATGTTATTTCATGTAGCGTCCTCAGGAAGTGTTTGCGTGGCAAATGAAGCAACCAAGTTGGCTGAAAGTGGAAGGTGCACCTTCGAATGTAGCAAGAATTCTTGCCAGTATTCGTACATCAAGTGATGTCGAAGGCTCAGGTAATCAAAATCGCGCAACGGCCACTTTCGTATGGTGCATGCATTGTGCTGGAAGCAGCCTAGCTATGGAAACAGCTATGGACACAGAGTACTGGCGAAAACTGCGTGCTGACACAGAACGCTACGTAGTGGGCGGATAGTGCGTGACACGATAACATTTGCACTTCACACGGTCGAAAAACTGACACACAACTCTAGCAGCTCTTTGAGCATTCACATACACTGGTGTTCAGCACAGCTCATGTTGTGGGTGTCGGATTAAGAAAGCTCTTTGAGAATATGGTCCAGATTGTATGCTGCAACTAGCAAGTGCGGCAAGATGTCAGTAGGTGGCGGGGTGCAGACGTGCTTCCTTGTGCGGCCTGTTGGTCTAGGGGTATGATTCCTGCTTTGGGTGCAGGAGGTTCCGGGTTCATATCCCGGACAGGCCCTACTTTTCACTTTCGCGACAACCAAACACTACGTTAAACTTGCGAGTCTCTGAAAGTAAGCCACGCAACAGGACAAACTGCATGTGGGCCACCGGCCCAAGAGACTGGCAAGTGCGTCATGTGGAAAGCAATCTACGTGGCAGGATTAAGCCGTCTTCGCTCACTTATATCTATACGTAAAGACTGGCACGTACAGCGATTCTATTCGTTTCCCAGGAACTTGTACATCGCATGCACGTTTGTTAAATGCATGCGCATGCAGCACCCAAAACGGAGAGATGTCTTTCCTGCTGGGAGAAACAGCTGAGGGCGTCTTCTCGCAGTTGAACCCCTTTCGTTCCGTTATTAATCCTAGTATCAAAAGCATAAGCATTTGGAGCGTTCCCCATTCACGTGTGGACTGCTATTAACAATTTGCGTTACATGATCCTAGCTAAAATTCTGCATATACAATTCCAACTACCGGCTCGTACACATTTCTAGAAACGAGCGCAAAACACAGCGTCAGGTTCCACCGAGACTCGAACTCGGATCGCTGGATTCAAAGTCCAGAGTGCTAACCATTACACCATGGAACCGGATCCCTGTCGCGGTCTTCAGTTCAGTAGCATCATGTCATTAAGCCGATGAGATGCGATGTTATTTCATGTAGCGTCCTCAGGAAGTGTTTGCGTGGCAAATGAAGCAACCAAGTTGGCTGAAAGTGGAAGGTGCACCTTCGAATGTAGCAAGAATTCTTGCCAGTATTCGTACATCAAGTGATGTCGAAGGCTCAGGTAATCAAAATCGCGCAACGGCCACTTTCGTATGGTGCATGCATTGTGCTGGAAGCAGCCTAGCTATGGAAACAGCTATGGACACAGAGTACTGGCGAAAACTGCGTGCTGACACAGAACGCTACGTAGTGGGCGGATAGTGCGTGACACGATAACATTTGCACTTCACACGGTCGAAAAACTGACACACAACTCTAGCAGCTCTTTGAGCATTCACATACACTGGTGTTCAGCACAGCTCATGTTGTGGGTGTCGGATTAAGAAAGCTCTTTGAGAATATGGTCCAGATTGTATGCTGCAACTAGCAAGTGCGGCAAGATGTCAGTAGGTGGCGGGGTGCAGACGTGCTTCCTTGTGCGGCCTGTTGGTCTAGGGGTATGATTCCTGCTTTGGGTGCAGGAGGTTCCGGGTTCATATCCCGGACAGGCCCTACTTTTCACTTTCGCGACAACCAAACACTACGTTAAACTTGCGAGTCTCTGAAAGTAAGCCACGCAACAGGACAAACTGCATGTGGGCCACCGGCCCAAGAGACTGGCAAGTGCGTCATGTGGAAAGCAATCTACGTGGCAGGATTAAGCCGTCTTCGCTCACTTATATCTATACGTAAAGACTGGCACGTACAGCGATTCTATTCGTTTCCCAGGAACTTGTACATCGCATGCACGTTTGTTAAATGCATGCGCATGCAGCACCCAAAACGGAGAGATGTCTTTCCTGCTGGGAGAAACAGCTGAGGGCGTCTTCTCGCAGTTGAACCCCTTTCGTTCCGTTATTAATCCTAGTATCAAAAGCATAAGCATTTGGAGCGTTCCCCATTCACGTGTGGACTGCTATTAACAATTTGCGTTACATGATCCTAGCTAAAATTCTGCATATACAATTCCAACTACCGGCTCGTACACATTTCTAGAAACGAGCGCAAAACACAGCGTCAGGTTCCACCGAGACTCGAACTCGGATCGCTGGATTCAAAGTCCAGAGTGCTAACCATTACACCATGGAACCGGATGCCTGTAGCGGTCTTCAGTTCAGTAGCATCATGTCATTAAGCCGATGAGATGCGATGTTATTTCATGTAGCGTCCTCAGGAAGTGTTTGCGTGGCAAATGAAGCAACCAAGTTGGCTGAAAGTGGAAGGTGCACCTTCGAATGTAGCAAGAATTCTTGCCAGTATTCGTACATCAAGTGATGTCGAAGGCTCAGGTAATCAAAATCGCGCAACGGCCACTTTCGTATGGTGCATGCATTGTGCTGGAAGCAGCCTAGCTATGGAAACAGCTATGGACACAGAGTACTGGCGAAAACTGCGTGCTGACACAGAACGCTACGTAGTGGGCGGATAGTGCGTGACACGATAACATTTGCACTTCACACGGTCGAAAAACTGACACACAACTCTAGCAGCTCTTTGAGCATTCACATACACTGGTGTTCAGCACAGCTCATGTTGTGGGTGTCGGATTAAGAAAGCTCTTTGAGAATATGGTCCAGATTGTATGCTGCAACTAGCAAGTGCGGCAAGATGTCAGTAGGTGGCGGGGTGCAGACGTGCTTCCTTGTGCGGCCTGTTGGTCTAGGGGTATGATTCCTGCTTTGGGTGCAGGAGGTTCCGGGTTCATATCCCGGACAGGCCCTACTTTTCACTTTCGCGACAACCAAACACTACGTTAAACTTGCGAGTCTCTGAAAGTAAGCCACGCAACAGGACAAACTGCATGTGGGCCACCGGCCCAAGAGACTGGCAAGTGCGTCATGTGGAAAGCAATCTACGTGGCAGGATTAAGCCGTCTTCGCTCACTTATATCTATACGTAAAGACTGGCACGTACAGCGATTCTATTCGTTTCCCAGGAACTTGTACATCGCATGCACGTTTGTTAAATGCATGCGCATGCAGCACCCAAAACGGAGAGATGTCTTTCCTGCTGGGAGAAACAGCTGAGGGCGTCTTCTCGCAGTTGAACCCCTTTCGTTCCGTTATTAATCCTAGTATCAAAAGCATAAGCATTTGGAGCGTTCCCCATTCACGTGTGGACTGCTATTAACAATTTGCGTTACATGATCCTAGCTAAAATTCTGCATATACAATTCCAACTACCGGCTCGTACACATTTCTAGAAACGAGCGCAAAACACAGCGTCAGGTTCCACCGAGACTCGAACTCGGATCGCTGGATTCAAAGTCCAGAGTGCTAACCATTACACCATGGAACCGGATGCCTGTAGCGGTCTTCAGTTCAGTAGCATCATGTCATTAAGCCGATGAGATGCGATGTTATTTCATGTAGCGTCCTCAGGAAGTGTTTGCGTGGCAAATGAAGCAACCAAGTTGGCTGAAAGTGGAAGGTGCACCTTCGAATGTAGCAAGAATTCTTGCCAGTATTCGTACATCAAGTGATGTCGAAGGCTCAGGTAATCAAAATCGCGCAACGGCCACTTTCGTATGGTGCATGCATTGTGCTGGAAGCAGCCTAGCTATGGAAACAGCTATGGACACAGAGTACTGGCGAAAACTGCGTGCTGACACAGAACGCTACGTAGTGGGCGGATAGTGCGTGACACGATAACATTTGCACTTCACACGGTCGAAATACTGACACACAACTCTAGCAGCTCTTTGAGCATTCACATACACTGGTGTTCAGCACAGCTCATGTTGTGGGTGTCGGATTAAGAAAGCTCTTTGAGAATATGGTCCAGATTGTATGCTGCAACTAGCAAGTGCGGCAAGATGTCAGTAGGTGGCGGTGTGCAGACGTTTTTCCTTGTGCGGCCTGTTGGTCTAGGGGTATGATTCCTGCTTTGGGTGCAGGAGGTTCCGGGTTCATATCCCGGACAGGCCCTACTTTTCACTTTCGCGACAACCAAATACTACGTTAAACTTGCGAGTCTCTGAAAGTAAGCCACGCAACAGGACAAACTGCATGTGGGCCACCGGCCCAAGAGACTGGCAAGTGCGTCATGTGGAAAGCAATCTACGTGGCAGGATTAAGCCGACTTCGCTCTCTTATATCTATACGTAAAGACTGGCACGTACAGCGATTCTATTCGTTTCCCAGGAACTAGTACATCGCATGCACGTTTGTTAAATGCATGCGCATGCAGCACCCAAAACGGAGAGATGTCTTTCCTGCTGGGAGAAACAGCTGAGGGCGTCTTCTCGCAGTTGAACCCCTTTCGTTCCGTTATTAATCCTAGTATCAAAAGCATAAGCATTTGGAGCGTTCCCCATTCACGTGTGGACTGCTATTAACAATTTGCGTTACATGATCCTAGCTAAAATTCTGCATATACAATTCCAACTACCGGCTCGTACACATTTCTAGAAACGAGCGCAAAACACAGCGTCAGGTTCCACCGAGACTCGAACTCGGATCGCTGGATTCAAAGTCCAGAGTGCTAACCATTACACCATGGAACCGGATCCCTGTCGCGGTCTTCAGTTCAGTAGCATCATGTCATTAAGCCGATGAGATGCGATGTTATTTCATGTAGCGTCCTCAGGAAGTGTTTGCGTGGCAAATGAAGCAACCAAGTTGGCTGAAAGTGGAAGGTGCACCTTCGAATGTAGCAAGAATTCTTGCCAGTATTCGTACATCAAGTGATGTCGAAGGCTCAGGTAATCAAAATCGCGCAACGGCCACTTTCGTATGGTGCATGCATTGTGCTGGAAGCAGCCTAGCTATGGAAACAGCTATGGACACAGAGTACTGGCGAAAACTGCGTGCTGACACAGAACGCTACGTAGTGGGCGGATAGTGCGTGACACGATAACATTTGCACTTCACACGGTCGAAAAACTGACACACAACTCTAGCAGCTCTTTGAGCATTCACATACACTGGTGTTCAGCACAGCTCATGTTGTGGGTGTCGGATTAAGAAAGCTCTTTGAGAATATGGTCCAGATTGTATGCTGCAACTAGCAAGTGCGGCAAGATGTCAGTAGGTGGCGGGGTGCAGACGTGCTTCCTTGTGCGGCCTGTTGGTCTAGGGGTATGATTCCTGCTTTGGGTGCAGGAGGTTCCGGGTTCATATCCCGGACAGGCCCTACTTTTCACTTTCGCGACAACCAAACACTACGTTAAACTTGCGAGTCTCTGAAAGTAAGCCACGCAACAGGACAAACTGCATGTGGGCCACCGGCCCAAGAGACTGGCAAGTGCGTCATGTGGAAAGCAATCTACGTGGCAGGATTAAGCCGTCTTCGCTCACTTATATCTATACGTAAAGACTGGCACGTACAGCGATTCTATTCGTTTCCCAGGAACTTGTACATCGCATGCACGTTTGTTAAATGCATGCGCATGCAGCACCCAAAACGGAGAGATGTCTTTCCTGCTGGGAGAAACAGCTGAGGGCGTCTTCTCGCAGTTGAACCCCTTTCGTTCCGTTATTAATCCTAGTATCAAAAGCATAAGCATTTGGAGCGTTCCCCATTCACGTGTGGACTGCTATTAACAATTTGCGTTACATGATCCTAGCTAAAATTCTGCATATACAATTCCAACTACCGGCTCGTACACATTTCTAGAAACGAGCGCAAAACACAGCGTCAGGTTCCACCGAGACTCGAACTCGGATCGCTGGATTCAAAGTCCAGAGTGCTAACCATTACACCATGGAACCGGATGCCTGTAGCGGTCTTCAGTTCAGTAGCATCATGTCATTAAGCCGATGAGATGCGATGTTATTTCATGTAGCGTCCTCAGGAAGTGTTTGCGTGGCAAATGAAGCAACCAGGTAGGCTGAAAGTGGAAGGTGCACCTTCGAATGTAGCAAGAATTCTTGCCAGTATTCGTACATCAAGTGATGTCGAAGGCTCAGGTAATCAAAATCGCGCAACGGCCACTTTCGTATGGTGCATGCATTGTGCTGGAAGCAGCCTAGCTATGGAAACAGCTATGGACACAGAGTACTGGCGAAAACTGCGTGCTGACACAGAACGCTACGTAGTGGGCGGATAGTGCGTGACACGATAACATTTGCACTTCACACGGTCGAAATACTGACACACAACTCTAGCAGCTCTTTGAGCATTCACATACACTGGTGTTCAGCACAGCTCATGTTGTGGGTGTCGGATTAAGAAAGCTCTTTGAGAATATGGTCCAGATTGTATGCTGCAACTAGCAAGTGCGGCAAGATGTCAGTAGGTGGCGGTGTGCAGACGTTTTTCCTTGTGCGGCCTGTTGGTCTAGGGGTATGATTCCTGCTTTGGGTGCAGGAGGTTCCGGGTTCATATCCCGGACAGGCCCTACTTTTCACTTTCGCGACAACCAAATACTACGTTAAACTTGCGAGTCTCTGAAAGTAAGCCACGCAACAGGACAAACTGCATGTGGGCCACCGGCCCAAGAGACTGGCAAGTGCGTCATGTGGAAAGCAATCTACGTGGCAGGATTAAGCCGACTTCGCTCTCTTATATCTATACGTAAAGACTGGCACGTACAGCGATTCTATTCGTTTCCCAGGAACTAGTACATCGCATGCACGTTTGTTAAATGCATGCGCATGCAGCACCCAAAACGGAGAGATGTCTTTCCTGCTGGGAGAAACAGCTGAGGGCGTCTTCTCGCAGTTGAACCCCTTTCGTTCCGTTATTAATCCTAGTATCAAAAGCATAAGCATTTGGAGCGTTCCCCATTCACGTGTGGACTGCTATTAACAATTTGCGTTACATGATCCTAGCTAAAATTCTGCATATACAATTCCAACTACCGGCTCGTACACATTTCTAGAAACGAGCGCAAAACACAGCGTCAGGTTCCACCGAGACTCGAACTCGGATCGCTGGATTCAAAGTCCAGAGTGCTAACCATTACACCATGGAACCGGATGCCTGTAGCGGTCTTCAGTTCAGTAGCATCATGTCATTAAGCCGATGAGATGCGATGTTATTTCATGTAGCGTCCTCAGGAAGTGTTTGCGTGGCAAATGAAGCAACCAAGTTGGCTGAAAGTGGAAGGTGCACCTTCGAATGTAGCAAGAATTCTTGCCAGTATTCGTACATCAAGTGATGTCGAAGGCTCAGGTAATCAAAATCGCGCAACGGCCACTTTCGTATGGTGCATGCATTGTGCTGGAAGCAGCCTAGCTATGGAAACAGCTATGGACACAGAGTACTGGCGAAAACTGCGTGCTGACACAGAACGCTACGTAGTGGGCGGATAGTGCGTGACACGATAACATTTGCACTTCACACGGTCGAAATACTGACACACAACTCTAGCAGCTCTTTGAGCATTCACATACACTGGTGTTCAGCACAGCTCATGTTGTGGGTGTCGGATTAAGAAAGCTCTTTGAGAATATGGTCCAGATTGTATGCTGCAACTAGCAAGTGCGGCAAGATGTCAGTAGGTGGCGGTGTGCAGACGTTTTTCCTTGTGCGGCCTGTTGGTCTAGGGGTATGATTCCTGCTTTGGGTGCAGGAGGTTCCGGGTTCATATCCCGGACAGGCCCTACTTTTCACTTTCGCGACAACCAAATACTACGTTAAACTTGCGAGTCTCTGAAAGTAAGCCACGCAACAGGACAAACTGCATGTGGGCCACCGGCCCAAGAGACTGGCAAGTGCGTCATGTGGAAAGCAATCTACGTGGCAGGATTAAGCCGACTTCGCTCTCTTATATCTATACGTAAAGACTGGCACGTACAGCGATTCTATTCGTTTCCCAGGAACTAGTACATCGCATGCACGTTTGTTAAATGCATGCGCATGCAGCACCCAAAACGGAGAGATGTCTTTCCTGCTGGGAGAAACAGCTGAGGGCGTCTTCTCGCAGTTGAACCCCTTTCGTTCCGTTATTAATCCTAGTATCAAAAGCATAAGCATTTGGAGCGTTCCCCATTCACGTGTGGACTGCTATTAACAATTTGCGTTACATGATCCTAGCTAAAATTCTGCATATACAATTCCAACTACCGGCTCGTACACATTTCTAGAAACGAGCGCAAAACACAGCGTCAGGTTCCACCGAGACTCGAACTCGGATCGCTGGATTCAAAGTCCAGAGTGCTAACCATTACACCATGGAACCGGATGCCTGTAGCGGTCTTCAGTTCAGTAGCATCATGTCATTAAGCCGATGAGATGCGATGTTATTTCATGTAGCGTCCTCAGGAAGTGTTTGCGTGGCAAATGAAGCAACCAAGTTGGCTGAAAGTGGAAGGTGCACCTTCGAATGTAGCAAGAATTCTTGCCAGTATTCGTACATCAAGTGATGTCGAAGGCTCAGGTAATCAAAATCGCGCAACGGCCACTTTCGTATGGTGCATGCATTGTGCTGGAAGCAGCCTAGCTATGGAAACAGCTATGGACACAGAGTACTGGCGAAAACTGCGTGCTGACACACAACGCTACGTAGTGGGCGGATAGTGCGTGACACGATAACATTTGCACTTCACACGGTCGAAATACTGACACACAACTCTAGCAGCTCTTTGAGCATTCACATACACTGGTGTTCAGCACAGCTCATGTTGTGGGTGTCGGATTAAGAAAGCTCTTTGAGAATATGGTCCAGATTGTATGCTGCAACTAGCAAGTGCGGCAAGATGTCAGTAGGTGGCGGTGTGCAGACGTTTTTCCTTGTGCGGCCTGTTGGTCTAGGGGTATGATTCCTGCTTTGGGTGCAGGAGGTTCCGGGTTCATATCCCGGACAGGCCCTACTTTTCACTTTCGCGACAACCAAATACTACGTTAAACTTGCGAGTCTCTGAAAGTAAGCCACGCAACAGGACAAACTGCATGTGGGCCACCGGCCCAAGAGACTGGCAAGTGCGTCATGTGGAAAGCAATCTACGTGGCAGGATTAAGCCGACTTCGCTCTCTTATATCTATACGTAAAGACTGGCACGTACAGCGATTCTATTCGTTTCCCAGGAACTAGTACATCGCATGCACGTTTGTTAAATGCATGCGCATGCAGCACCCAAAACGGAGAGATGTCTTTCCTGCTGGGAGAAACAGCTGAGGGCGTCTTCTCGCAGTTGAACCCCTTTCGTTCCGTTATTAATCCTAGTATCAAAAGCATAAGCATTTGGAGCGTTCCCCATTCACGTGTGGACTGCTATTAACAATTTGCGTTACATGATCCTAGCTAAAATTCTGCATATACAATTCCAACTACCGGCTCGTACACATTTCTAGAAACGAGCGCAAAACACAGCGTCAGGTTTCACCGAGACTCGAACTCGGATCGCTGGATTCAAAGTCCAGAGTGCTAACCATTACACCATGGAACCGGATGCCTGTAGCGGTCTTCAGTTCAGTAGCATCATGTCATTAAGCCGATGAGATGCGATGTTATTTCATGTAGCGTCCTCAGGAAGTGTTTGCGTGGCAAATGAAGCAACCAGGTAGGGTGAAAGTGGAAGGTGCACCTTCGAATGTAGCAAGAATTCTTGCCAGTATTCGTACATCAAGTGATGTCGAAGGCTCAGGTAATCAAAATCGCGCAACGGCCACTTTCGTATGGTGCATGCATTGTGCTGGAAGCAGCCTAGCTATGGAAACAGCTATGGACACAGAGTACTGGCGAAAACTGCGTGCTGACACAGAACGCTACGTAGTGGGCGGATAGTGCGTGACACGATAACATTTGCACTTCACACGGTCGAAAAACTGACACACAACTCTAGCAGCTCTTTGAGCATTCACATACACTGGTGTTCAGCACAGCTCATGTTGTGGGTGTCGGATTAAGAAAGCTCTTTGAGAATATGGTCCAGATTGTATGCTGCAACTAGCAAGTGCGGCACGATGTCAGTAGGTGGCGGGGTGCAGACGTGCTTCCTTGTGGGGCCTGTTGGTCTAGGGGTATGATTCCTGCTTTGGGTGCAGGAGGTTCCGGGTTCATATCCCGGACAGGCCCTACTTTTCACTTTCGCGACAACCAAACACTACGTTAAACTTGCGAGTCTCTGAAAGTAAGCCACGCAACAGGACAAACTGCATGTGGGCCACTGGCCCAAGAGACTGGCAAGTGCGTCATGTGGAAAGCAATCTACGTGGCAGGATTAAGCCGTCTTCGCTCACTTATATCTATACGTAAAGACTGGCACGTACAGCGATTCTATTCGTTTCCCAGGAACTAGTACATCGCATGCACGTTTGTTAAATGCATGCGCATGCAGCACCCAAAACGGAGAGATGTCTTTCCTGCTGGGAGAAACAGCTGAGGGCGTCTTCTCGCAGTTGAACCCCTTTGGTTCCGTTATTAATCCTAGTATCAAAAGCATAAGCATTTGGAGCGTTCCCCATTCACGTGTGGACTGCTATTAACAATTTGCGTTACATGATCCTAGCTAAAATTCTGCATATACAATTCCAACTACCGGCTCGTACACATTTCTAGAAACGAGCGCAAAACACAGCGTCAGGTTCCACCGAGACTCGAACTCGGATCGCTGGATTCAAAGTCCAGAGTGCTAACCATTACACCACGGAATCGGATGCCTGTAGCGGTCTTCAGTTCAGTAGCATCATGTCATTAAGCCGATGAGATGCGATGTTATTTCATGTAGCGTCCTCAGGAAGTGTTTGCGTGGCAAATGAAGCAACCAAGTTGGATGAAAGTGGAAGGTGCACCTTCGAATGTAGCAAGAATTCTTGCCAGTATTCGTACATCAAGTGATGTCGAAGGCTCAGGTAATCAAAATCGCGCAACGGCCACTTTCGTATGGTGCATGCATTGTGCTGGAAGCAGCCTAGCTATGGAAACAGCTATGGACACAGAGTACTGGCGAAAACTGCGTGCTGACACAGAACGCTACGTAGTGGGCGGATAGTGCGTGACACGATAACATTTGCACTTCACACGGTCGAAATACTGACACACAACTCTAGCAGCTCTTTGAGCATTCACATACACTGGTGTTCAGCACAGCTCATGTTGTGGGTGTCGGATTAAGAAAGCTCTTTGAGAATATGGTCCAGATTGTATGCTGCAACTAGCAAGTGCGGCAAGATGTCAGTAGGTGGCGGGGTGCAGACGTGCTTCCTTGTGCGGCCTGTTGGTCTAGGGGTATGATTCCTGCTTTGGGTGCAGGAGGTTCCGGGTTCATATCCCGGACAGGCCCTACTTTTCACTTTCGCGACAACCAAACACTACGTTAAACTTGCGAGTCTCTGAAAGTAAGCCACGCAACAGGACAAACTGCATGTGGGCCACCGGCCCAAGAGACTGGCAAGTGCGTCATGTGGAAAGCAATCTACGTGGCAGGATTAAGCCGTCTTCGCTCACTTATATCTATACGTAAAGACTGGCACGTACAGCGATTCTATTCGTTTCCCAGGAACTAGTACATCGCATGCACGTTTGTTAAATGCATGCGCATGCAGCACCCAAAACGGAGAGATGTCTTTCCTGCTGGGAGAAACAGCTGAGGGCGTCTTCTCGCAGTTGAACCCCTTTGGTTCCGTTATTAATCCTAGTATCAAAAGCATAAGCATTTGGAGCGTTCCCCATTCACGTGTGGACTGCTATTAACAATTTGCGTTACATGATCCTAGCTAAAATTCTGCATATACAATTCCAACTACCGGCTCGTACACATTTCTAGAAACGAGCGCAAAACACAGCGTCAGGTTCCACCGAGACTCGAACTCGGATCGCTGGATTCAAAGTCCAGAGTGCTAACCATTACACCATGGAACCGGATGCCTGTAGCGGTCTTCAGTTCAGTAGCATCATGTCATTAAGCCGATGAGATGCGATGTTATTTCATGTAGCGTCCTCAGGAAGTGTTTGCGTGGCAAATGAAGCAACCAAGTAGGCTGAAAGTGGAAGGTGCACCTTCGAATGTAGCAAGAATTCTTGCCAGTATTCGTACATCAAGTGATGTCGAAGGCTCAGGTAATCAAAATCGCGCAACGGCCACTTTCGTATGGTGCATGCATTGTGCTGGAAGCAGCCTAGCTATGGAAACAGCTATGGACACAGAGTACTGGCGAAAACTGCGTGCTGACACAGAACGCTACGTAGTGGGCGGATAGTGCGTGACACGATAACATTTGCACTTCACACGGTCGAAAAACTGACACACAACTCTAGCAGCTCTTTGAGCATTCACATACACTGGTGTTCAGCACAGCTCATGTTGTGGGTGTCGGATTAAGAAAGCTCTTTGAGAATATGGTCCAGATTGTATGCTGCAACTAGCAAGTGCGGCACGATGTCAGTAGGTGGCGGGGTGCAGACGTGCTTCCTTGTGCGGCCTGTTGGTCTAGGGGTATGATTCCTGCTTTGGGTGCAGGAGGTTCCGGGTTCATATCCCGGACAGGCCCTACTTTTCACTTTCGCGACAACCAAACACTACGTTAAACTTGCGAGTCTCTGAAAGTAAGCCACGCAACAGGACAAACTGCATGTGGGCCACTGGCCCAAGAGACTGGCAAGTGCGTCATGTGGAAAGCAATCTACGTGGCAGGATTAAGCCGTCTTCGCTCACTTATATCTATACGTAAAGACTGGCACGTACAGCGATTCTATTCGTTTCCCAGGAACTAGTACATCGCATGCACGTTTGTTAAATGCATGCGCATGCAGCACCCAAAACGGAGAGATGTCTTTCCTGCTGGGAGAAACAGCTGAGGGCGTCTTCTCGCAGTTGAACCCCTTTGGTTCCGTTATTAATCCTAGTATCAAAAGCATAAGCATTTGGAGCGTTCCCCATTCACGTGTGGACTGCTATTAACAATTTGCGTTACATGATCCTAGCTAAAATTCTGCATATACAATTCCAACTACCGGCTCGTACACATTTCTAGAAACGAGCGCAAAACACAGCGTCAGGTTCCACCGAGACTCGAACTCGGATCGCTGGATTCAAAGTCCAGAGTGCTAACCATTACACCATGGAATCGGATGCCTGTAGCGGTCTTCAGTTCAGTAGCATCATGTCATTAAGCCGATGAGATGCGATGTTATTTCATGTAGCGTCCTCAGGAAGTGTTTGCGTGGCAAATGAAGCAACCAAGTTGGATGAAAGTGGAAGGTGCACCTTCGAATGTAGCAAGAATTCTTGCCAGTATTCGTACATCAAGTGATGTCGAAGGCTCAGGTAATCAAAATCGCGCAACGGCCACTTTCGTATGGTGCATGCATTGTGCTGGAAGCAGCCTAGCTATGGAAACAGCTATGGACACAGAGTACTGGCGAAAACTGCGTGCTGACACAGAACGCTACGTAGTGGGCGGATAGTGCGTGACACGATAACATTTGCACTTCACACGGTCGAAATACTGACACACAACTCTAGCAGCTCTTTGAGCATTCACATACACTGGTGTTCAGCACAGCTCATGTTGTGGGTGTCGGATTAAGAAAGCTCTTTGAGAATATGGTCCAGATTGTATGCTGCAACTAGCAAGTGCGGCAAGATGTCAGTCGGTGGCGGGGTGCAGACGTGCTTCCTTGTGCGGCCTGTTGGTCTAGGGGTATGATTCCTGCTTTGGGTGCAGGAGGTTCCGGGTTCATATCCCGGACAGGCCCTACTTTTCACTTTCGCGACAACCAAACACTACGTTAAACTTGCGAGTCTCTGAAAGTAAGCCACGCAACAGGACAAACTGCATGTGGGCCACCGGCCCAAGAGACTGGCAAGTGCGTCATGTGGAAAGCAATCTACGTGGCAGGATTAAGCCGTCTTCGCTCACTTATATCTATACGTAAAGACTGGCACGTACAGCGATTCTATTCGTTTCCCAGGAACTAGTACATCGCATGCACGTTTGTTAAATGCATGCGCATGCAGCACCCAAAACGGAGAGATGTCTTTCCTGCTGGGAGAAACAGCTGAGGGCGTCTTCTCGCAGTTGAACCCCTTTGGTTCCGTTATTAATCCTAGTATCAAAAGCATAAGCATTTGGAGCGTTCCCCATTCACGTGTGGACTGATATTAACAATTTGCGTTACATGATCCTAGCTAAAATTCTGCATATACAATTCCAACTACCGGCTCGTACACATTTCTAGAAACGAGCGCAAAACACAGCGTCAGGTTCCACCGAGACTCGAACTCGGATCGCTGGATTCAAAGTCCAGAGTGCTAACCATTACACCATGGAACCGGATGCCTGTAGCGGTCTTCAGTTCAGTAGCATCATGTCATTAAGCCGATGAGATGCGATGTTATTTCATGTAGCGTCCTCAGGAAGTGTTTGCGTGGCAAATGAAGCAACCAAGTTGGCTGAAAGTGGAAGGTGCACCTTCGAATGTAGCAAGAATTCTTGCCAGTATTCGTACATCAAGTGATGTCGAAGGCTCAGGTAATCAAAATCGCGCAACGGCCACTTTCGTATGGTGCATGCATTGTGCTGGAAGCAGCCTAGCTATGGAAACAGCTATGGACACAGAGTACTGGCGAAAACTGCGTGCTGACACAGAACGCTACGTAGTGGGCGGATAGTGCGTGACACGATAACATTTGCACTTCACACGGTCGAAATACTGACACACAACTCTAGCAGCTCTTTGAGCATTCACATACACTGGTGTTCAGCACAGCTCATGTTGTGGGTGTCGGATTAAGAAAGCTCTTTGAGAATATGGTCCAGATTGTATGCTGCAACTAGCAAGTGCGGCAAGATGTCAGTAGGTGGCGGGGTGCAGACGTGCTTCCTTGTGCGGCCTGTTGGTCTAGGGGTATGATTCCTGCTTTGGGTGCAGGAGGTTCCGGGTTCATATCCCGGACAGGCCCTACTTTTCACTTTCGCGACAACCAAACACTACGTTAAACTTGCGAGTCTCTGAAAGTAAGCCACGCAACAGGACAAACTGCATGTGGGCCACCGGCCCAAGAGACTGGCAAGTGCGTCATGTGGAAAGCAATCTACGTGGCAGGATTAAGCCGTCTTCGCTCACTTATATCTATACGTAAAGACTGGCACGTACAGCGATTCTATTCGTTTCCCAGGAACTAGTACATCGCATGCACGTTTGTTAAATGCATGCGCATGCAGCACCCAAAACGGAGAGATGTCTTTCCTGCTGGGAGAAACAGCTGAGGGCGTCTTCTCGCAGTTGAACCCCTTTCGTTCCGTTATTAATCCTAGTATCAAAAGCATAAGCATTTGGAGCGTTCCCCATTCACGTGTGGACTGCTATTAACAATTTGCGTTACATGATCCTAGCTAAAATTCTGCATATACAATTCCAACTACCGGCTCGTACACATTTCTAGAAACGAGCGCAAAACACAGCGTCAGGTTCCACCGAGACTCGAACTCGGATCGCTGGATTCAAAGTCCAGAGTGCTAACCATTACACCATGGAACCGGATGCCTGTAGCGGTCTTCAGTTCAGTAGCATCATGTCATTAAGCCGATGAGATGCGATGTTATTTCATGTAGCGTCCTCAGGAAGTGTTTGCGTGGCAAATGAAGCAACCAAGTTGGCTGAAAGTGGAAGGTGCACCTTCGAATGTAGCAAGAATTCTTGCCAGTATTCGTACATCAAGTGATGTCGAAGGCTCAGGTAATCAAAATCGCGCAACGGCCACTTTCGTATGGTGCATGCATTGTGCTGGAAGCAGCCTAGCTATGGAAACAGCTATGGACACAGAGTACTGGCGAAAACTGCGTGCTGACACAGAACGCTACGTAGTGGGCGGATAGTGCGTGACACGATAACATTTGCACTTCACACGGTCGAAATACTGACACACAACTCTAGCAGCTCTTTGAGCATTCACATACACTGGTGTTCAGCACAGCTCATGTTGTGGGTGTCGGATTAAGAAAGCTCTTTGAGAATATGGTCCAGATTGTATGCTGCAACTAGCAAGTGCGGCAAGATGTCAGTAGGTGGCGGGGTGCAGACGTGCTTCCTTGTGCGGCCTGTTGGTCTAGGGGTATGATTCCTGCTTTGGGTGCAGGAGGTTCCGGGTTCATATCCCGGACAGGCCCTACTTTTCACTTTCGCGACAACCAAACACTACGTTAAACTTGCGAGTCTCTGAAAGTAAGCCACGCAACAGGACAAACTGCATGTGGGCCACCGGCCCAAGAGACTGGCAAGTGCGTCATGTGGAAAGCAATCTACGTGGCAGGATTAAGCCGTCTTCGCTCACTTATATCTATACGTAAAGACTGGCACGTACAGCGATTCTATTCGTTTCCCAGGAACTAGTACATCGCATGCACGTTTGTTAAATGCATGCGCATGCAGCACCCAAAACGGAGAGATGTCTTTCCTGCTGGGAGAAACAGCTGAGGGCGTCTTCTCGCAGTTGAACCCCTTTGGTTCCGTTATTAATCCTAGTATCAAAAGCATAAGCATTTGGAGCGTTCCCCATTCACGTGTGGACTGCTATTAACAATTTGCGTTACATGATCCTAGCTAAAATTCTGCATATACAATTCCAACTACCGGCTCGTACACATTTCTAGAAACGAGCGCAAAACACAGCGTCAGGTTCCACCGAGACTCGAACTCGGATCGCTGGATTCAAAGTCCAGAGTGCTAACCATTACACCATGGAACCGGATGCCTGTAGCGGTCTTCAGTGCAGTAGCATCATGTCATTAAGCCGATGAGATGCGATGTTATTTCATGTAGCGTCCTCAGGAAGTGTTTGCGTGGCAAATGAAGCAACCAAGTTGGCTGAAAGTGGAAGGTGCACCTTCGAATGTAGCAAGAATTCTTGCCAGTATTCGTACATCAAGTGATGTCGAAGGCTCAGGTAATCAAAATCGCGCAACGGCCACTTTCGTATGGTGCATGCATTGTGCTGGAAGCAGCCTAGCTATGGAAACAGCTATGGACACAGAGTACTGGCGAAAACTGCGTGCTGACACACAACGCTACGTAGTGGGCGGATAGTGCGTGACACGATAACATTTGCACTTCACACGGTCGAAATACTGACACACAACTCTAGCAGCTCTTTGAGCATTCACATACACTGGTGTTCAGCACAGCTCATGTTGTGGGTGTCGGATTAAGAAAGCTCTTTGAGAATATGGTCCAGATTGTATGCTGCAACTAGCAAGTGCGGCAAGATGTCAGTAGGTGGCGGGGTGCAGACGTGCTTCCTTGTGCGGCCTGTTGGTCTAGGGGTATGATTCCTGCTTTGGGTGCAGGAGGTTCCGGGTTCATATCCCGGACAGGCCCTACTTTTCACTTTCGCGACAACCAAACACTACGTTAAACTTGCGAGTCTCTGAAAGTAAGCCACGCAACAGGACAAACTGCATGTGGGCCACCGGCCCAAGAGACTGGCAAGTGCGTCATGTGGAAAGCAATCTACGTGGCAGGATTAAGCCGTCTTCGCTCACTTATATCTATACGTAAAGACTGGCACGTACAGCGATTCTATTCGTTTCCCAGGAACTAGTACATCGCATGCACGTTTGTTAAATGCATGCGCATGCAGCACCCAAAACGGAGAGATGTCTTTCCTGCTGGGAGAAACAGCTGAGGGCGTCTTCTCGCAGTTGAACCCCTTTCGTTCCGTTATTAATCCTAGTATCAAAAGCATAAGCATTTGGAGCGTTCCCCATTCACGTGTGGACTGCTATTAACAATTTGCGTTACATGATCCTAGCTAAAATTCTGCATATACAATTCCAACTACCGGCTCGTACACATTTCTAGAAACGAGCGCAAAACACAGCGTCAGGTTCCACCGAGACTCGAACTCGGATCGCTGGATTCAAAGTCCAGAGTGCTAACCATTACACCATGGAACCGGATGCCTGTAGCGGTCTTCAGTTCAGTAGCATCATGTCATTAAGCCGATGAGATGCGATGTTATTTCATGTAGCGTCCTCAGGAAGTGTTTGCGTGGCAAATGAAGCAACCAAGTTGGCTGAAAGTGGAAGGTGCACCTTCGAATGTAGCAAGAATTCTTGCCAGTATTCGTACATCAAGTGATGTCGAAGGCTCAGGTAATCAAAATCGCGCAACGGCCACTTTCGTATGGTGCATGCATTGTGCTGGAAGCAGCCTAGCTATGGAAACAGCTATGGACACAGAGTACTGGCGAAAACTGCGTGCTGACACAGAACGCTACGTAGTGGGCGGATAGTGCGTGACACGATAACATTTGCACTTCACACGGTCGAAATACTGACACACAACTCTAGCAGCTCTTTGAGCATTCACATACACTGGTGTTCAGCACAGCTCATGTTGTGGGTGTCGGATTAAGAAAGCTCTTTGAGAATATGGTCCAGATTGTATGCTGCAACTAGCAAGTGCGGCAAGATGTCAGTAGGTGGCGGGGTGCAGACGTGCTTCCTTGTGCGGCCTGTTGGTCTAGGGGTATGATTCCTGCTTTGGGTGCAGGAGGTTCCGGGTTCATATCCCGGACAGGCCCTACTTTTCACTTTCGCGACAACCAAACACTACGTTAAACTTGCGAGTCTCTGAAAGTAAGCCACGCAACAGGACAAACTGCATGTGGGCCACCGGCCCAAGAGACTGGCAAGTGCGTCATGTGGAAAGCAATCTACGTGGCAGGATTAAGCCGTCTTCGCTCACTTATATCTATACGTAAAGACTGGCACGTACAGCGATTCTATTCGTTTCCCAGGAACTAGTACATCGCATGCACGTTTGTTAAATGCATGCGCATGCAGCACCCAAAACGGAGAGATGTCTTTCCTGCTGGGAGAAACAGCTGAGGGCGTCTTCTCACAGTTGAACCCCTTTCGTTCCGTTATTAATCCTAGTATCAAAAGCATAAGCATTTGGAGCGTTCCCCATTCACGTGTGGACTGCTATTAACAATTTGCGTTACATGATCCTAGCTAAAATTCTGCATATACAATTCCAACTACCGGCTCGTACACATTTCTAGAAACGAGCGCAAAACACAGCGTCAGGTTCCACCGAGACTCGAACTCGGATCGCTGGATTCAAAGTCCAGAGTGCTAACCATTACACCATGGAACCGGATGCCTGTAGCGGTCTTCAGTTCAGTAGCATCATGTCATTAAGCCGATGAGATGCGATGTTATTTCATGTAGCGTCCTCAGGAAGTGTTTGCGTGGCAAATGAAGCAACCAAGTTGGCTGAAAGTGGAAGGTGCACCTTCGAATGTAGCAAGAATTCTTGCCAGTATTCGTACATCAAGTGATGTCGAAGGCTCAGGTAATCAAAATCGCGCAACGGCCACTTTCGTATGGTGCATGCATTGTGCTGGAAGCAGCCTAGCTATGGAAACAGCTATGGACACAGAGTACTGGCGAAAACTGCGTGCTGACACAGAACGCTACTTAGTGGGCGGATAGTGCGTGACACGATAACATTTGCACTTCACACGGTCGAAATACTGACACACAACTCTAGCAGCTCTTTGAGCATTCACATACACTGGTGTTCAGCACAGCTCATGTTGTGGGTGTCGGATTAAGAAAGCTCTTTGAGAATATGGTCCAGATTGTATGCTGCAACTAGCAAGTGCGGCAAGATGTCAGTAGGTGGCGGGGTGCAGACGTGCTTCCTTGTGCGGCCTGTTGGTCTAGGGGTATGATTCCTGCTTTGGGTGCAGGGGGTTCCGGTTTCATATCCCGGACAGGCCCTACTTTTCACTTTCGCGACAACCAAACACTACGTTAAACTTGCGAGTCTCTGAAAGTAAGCCACGCAACAGGACAAACTGCATGTGGGCCACCGGCCCAAGAGACTGGCAAGTGCGTCATGTGGAAAGCAATCTACGTGGCAGGATTAAGCCGTCTTCGCTCACTTATATCTATACGTAAAGACTGGCACGTACAGCGATTCTATTCGTTTCCCAGGAACTAGTACATCGCATGCACGTTTGTTAAATGCATGCGCATGCAGCACCCAAAACGGAGAGATGTCTTTCCTGCTGGGAGAAACAGCTGAGGGCGTCTTCTCGCAGTTGAACCCCTTTCGTTCCGTTATTAATCCTAGTATCAAAAGCATAAGCATTTGGAGCGTTCCCCATTCACGTGTGGACTGCTGTTAACAATTTGCGTTACATGATCCTAGCTAAAATTCTGCATATACAATTCCAACTTCCGGCTCGTACACATTTCTAGAAACGAGCGCAAAACACAGCGTCAGGTTCCACCGAGACTCGAACTCGGATCGCTGGATTCAAAGTCCAGAGTGCTAACCATTACACCATGGAACCGGATGCCTGTAGCGGTCTTCAATTCGGTAGCATCATGTCATTAAGCCGATGAGATGCGATGTTATTTCATGTAGCGTCCTCAGGAAGTGTTTGCGTGGCAAATGAAGCAACCAGGTAGGCTGAAAGTGGAAGGTGCACCTTCGAATGTAGCAAGAATTCTTGCCAGTATTCGTACATCAAGTGATGTCGAAGGCTCAGGTAATCAAAATCGCGCAACGGCCACTTTCGTATGGTGCATGCATTGTGCTGGAAGCAGCCTAGCTATGGAAACAGCTATGGACACAGAGTACTGGCGAAAACTGCGTGCTGACACAGAACGCTACGTAGTGGGCGGATAGTGCGTGACACGATAACATTTGCACTTCACACGGTCGAAATACTGACACACAACTCTAGCAGCTCTTTGAGCATTCACATACACTGGTGTTCAGCACAGCTCATGTTGTGGGTGTCGGATTAAGAAAGCTCTTTGAGAATATGGTCCAGATTGTATGCTGCAACTAGCAAGTGCGGCAAGATGTCAGTAGGTGGCGGGGTGCAGACGTGCTTCCTTGTGCGGCCTGTTGGTCTAGGGGTATGATTCCTGCTTTGGGTGCAGGAGGTTCCGGGTTCATATCCCGGACAGGCCCTACTTTTCACTTTCGCGACAACCAAACACTACGTTAAACTTGCGAGTCTCTGAAAGTAAGCCACGCAACAGGACAAACTGCATGTGGGCCACCGGCCCAAGAGACTGGCAAGTGCGTCATGTGGAAAGCAATCTACGTGGCAGGATTAAGCCGTCTTCGCTCACTTATATCTATACGTAAAGACTGGCACGTACAGCGATTCTATTCGTTTCCCAGGAACTAGTACATCGCATGCACGTTTGTTAAATGCATGCGAATGCAGCACCCAAAACGGAGAGATGTCTTTCCTGCTGGGAGAAACAGCTGAGGGCGTCTTCTCGCAGTTGAACCCCTTTCGTTCCGTTATTAATCCTAGTATCAAAAGCATAAGCATTTGGAGCGTTCCCCATTCACGTGTGGACTGCTGTTAACAATTTGCGTTACATGATCCTAGCTAAAATTCTGCATATACAATTCCAACTTCCGGCTCGTACACATTTCTAGAAACGAGCGCAAAACACAGCGTCAGGTTCCACCGAGACTCGAACTCGGATCGCTGGATTCAAAGTCCAGAGTGCTAACCATTACACCATGGAACCGGATGCCTGTAGCGGTCTTCAATTCGGTAGCATCATGTCATTAAGCCGATGAGATGCGATGTTATTTCATGTAGCGTCCTCAGGAAGTGTTTGCGTGGCAAATGAAGCAACCAGGTAGGCTGAAAGTGGAAGGTGCACCTTCGAATGTAGCAAGAATTCTTGCCAGTATTCGTACATCAAGTGATGTCGAAGGCTCAGGTAATCAAAATCGCGCAACGGCCACTTTCGTATGGTGCATGCATTGTGCTGGAAGCAGCCTAGCTATGGAAACAGCTATGGACACAGAGTACTGGCGAAAACTGCGTGCTGACACACAACGCTACGTAGTGGGCGGATAGTGCGTGACACGATAACATTTGCACTTCACACGGTCGAAATACTGACACACAACTCTAGCAGCTCTTTGAGCATTCACATACACTGGTGTTCAGCACAGCTCATGTTGTGGGTGTCGGATTAAGAAAGCTCTTTGAGAATATGGTCCAGATTGTATGCTGCAACTAGCAAGTGCGGCAAGATGTCAGTAGGTGGCGGGGTGCAGACGTGCTTCCTTGTGCGGCCTGTTGGTCTAGGGGTATGATTCCTGCTTTGGGTGCAGGAGGTTCCGGGTTCATATCCCGGACAGGCCCTACTTTTCACTTTCGCGACAACCAAACACTACGTTAAACTTGCGAGTCTCTGAAAGTAAGCCACGCAACAGGACAAACTGCATGTGGGCCACCGGCCCAAGAGACTGGCAAGTGCGTCATGTGGAAAGCAATCTACGTGGCAGGATTAAGCCGTCTTCGCTCACTTATATCTATACGTAAAGACTGGCACGTACAGCGATTCTATTCGTTTCCCAGGAACTAGTACATCGCATGCACGTTTGTTAAATGCATGCGCATGCAGCACCCAAAACGGAGAGATGTCTTTCCTGCTGGGAGAAACAGCTGAGGGCGTCTTCTCGCAGTTGAACCCCTTTCGTTCCGTTATTAATCCTAGTATCAAAAGCATAAGCATTTGGAGCGTTCCCCATTCACGTGTGGACTGCTATTAACAATTTGCGTTACATGATCCTAGCTAAAATTCTGCATATACAATTCCAACTACCGGCTCGTACACATTTCTAGAAACGAGCGCAAAACACAGCGTCAGGTTCCACCGAGACTCGAACTCGGATCGCTGGATTCAAAGTCCAGAGTGCTAACCATTACACCATGGAACCGGATGCCTGTAGCGGTCTTCAGTTCAGTAGCATCATGTCATTAAGCCGATGAGATGCGATGTTATTTCATGTAGCGTCCTCAGGAAGTGTTTGCGTGGCAAATGAAGCAACCAGGTAGGCTGAAAGTGGAAGGTGCACCTTCGAATGTAGCAAGAATTCTTGCCAGTATTCGTACATCAAGTGATGTCGAAGGCTCAGGTAATCAAAATCGCGCAACGGCCACTTTCGTATGGTGCATGCATTGTGCTGGAAGCAGCCTAGCTATGGAAACAGCTATGGACACAGAGTACTGGCGAAAACTGCGTGCTGGCACAGAACGCTACGTAGTGGGCGGATAGTGCGTGACACGCTAACATTTGCACTTCACACGGTCGAAAAACTGACACACAACTCTAGCAGCTCTTTGAGCATTCACATACACTGGTGTTCAGCACAGCTCATGTTGTGGGTGTCGGATTAAGAAAGCTCTTTGAGAATATGGTCCAGATTGTATGCTGCAACTAGCAAGTGCGGCACGATGTCAGTAGGTGGCGGGGTGCAGACGTGCTTCCTTGTGCGGCCTGTTGGTCTAGGGGTATGATTCCTGCTTTGGGTGCAGGAGGTTCCGGGTTCATATCCCGGACAGGCCCTACTTTTCACTTTCGCGACAACCAAACACTACGTTAAACTTGCGAGTCTCTGAAAGTAAGCCACGCAACAGGACAAACTGCATGTGGGCCACCGGCCCAAGAGACTGGCAAGTGCGTCATGTGGAAAGCAATCTACGTGGCAGGATTAAGCCGTCTTCGCTCACTTATATCTATACGTAAAGACTGGCACGTACAGCGATTCTATTCGATTCCCAGGAACTAGTACATCGCATGCACGTTTGTTAAATGCATGCGCATGCAGCACCCAAAACGGAGAGATGTCTTTCCTGCTGGGAGAAACAGCTGAGGGCGTCTTCTCACAGTTGAACCCCTTTCGTTCCGTTATTAATCCTAGTATCAAAAGCATAAGCATTTGGAGCGTTCCCCATTCACGTGTGGACTGCTATTAACAATTTGCGTTACATGATCCTAGCTAAAATTCTGCATATACAATTCCAACTACCGGCTCGTACACATTTCTAGAAACGAGCGCAAAACACAGCGTCAGGTTCCACCGAGACTCGAACTCGGATCGCTGGATTCAAAGTCCAGAGTGCTAACCATTACACCATGGAACCGGATGCCTGTAGCGGTCTTCAGTTCAGTAGCATCATGTCATTAAGCCGATGAGATGCGATGTTATTTCATGTAGCGTCCTCAGGAAGTGTTTGCGTGGCAAATGAAGCAACCAAGTTGGCTGAAAGTGGAAGGTGCACCTTCGAATGTAGCAAGAATTCTTGCCAGTATTCGTACATCAAGTGATGTCGAAGGCTCAGGTAATCAAAATCGCGCAACGGCCACTTTCGTATGGTGCATGCATTGTGCTGGAAGCAGCCTAGCTATGGAAACAGCTATGGACACAGAGTACTGGCGAAAACTGCGTGCTGACACAGAACGCTACGTAGTGGGCGGATAGTGCGTGACACGATAACATTTGCACTTCACACGGTCGAAAAACTGACACACAACTCTAGCAGCTCTTTGAGCATTCACATACACTGGTGTTCAGCACAGCTCATGTTGTGGGTGTCGGATTAAGAAAGCTCTTTGAGAATATGGTCCAGATTGTATGCTGCAACTAGCAAGTGCGGCACGATGTCAGTAGGTGGCGGGGTGCAGACGTGCTTCCTTGTGCGGCCTGTTGGTCTAGGGGTATGATTCCTGCTTTGGGTGCAGGAGGTTCCGGGTTCATATCCCGGACAGGCCCTACTTTTCACTTTCGCGACAACCAAACACTACGTTAAACTTGCGAGTCTCTGAAAGTAAGCCACGCAACAGGACAAACTGCATGTGGGCCACCGGCCCAAGAGACTGGCAAGTGCGTCATGTGGAAAGCAATCTACGTGGCAGGATTAAGCCGTCTTCGCTCACTTATATCTATACGTAAAGACTGGCACGTACAGCGATTCTATTCGTTTCCCAGGAACTAGTACATCGCATGCACGTTTGTTAAATGCATGCGCATGCAGCACCCAAAACGGAGAGATGTCTTTCCTGCTGGGAGAAACAGCTGAGGGCGTCTTCTCGCAGTTGAACCCCTTTCGTTCCGTTATTAATCCTAGTATCAAAAGCATAAGCATTTGGAGCGTTCCCCATTCACGTGTGGACTGCTGTTAACAATTTGCGTTACATGATCCTAGCTAAAATTCTGCATATACAATTCCAACTTCCGGCTCGTACACATTTCTAGAAACGAGCGCAAAACACAGCGTCAGGTTCCACCGAGACTCGAACTCGGATCGCTGGATTCAAAGTCCAGAGTGCTAACCATTACACCATGGAACCGGATGCCTGTAGCGGTCTTCAATTCGGTAGCATCATGTCATTAAGCCGATGAGATGCGATGTTATTTCATGTAGCGTCCTCAGGAAGTGTTTGCGTGGCAAATGAAGCAACCAGGTAGGCTGAAAGTGGAAGGTGCACCTTCGAATGTAGCAAGAATTCTTGCCAGTATTCGTACATCAAGTGATGTCGAAGGCTCAGGTAATCAAAATCGCGCAACGGCCACTTTCGTATGGTGCATGCATTGTGCTGGAAGCAGCCTAGCTATGGAAACAGCTATGGACACAGAGTACTGGCGAAAACTGCGTGCTGACACACAACGCTACGTAGTGGGCGGATAGTGCGTGACACGATAACATTTGCACTTCACACGGTCGAAATACTGACACACAACTCTAGCAGCTCTTTGAGCATTCACATACACTGGTGTTCAGCACAGCTCATGTTGTGGGTGTCGGATTAAGAAAGCTCTTTGAGAATATGGTCCAGATTGTATGCTGCAACTAGCAAGTGCGGCAAGATGTCAGTAGGTGGCGGGGTGCAGACGTGCTTCCTTGTGCGGCCTGTTGGTCTAGGGGTATGATTCCTGCTTTGGGTGCAGGAGGTTCCGGGTTCATATCCCGGACAGGCCCTACTTTTCACTTTCGCGACAACCAAACACTACGTTAAACTTGCGAGTCTCTGAAAGTAAGCCACGCAACAGGACAAACTGCATGTGGGCCACCGGCCCAAGAGACTGGCAAGTGCGTCATGTGGAAAGCAATCTACGTGGCAGGATTAAGCCGTCTTCGCTCACTTATATCTATACGTAAAGACTGGCACGTACAGCGATTCTATTCGTTTCCCAGGAACTAGTACATCGCATGCACGTTTGTTAAATGCATGCGCATGCAGCACCCAAAACGGAGAGATGTCTTTCCTGCTGGGAGAAACAGCTGAGGGCGTCTTCTCGCAGTTGAACCCCTTTCGTTCCGTTATTAATCCTAGTATCAAAAGCATAAGCATTTGGAGCGTTCCCCATTCACGTGTGGACTGCTGTTAACAATTTGCGTTACATGATCCTAGCTAAAATTCTGCATATACAATTCCAACTTCCGGCTCGTACACATTTCTAGAAACGAGCGCAAAACACAGCGTCAGGTTCCACCGAGACTCGAACTCGGATCGCTGGATTCAAAGTCCAGAGTGCTAACCATTACACCATGGAACCGGATGCCTGTAGCGGTCTTCAATTCGGTAGCATCATGTCATTAAGCCGATGAGATGCGATGTTATTTCATGTAGCGTCCTCAGGAAGTGTTTGCGTGGCAAATGAAGCAACCAGGTAGGCTGAAAGTGGAAGGTGCACCTTCGAATGTAGCAAGAATTCTTGCCAGTATTCGTACATCAAGTGATGTCGAAGGCTCAGGTAATCAAAATCGCGCAACGGCCACTTTCGTATGGTGCATGCATTGTGCTGGAAGCAGCCTAGCTATGGAAACAGCTATGGACACAGAGTACTGGCGAAAACTGCGTGCTGACACAGAACGCTACGTAGTGGGCGGATAGTGCGTGACACGATAACATTTGCACTTCACACGGTCGAAATACTGACACACAACTCTAGCAGCTCTTTGAGCATTCACATACACTGGTGTTCAGCACAGCTCATGTTGTGGGTGTCGGATTAAGAAAGCTCTTTGAGAATATGGTCCAGATTGTATGCTGCAACTAGCAAGTGCGGCAAGATGTCAGTAGGTGGCGGGGTGCAGACGTGCTTCCTTGTGCGGCCTGTTGGTCTAGGGGTATGATTCCTGCTTTGGGTGCAGGAGGTTCCGGGTTCATATCCCGGACAGGCCCTACTTTTCACTTTCGCGACAACCAAACACTACGTTAAACTTGCGAGTCTCTGAAAGTAAGCCACGCAACAGGACAAACTGCATGTGGGCCACCGGCCCAAGAGACTGGCAAGTGCGTCATGTGGAAAGCAATCTACGTGGCAGGATTAAGCCGTCTTCGCTCACTTATATCTATACGTAAAGACTGGCACGTACAGCGATTCTATTCGTTTCCCAGGAACTAGTACATCGCATGCACGTTTGTTAAATGCATGCGCATGCAGCACCCAAAACGGAGAGATGTCTTTCCTGCTGGGAGAAACAGCTGAGGGCGTCTTCTCGCAGTTGAACCCCTTTCGTTCCGTTATTAATCCTAGTATCAAAAGCATAAGCATTTGGAGCGTTCCCCATTCACGTGTGGACTGCTGTTAACAATTTGCGTTACATGATCCTAGCTAAAATTCTGCATATACAATTCCAACTTCCGGCTCGTACACATTTCTAGAAACGAGCGCAAAACACAGCGTCAGGTTCCACCGAGACTCGAACTCGGATCGCTGGATTCAAAGTCCAGAGTGCTAACCATTACACCATGGAACCGGATGCCTGTAGCGGTCTTCAATTCGGTAGCATCATGTCATTAAGCCGATGAGATGCGATGTTATTTCATGTAGCGTCCTCAGGAAGTGTTTGCGTGGCAAATGAAGCAACCAGGTAGGCTGAAAGTGGAAGGTGCACCTTCGAATGTAGCAAGAATTCTTGCCAGTATTCGTACATCAAGTGATGTCGAAGGCTCAGGTAATCAAAATCGCGCAACGGCCACTTTCGTATGGTGCATGCATTGTGCTGGAAGCAGCCTAGCTATGGAAACAGCTATGGACACAGAGTACTGGCGAAAACTGCGTGCTGACACACAACGCTACGTAGTGGGCGGATAGTGCGTGACACGATAACATTTGCACTTCACACGGTCGAAATACTGACACACAACTCTAGCAGCTCTTTGAGCATTCACATACACTGGTGTTCAGCACAGCTCATGTTGTGGGTGTCGGATTAAGAAAGCTCTTTGAGAATATGGTCCAGATTGTATGCTGCAACTAGCAAGTGCGGCAAGATGTCAGTAGGTGGCGGGGTGCAGACGTGCTTCCTTGTGCGGCCTGTTGGTCTAGGGGTATGATTCCTGCTTTGGGTGCAGGAGGTTCCGGGTTCATATCCCGGACAGGCCCTACTTTTCACTTTCGCGACAACCAAACACTACGTTAAACTTGCGAGTCTCTGAAAGTAAGCCACGCAACAGGACAAACTGCATGTGGGCCACCGGCCCAAGAGACTGGCAAGTGCGTCATGTGGAAAGCAATCTACGTGGCAGGATTAAGCCGTCTTCGCTCACTTATATCTATACGTAAAGACTGGCACGTACAGCGATTCTATTCGTTTCCCAGGAACTAGTACATCGCATGCACGTTTGTTAAATGCATGCGCATGCAGCACCCAAAACGGAGAGATGTCTTTCCTGCTGGGAGAAACAGCTGAGGGCGTCTTCTCGCAGTTGAACCCCTTTCGTTCCGTTATTAATCCTAGTATCAAAAGCATAAGCATTTGGAGCGTTCCCCATTCACGTGTGGACTGCTGTTAACAATTTGCGTTACATGATCCTAGCTAAAATTCTGCATATACAATTCCAACTTCCGGCTCGTACACATTTCTAGAAACGAGCGCAAAACACAGCGTCAGGTTCCACCGAGACTCGAACTCGGATCGCTGGATTCAAAGTCCAGAGTGCTAACCATTACACCATGGAACCGGATGCCTGTAGCGGTCTTCAATTCGGTAGCATCATGTCATTAAGCCGATGAGATGCGATGTTATTTCATGTAGCGTCCTCAGGAAGTGTTTGCGTGGCAAATGAAGCAACCAGGTAGGCTGAAAGTGGAAGGTGCACCTTCGAATGTAGCAAGAATTCTTGCCAGTATTCGTACATCAAGTGATGTCGAAGGCTCAGGTAATCAAAATCGCGCAACGGCCACTTTCGTATGGTGCATGCATTGTGCTGGAAGCAGCCTAGCTATGGAAACAGCTATGGACACAGAGTACTGGCGAAAACTGCGTGCTGACACACAACGCTACGTAGTGGGCGGATAGTGCGTGACACGATAACATTTGCACTTCACACGGTCGAAATACTGACACACAACTCTAGCAGCTCTTTGAGCATTCACATACACTGGTGTTCAGCACAGCTCATGTTGTGGGTGTCGGATTAAGAAAGCTCTTTGAGAATATGGTCCAGATTGTATGCTGCAACTAGCAAGTGCGGCAAGATGTCAGTAGGTGGCGGGGTGCAGACGTGCTTCCTTGTGCGGCCTGTTGGTCTAGGGGTATGATTCCTGCTTTGGGTGCAGGAGGTTCCGGGTTCATATCCCGGACAGGCCCTACTTTTCACTTTCGCGACAACCAAACACTACGTTAAACTTGCGAGTCTCTGAAAGTAAGCCACGCAACAGGACAAACTGCATGTGGGCCACCGGCCCAAGAGACTGGCAAGTGCGTCATGTGGAAAGCAATCTACGTGGCAGGATTAAGCCGTCTTCGCTCACTTATATCTATACGTAAAGACTGGCACGTACAGCGATTCTATTCGTTTCCCAGGAACTAGTACATCGCATGCACGTTTGTTAAATGCATGCGCATGCAGCACCCAAAACGGAGAGATGTCTTTCCTGCTGGGAGAAACAGCTGAGGGCGTCTTCTCGCAGTTGAACCCCTTTCGTTCCGTTATTAATCCTAGTATCAAAAGCATAAGCATTTGGAGCGTTCCCCATTCACGTGTGGAATGCTATTAACAATTTGCGTTACATGATCCTAGCTAAAATTCTGCATATACAATTCCAACTACCGGCTCGTACACATTTCTAGAAACGAGCGCAAAACACAGCGTCAGGTTCCACCGAGACTCGAACTCGGATCGCTGGATTCAAAGTCCAGAGTGCTAACCATTACACCATGGAACCGGATGCCTGTAGCGGTCTTCAGTTCAGTAGCATCATGTCATTAAGCCGATGAGATGCGATGTTATTTCATGTAGCGTCCTCAGGAAGTGTTTGCGTGGCAAATGAAGCAACCAAGTAGGCTGAAAGTGGAAGGTGCACCTTCGAATGTAGCAAGAATTCTTGCCAGTATTCGTACATCAAGTGATGTCGAAGGCTCAGGTAATCAAAATCGCGCAACGGCCACTTTCGTATGGTGCATGCATTGTGCTGGAAGCAGCCTAGCTATGGAAACAGCTATGGACACAGAGTACTGGCGAAAACTGCGTGCTGACACAGAACGCTACGTAGTGGGCGGATAGTGCGTGACACGATAACATTTGCACTTCACACGGTCGAAATACTGACACACAACTCTAGCAGCTCTTTGAGCATTCACATACACTGGTGTTCAGCACAGCTCATGTTGTGGGTGTCGGATTAAGAAAGCTCTTTGAGAATATGGTCCAGATTGTATGCTGCAACTAGCAAGTGCGGCAAGATGTCAGTAGGTGGCGGGGTGCAGACGTGCTTCCTTGTGCGGCCTGTTGGTCTAGGGGTATGATTCCTGCTTTGGGTGCAGGAGGTTCCGGGTTCATATCCCGGACAGGCCCTACTTGTCACTTTCGCGACAACCAAACACTACGTTAAACTTGCGAGTCTCTGAAAGTAAGCCACGCAACAGGACAAACTGCATGTGGGCCACCGGCCCAAGAGACTGGCAAGTGCGTCATGTGGAAAGCAATCTACGTGGCAGGATTAAGCCGTCTTCGCTCACTTATATCTATACGTAAAGACTGGCACGTACAGCGATTCTATTCGTTTCCCAGGAACTAGTACATCGCATGCACGTTTGTTAAATGCATGCGCATGCAGCACCCAAAACGGAGAGATGTCTTTCCTGCTGGGAGAAACAGCTGAGGGCGTCTTCTCGCAGTTGAACCCCTTTCGTTCCGTTATTAATCCTAGTATCAAAAGCATAAGCATTTGGAGCGTTCCCCATTCACGTGTGGACTGCTATTAACAATTTGCGTTACATGATCCTAGCTAAAATTCTGCATATACAATTCCAACTACCGGCTCGTACACATTTCTAGAAACGAGCGCAAAACACAGCGTCAGGTTCCACCGAGACTCGAACTCGGATCGCTGGATTCAAAGTCCAGAGTGCTAACCATTACACCATGGAACCGGATGCCTGTAGCGGTCTTCAGTTCAGTAGCATCATGTCATTAAGCCGATGAGATGCGATGTTATTTCATGTAGCGTCCTCAGGAAGTGTTTGCGTGGCAAATGAAGCAACCAGGTAGGCTGAAAGTGGAAGGTGCACCTTCGAATGTAGCAAGAATTCTTGCCAGTATTCGTACATCAAGTGATGTCGAAGGCTCAGGTAATCAAAATCGCGCAACGGCCACTTTCGTATGGTGCATGCATTGTGCTGGAAGCAGCCTAGCTATGGAAACAGCTATGGACACAGAGTACTGGCGAAAACTGCGTGCTGACACAGAACGCTACGTAGTGGGCGGATGGTGCGTGACACGATAACATTTGCACTTCACACGGTCGAAAAACTGACACACAACTCTAGCAGCTCTTTGAGCATTCACATACACTGGTGTTCAGCACAGCTCATGTTGTGGGTGTCGGATTAAGAAAGCTCTTTGAGAATATGGTCCAGATTGTATGCTGCAACTAGCAAGTGCGGCAAGATGTCAGTAGGTGGCGGGGTGCAGACGTGCTTCCTTGTGCGGCCTGTTGGTCTAGGGGTATGATTCCTGCTTTGGGTGCAGGAGGTTCCGGGTTCATATCCCGGACAGGCCCTACTTGTCACTTTCGCGACAACCAAACACTACGTTAAACTTGCGAGTCTCTGAAAGTAAGCCACGCAACAGGACAAACTGCATGTGGGCCACCGGCCCAAGAGACTGGCAAGTGCGTCATGTGGAAAGCAATCTACGTGGCAGGATTAAGCCGTCTTCGCTCACTTATATCTATACGTAAAGACTGGCACGTACAGCGATTCTATTCGTTTCCCAGGAACTAGTACATCGCATGCACGTTTGTTAAATGCATGCGCATGCAGCACCCAAAACGGAGAGATGTCTTTCCTGCTGGGAGAAACAGCTGAGGGCGTCTTCTCGCAGTTGAACCCCTTTCGTTCCGTTATTAATCCTAGTATCAAAAGCATAAGCATTTGGAGCGTTCCCCATTCACGTGTGGACTGCTATTAACAATTTGCGTTACATGATCCTAGCTAAAATTCTGCATATACAATTCCAACTACCGGCTCGTACACATTTCTAGAAACGAGCGCAAAACACAGCGTCAGGTTCCACCGAGACTCGAACTCGGATCGCTGGATTCAAAGTCCAGAGTGCTAACCATTACACCATGGAACCGGATGCCTGTAGCGGTCTTCAGTTCAGTAGCATCATGTCATTAAGCCGATGAGATGCGATGTTATTTCATGTAGCGTCCTCAGGAAGTGTTTGCGTGGCAAATGAAGCAACCAAGTTGGCTGAAAGTGGAAGGTGCACCTTCGAATGTAGCAAGAATTCTTGCCAGTATTCGTACATCAAGTGATGTCGAAGGCTCAGGTAATCAAAATCGCGCAACGGCCACTTTCGTATGGTGCATGCATTGTGCTGGAAGCAGCCTAGCTATGGAAACAGCTATGGACACAGAGTACTGGCGAAAACTGCGTGCTGACACAGAACGCTACGTAGTGGGCGGATAGTGCGTGACACGATAACATTTGCACTTCACACGGTCGAAATACTGACACACAACTCTAGCAGCTCTTTGAGCATTCACATACACTGGTGTTCAGCACAGCTCATGTTGTGGGTGTCGGATTAAGAAAGCTCTTTGAGAATATGGTCCAGATTGTATGCTGCAACTAGCAAGTGCGGCAAGATGTCAGTAGGTGGCGGGGTGCAGACGTGCTTCCTTGTGCGGCCTGTTGGTCTAGGGGTATGATTCCTGCTTTGGGTGCAGGAGGTTCCGGGTTCATATCCCGGACAGGCCCTACTTTTCACTTTCGCGACAACCAAACACTACGTTAAACTTGCGAGTCTCTGAAAGTAAGCCACGCAACAGGACAAACTGCATGTGGGCCACCGGCCCAAGAGACTGGCAAGTGCGTCATGTGGAAAGCAATCTACGTGGCAGGATTAAGCCGTCTTCGCTCACTTATATCTATACGTAAAGACTGGCACGTACAGCGATTCTATTCGTTTCCCAGGAACTAGTACATCGCATGCACGTTTGTTAAATGCATGCGCATGCAGCACCCAAAACGGAGAGATGTCTTTCCTGCTGGGAGAAACAGCTGAGGGCGTCTTCTCGCAGTTGAACCCCTTTGGTTCCGTTATTAATCCTAGTATCAAAAGCATAAGCATTTGGAGCGTTCCCCATTCACGTGTGGACTGCTATTAACAATTTGCGTTACATGATCCTAGCTAAAATTCTGCATATACAATTCCAACTACCGGCTCGTACACATTTCTAGAAACGAGCGCAAAACACAGCGTCAGGTTCCACCGAGACTCGAACTCGGATCGCTGGATTCAAAGTCCAGAGTGCTAACTATTACACCATGGAACCGGATGCCTGTAGCGGTCTTCAGTTCAGTAGCATCATGTCATTAAGCCGATGAGATGCGATGTTATTTCATGTAGCGTCCTCAGGAAGTGTTTGCGTGGCAAATGAAGCAACCAGGTAGGCTGAAAGTGGAAGGTGCACCTTCGAATGTAGCAAGAATTCTTGCCAGTATTCGTACATCAAGTGATGTCGAAGGCTCAGGTAATCAAAATCGCGCAACGGCCACTTTCGTATGGTGCATGCATTGTGCTGGAAGCAGCCTAGCTATGGAAACAGCTATGGACACAGAGTACTGGCGAAAACTGCGTGCTGACACACAACGCTACGTAGTGGGCGGATAGTGCGTGACACGATAACATTTGCACTTCACACGGTCGAAATACTGACACACAACTCTAGCAGCTCTTTGAGCATTCACATACACTGGTGTTCAGCACAGCTCATGTTGTGGGTGTCGGATTAAGAAAGCTCTTTGAGAATATGGTCCAGATTGTATGCTGCAACTAGCAAGTGCGGCAAGATGTCAGTAGGTGGCGGGGTGCAGACGTGCTTCCTTGTGCGGCCTGTTGGTCTAGGGGTATGATTCCTGCTTTGGGTGCAGGAGGTTCCGGGTTCATATCCCGGACAGGCCCTACTTTTCACTTTCGCGACAACCAAACACTACGTTAAACTTGCGAGTCTCTGAAAGTAAGCCACGCAACAGGACAAACTGCATGTGGGCCACCGGCCCAAGAGACTGGCAAGTGCGTCATGTGGAAAGCAATCTACGTGGCAGGATTAAGCCGTCTTCGCTCACTTATATCTATACGTAAAGACTGGCACGTACAGCGATTCTATTCGTTTCCCAGGAACTAGTACATCGCATGCACGTTTGTTAAATGCATGCGAATGCAGCACCCAAAACGGAGAGATGTCTTTCCTGCTGGGAGAAACAGCTGAGGGCGTCTTCTCGCAGTTGAACCCCTTTCGTTCCGTTATTAATCCTAGTATCAAAAGCATAAGCATTTGGAGCGTTCCCCATTCACGTGTGGAATGCTATTAACAATTTGCGTTACATGATCCTAGCTAAAATTCTGCATATACAATTCCAACTACCGGCTCGTACACATTTCTAGAAACGAGCGCAAAACACAGCGTCAGGTTCCACCGAGACTCGAACTCGGATCGCTGGATTCAAAGTCCAGAGTGCTAACCATTACACCATGGAACCGGATGCCTGTAGCGGTCTTCAGTTCAGTAGCATCATGTCATTAAGCCGATGAGATGCGATGTTATTTCATGTAGCGTCCTCAGGAAGTGTTTGCGTGGCAAATGAAGCAACCAAGTAGGCTGAAAGTGGAAGGTGCACCTTCGAATGTAGCAAGAATTCTTGCCAGTATTCGTACATCAAGTGATGTCGAAGGCTCAGGTAATCAAAATCGCGCAACGGCCACTTTCGTATGGTGCATGCATTGTGCTGGAAGCAGCCTAGCTATGGAAACAGCTATGGACACAGAGTACTGGCGAAAACTGCGTGCTGACACAGAACGCTACGTAGTGGGCGGATAGTGCGTGACACGATAACATTTGCACTTCACACGGTCGAAATACTGACACACAACTCTAGCAGCTCTTTGAGCATTCACATACACTGGTGTTCAGCACAGCTCATGTTGTGGGTGTCGGATTAAGAAAGCTCTTTGAGAATATGGTCCAGATTGTATGCTGCAACTAGCAAGTGCGGCAAGATGTCAGTAGGTGGCGGGGTGCAGACGTGCTTCCTTGTGCGGCCTGTTGGTCTAGGGGTATGATTCCTGCTTTGGGTGCAGGAGGTTCCGGGTTCATATCCCGGACAGGCCCTACTTTTCACTTTCGCGACAACCAAACACTACGTTAAACTTGCGAGTCTCTGAAAGTAAGCCACGCAACAGGACAAACTGCATGTGGGCCACCGGCCCAAGAGACTGGCAAGTGCGTCATGTGGAAAGCAATCTACGTGGCAGGATTAAGCCGTCTTCGCTCACTTATATCTATACGTAAAGACTGGCACGTACAGCGATTCTATTCGTTTCCCAGGAACTAGTACATCGCATGCACGTTTGTTAAATGCATGCGCATGCAGCACCCAAAACGGAGAGATGTCTTTCCTGCTGGGAGAAACAGCTGAGGGCGTCTTCTCGCAGTTGAACCCCTTTGGTTCCGTTATTAATCCTAGTATCAAAAGCATAAGCATTTGGAGCGTTCCCCATTCACGTGTGGACTGCTATTAACAATTTGCGTTACATGATCCTAGCTAAAATTCTGCATATACAATTCCAACTACCGGCTCGTACACATTTCTAGAAACGAGCGCAAAACACAGCGTCAGGTTCCACCGAGACTCGAACTCGGATCGCTGGATTCAAAGTCCAGAGTGCTAACCATTACACCATGGAACCGGATGCCTGTAGCGGTCTTCAATTCAGTAGCATCATGTCATTAAGCCGATGAGATGCGATGTTATTTCATGTAGCGTCCTCAGGAAGTGTTTGCGTGGCAAATGAAGCAACCAGGTAGGCTGAAAGTGGAAGGTGCACCTTCGAATGTAGCAAGAATTCTTGCCAGTATTCGTACATCAAGTGATGTCGAAGGCTCAGGTAATCAAAATCGCGCAACGGCCACTTTCGTATGGTGCATGCATTGTGCTGGAAGCAGCCTAGCTATGGAAACAGCTATGGACACAGAGTACTGGCGAAAACTGCGTGCTGGCACAGAACGCTACGTAGTGGGCGGATAGTGCGTGACACGCTAACATTTGCACTTCACACGGTCGAAAAACTGACACACAACTCTAGCAGCTCTTTGAGCATTCACATACACTGGTGTTCAGCACAGCTCATGTTGTGGGTGTCGGATTAAGAAAGCTCTTTGAGAATATGGTCCAGATTGTATGCTGCAACTAGCAAGTGCGGCACGATGTCAGTAGGTGGCGGGGTGCAGACGTGCTTCCTTGTGCGGCCTGTTGGTCTAGGGGTATGATTCCTGCTTTGGGTGCAGGAGGTTCCGGGTTCATATCCCGGACAGGCCCTACTTGTCACTTTCGCGACAACCAAACACTACGTTAAACTTGCGAGTCTCTGAAAGTAAGCCACGCAACAGGACAAACTGCATGTGGGCCACCGGCCCAAGAGACTGGCAAGTGCGTCATGTGGAAAGCAATCTACGTGGCAGGATTAAGCCGTCTTCGCTCACTTATATCTATACGTAAAGACTGGCACGTACAGCGATTCTATTCGTTTCCCAGGAACTAGTACATCGCATGCACGTTTGTTAAATGCATGCGCATGCAGCACCCAAAACGGAGAGATGTCTTTCCTGCTGGGAGAAACAGCTGAGGGCGTCTTCTCGCAGTTGAACCCCTTTCGTTCCGTTATTAATCCTAGTATCAAAAGCATAAGCATTTGGAGCGTTCCCCATTCACGTGTGGACTGCTATTAACAATTTGCGTTACATGATCCTAGCTAAAATTCTGCATATACAATTCCAACTACCGGCTCGTACACATTTCTAGAAACGAGCGCAAAACACAGCGTCAGGTTCCACCGAGACTCGAACTCGGATCGCTGGATTCAAAGTCCAGAGTGCTAACCATTACACCATGGAACCGGATGCCTGTAGCGGTCTTCAGTTCAGTAGCATCATGTCATTAAGCCGATGAGATGCGATGTTATTTCATGTAGCGTCCTCAGGAAGTGTTTGCGTGGCAAATGAAGCAACCAGGTAGGCTGAAAGTGGAAGGTGCACCTTCGAATGTAGCAAGAATTCTTGCCAGTATTCGTACATCAAGTGATGTCGAAGGCTCAGGTAATCAAAATCGCGCAACGGCCACTTTCGTATGGTGCATGCATTGTGCTGGAAGCAGCCTAGCTATGGAAACAGCTATGGACACAGAGTACTGGCGAAAACTGCGTGCTGACACAGAACGCTACGTAGTGGGCGGATAGTGCGTGACACGATAACATTTGCACTTCACACGGTCGAAAAACTGACACACAACTCTAGCAGCTCTTTGAGCATTCACATACACTGGTGTTCAGCACAGCTCATGTTGTGGGTGTCGGATTAAGAAAGCTCTTTGAGAATATGGTCCAGATTGTATGCTGCAACTAGCAAGTGCGGCAAGATGTCAGTAGGTGGCGGGGTGCAGACGTGCTTCCTTGTGTGGCCTGTTGGTCTAGGGGTATGATTCCTGCTTTGGGTGCAGGAGGTTCCGGGTTCATATCCCGGACAGGCCCTACTTTTCACTTTCGCGACAACCAAACACTACGTTAAACTTGCGAGTCTCTGAAAGTAAGCCACGCAACAGGACAAACTGCATGTGGGCCACCGGCCCAAGAGACTGGCAAGTGCGTCATGTGGAAAGCAATCTACGTGGCAGGATTAAGCCGTCTTCGCTCACTTATATCTATACGTAAAGACTGGCACGTACAGCGATTCTATTCGTTTCCCAGGAACTAGTACATCGCATGCACGTTTGTTAAATGCATGCGCATGCAGCACCCAAAACGGAGAGATGTCTTTCCTGCTGGGAGAAACAGCTGAGGGCGTCTTCTCGCAGTTGAACCCCTTTCGTTCCGTTATTAATCCTAGTATCAAAAGCATAAGCATTTGGAGCGTTCCCCATTCACGTGTGGACTGCTATTAACAATTTGCGTTACATGATCCTAGCTAAAATTCTGCATATACAATTCCAACTACCGGCTCGTACACATTTCTAGAAACGAGCGCAAAACACAGCGTCAGGTTCCACCGAGACTCGAACTCGGATCGCTGGATTCAAAGTCCAGAGTGCTAACCATTACACCATGGAACCGGATGCCTGTAGCGGTCTTCAGTTCAGTAGCATCATGTCATTAAGCCGATGAGATGCGATGTTATTTCATGTAGCGTCCTCAGGAAGTGTTTGCGTGGCAAATGAAGCAACCAAGTTGGCTGAAAGTGGAAGGTGCACCTTCGAATGTAGCAAGAATTCTTGCCAGTATTCGTACATCAAGTGATGTCGAAGGCTCAGGTAATCAAAATCGCGCAACGGCCACTTTCGTATGGTGCATGCATTGTGCTGGAAGCAGCCTAGCTATGGAAACAGCTATGGACACAGAGTACTGGCGAAAACTGCGTGCTGACACAGAACGCTACGTAGTGGGCGGATAGTGCGTGACACGATAACATTTGCACTTCACACGGTCGAAATACTGACACACAACTCTAGCAGCTCTTTGAGCATTCACATACACTGGTGTTCAGCACAGCTCATATTGTGGGTGTCGGATTAAGAAAGCTCTTTGAGAATATGGTCCAGATTGTATGCTGCAACTAGCAAGTGCGGCAAGATGTCAGTAGGTGGCGGGGTGCAGACGTGCTTCCTTGTGCGGCCTGTTGGTCTAGGGGTATGATTCCTGCTTTGGGTGCAGGAGGTTCCGGGTTCATATCCCGGACAGGCCCTACTTTTCACTTTCGCGACAACCAAACACTACGTTAAACTTGCGAGTCTCTGAAAGTAAGCCACGCAACAGGACAAACTGCATGTGGGCCACCGGCCCAAGAGACTGGCAAGTGCGTCATGTGGAAAGCAATCTACGTGGCAGGATTAAGCCGTCTTCGCTCACTTATATCTATACGTAAAGACTGGCACGTACAGCGATTCTATTCGTTTCCCAGGAACTAGTACATCGCATGCACGTTTGTTAAATGCATGCGCATGCAGCACCCAAAACGGAGAGATGTCTTTCCTGCTGGGAGAAACAGCTGAGGGCGTCTTCTCGCAGTTGAACCCCTTTCGTTCCGTTATTAATCCTAGTATCAAAAGCATAAGCATTTGGAGCGTTCCCCATTCACGTGTGGACTGCTATTAACAATTTGCGTTACATGATCCTAGCTAAAATTCTGCATATACAATTCCAACTACCGGCTCGTACACATTTCTAGAAACGAGCGCAAAACACAGCGTCAGGTTCCACCGAGACTCGAACTCGGATCGCTGGATTCAAAGTCCAGAGTGCTAACCATTACACCATGGAACCGGATGCCTGTAGCGGTCTTCAGTTCAGTAGCATCATGTCATTAAGCCGATGAGATGCGATGTTATTTCATGTAGCGTCCTCAGGAAGTGTTTGCGTGGCAAATGAAGCAACCAGGTAGGCTGAAAGTGGAAGGTGCACCTTCGAATGTAGCAAGAATTCTTGCCAGTATTCGTACATCAAGTGATGTCGAAGGCTCAGGTAATCAAAATCGCGCAACGGCCACTTTCGTATGGTGCATGCATTGTGCTGGAAGCAGCCTAGCTATGGAAACAGCTATGGACACAGAGTACTGGCGAAAACTGCGTGCTGGCACAGAACGCTACGTAGTGGGCGGATAGTGCGTGACACGCTAACATTTGCACTTCACACGGTCGAAAAACTGACACACAACTCTAGCAGCTCTTTGAGCATTCACATACACTGGTGTTCAGCACAGCTCATGTTGTGGGTGTCGGATTAAGAAAGCTCTTTGAGAATATGGTCCAGATTGTATGCTGCAACTAGCAAGTGCGGCACGATGTCAGTAGGTGGCGGGGTGCAGACGTGCTTCCTTGTGCGGCCTGTTGGTCTAGGGGTATGATTCCTGCTTTGGGTGCAGGAGGTTCCGGGTTCATATCCCGGACAGGCCCTACTTGTCACTTTCGCGACAACCAAACACTACGTTAAACTTGCGAGTCTCTGAAAGTAAGCCACGCAACAGGACAAACTGCATGTGGGCCACCGGCCCAAGAGACTGGCAAGTGCGTCATGTGGAAAGCAATCTACGTGGCAGGATTAAGCCGTCTTCGCTCACTTATATCTATACGTAAAGACTGGCACGTACAGCGATTCTATTCGTTTCCCAGGAACTAGTACATCGCATGCACGTTTGTTAAATGCATGCGCATGCAGCACCCAAAACGGAGAGATGTCTTTCCTGCTGGGAGAAACAGCTGAGGGCGTCTTCTCGCAGTTGAACCCCTTTCGTTCCGTTATTAATCCTAGTATCAAAAGCATAAGCATTTGGAGCGTTCCCCATTCACGTGTGGACTGCTATTAACAATTTGCGTTACATGATCCTAGCTAAAATTCTGCATATACAATTCCAACTACCGGTTCGTACACATTTCTAGAAACGAGCGCAAAACACAGCGTCAGGTTCCACCGAGACTCGAACTCGGATCGCTGGATTCAAAGTCCAGAGTGCTAACCATTACACCATGGAACCGGATGCCTGTAGCGGTCTTCAGTTCAGTAGCATCATGTCATTAAGCCGATGAGATGCGATGTTATTTCATGTAGCGTCCTCAGGAAGTGTTTGCGTGGCAAATGAAGCAACCAAGTTGGCTGAAAGTGGAAGGTGCACCTTCGAATGTAGCAAGAATTCTTGCCAGTATTCGTACATCAAGTGATGTCGAAGGCTCAGGTAATCAAAATCGCGCAACGGCCACTTTCGTATGGTGCATGCATTGTGCTGGAAGCAGCCTAGCTATGGAAACAGCTATGGACACAGAGTACTGGCGAAAACTGCGTGCTGACACAGAACGCTACGTAGTGGGCGGATAGTGCGTGACACGATAACATTTGCACTTCACACGGTCGAAATACTGACACACAACTCTAGCAGCTCTTTGAGCATTCACATACACTGGTGTTCAGCACAGCTCATGTTGTGGGTGTCGGATTAAGAAAGCTCTTTGAGAATATGGTCCAGATTGTATGCTGCAACTAGCAAGTGCGGCAAGATGTCAGTAGGTGGCGGGGTGCAGACGTGCTTCCTTGTGCGGCCTGTTGGTCTAGGGGTATGATTCCTGCTTTGGGTGCAGGAGGTTCCGGGTTCATATCCCGGACAGGCCCTACTTTTCACTTTCGCGACAACCAAACACTACGTTAAACTTGCGAGTCTCTGAAAGTAAGCCACGCAACAGGACAAACTGCATGTGGGCCACCGGCCCAAGAGACTGGCAAGTGCGTCATGTGGAAAGCAATCTACGTGGCAGGATTAAGCCGTCTTCGCTCACTTATATCTATACGTAAAGACTGGCACGTACAGCGATTCTATTCGTTTCCCAGGAACTAGTACATCGCATGCACGTTTGTTAAATGCATGCGCATGCAGCACCCAAAACGGAGAGATGTCTTTCCTGCTGGGAGAAACAGCTGAGGGCGTCTTCTCACAGTTGAACCCCTTTCGTTCCGTTATTAATCCTAGTATCAAAAGCATAAGCATTTGGAGCGTTCCCCATTCACGTGTGGACTGCTATTAACAATTTGCGTTACATGATCCTAGCTAAAATTCTGCATATACAATTCCAACTACCGGCTCGTACACATTTCTAGAAACGAGCGCAAAACACAGCGTCAGGTTCCACCGAGACTCGAACTCGGATCGCTGGATTCAAAGTCCAGAGTGCTAACCATTACACCATGGAACCGGATGCCTGTAGCGGTCTTCAGTTCAGTAGCATCATGTCATTAAGCCGATGAGATGCGATGTTATTTCATGTAGCGTCCTCAGGAAGTGTTTGCGTGGCAAATGAAGCAACCAAGTTGGCTGAAAGTGGAAGGTGCACCTTCGAATGTAGCAAGAATTCTTGCCAGTATTCGTACATCAAGTGATGTCGAAGGCTCAGGTAATCAAAATCGCGCAACGGCCACTTTCGTATGGTGCATGCATTGTGCTGGAAGCAGCCTAGCTATGGAAACAGCTATGGACACAGAGTACTGGCGAAAACTGCGTGCTGACACAGAACGCTACTTAGTGGGCGGATAGTGCGTGACACGATAACATTTGCACTTCACACGGTCGAAATACTGACACACAACTCTAGCAGCTCTTTGAGCATTCACATACACTGGTGTTCAGCACAGCTCATGTTGTGGGTGTCGGATTAAGAAAGCTCTTTGAGAATATGGTCCAGATTGTATGCTGCAACTAGCAAGTGCGGCAAGATGTCAGTAGGTGGCGGGGTGCAGACGTGCTTCCTTGTGCGGCCTGTTGGTCTAGGGGTATGATTCCTGCTTTGGGTGCAGGAGGTTCCGGGTTCATATCCCGGACAGGCCCTACTTTTCACTTTCGCGACAACCAAACACTACGTTAAACTTGCGAGTCTCTGAAAGTAAGCCACGCAACAGGACAAACTGCATGTGGGCCACCGGCCCAAGAGACTGGCAAGTGCGTCATGTGGAAAGCAATCTACGTGGCAGGATTAAGCCGTCTTCGCTCACTTATATCTATACGTAAAGACTGGCACGTACAGCGATTCTATTCGTTTCCCAGGAACTAGTACATCGCATGCACGTTTGTTAAATGCATGCGCATGCAGCACCCAAAACGGAGAGATGTCTTTCCTGCTGGGAGAAACAGCTGAGGGCGTCTTCTCGCAGTTGAACCCCTTTCGTTCCGTTATTAATCCTAGTATCAAAAGCATAAGCATTTGGAGCGTTCCCCATTCACGTGTGGACTGCTATTAACAATTTGCGTTACATGATCCTAGCTAAAATTCTGCATATACAATTCCAACTACCGGCTCGTACACATTTCTAGAAACGAGCGCAAAACACAGTGTCAGGTTCCACCGAGACTCGAACTCGGATCGCTGGATTCAAAGTCCAGAGTGCTAACCATTACACCATGGAACCGGATGCCTGTAGCGGTCTTCAGTTCAGTAGCATCATGTCATTAAGCCGATGAGATGCGATGTTATTTCATGTAGCGTCCTCAGGAAGTGTTTGCGTGGCAAATGAAGCAACCAGGTAGGCTGAAAGTGGAAGGTGCACCTTCGAATGTAGCAAGAATTCTTGCCAGTATTCGTACATCAAGTGATGTCGAAGGCTCAGGTAATCAAAATCGCGCAACGGCCACTTTCGTATGGTGCATGCATTGTGCTGGAAGCAGCCTAGCTATGGAAACAGCTATGGACACAGAGTACTGGCGAAAACTGCGTGCTGACACACAACGCTACGTAGTGGGCGGATAGTGCGTGACACGATAACATTTGCACTTCACACGGTCGAAATACTGACACACAACTCTAGCAGCTCTTTGAGCATTCACATACACTGGTGTTCAGCACAGCTCATGTTGTGGGTGTCGGATTAAGAAAGCTCTTTGAGAATATGGTCCAGATTGTATGCTGCAACTAGCAAGTGCGGCAAGATGTCAGTAGGTGGCGGGGTGCAGACGTGCTTCCTTGTGCGGCCTGTTGGTCTAGGGGTATGATTCCTGCTTTGGGTGCAGGAGGTTCCGGGTTCATATCCCGGACAGGCCCTACTTTTCACTTTCGCGACAACCAAACACTACGTTAAACTTGCGAGTCTCTGAAAGTAAGCCACGCAACAGGACAAACTGCATGTGGGCCACCGGCCCAAGAGACTGGCAAGTGCGTCATGTGGAAAGCAATCTACGTGGCAGGATTAAGCCGTCTTCGCTCACTTATATCTATACGTAAAGACTGGCACGTACAGCGATTCTATTCGTTTCCCAGGAACTAGTACATCGCATGCACGTTTGTTAAATGCATGCGCATGCAGCACCCAAAACGGAGAGATGTCTTTCCTGCTGGGAGAAACAGCTGAGGGCGTCTTCTCGCAGTTGAACCCCTTTCGTTCCGTTATTAATCCTAGTATCAAAAGCATAAGCATTTGGAGCGTTCCCCATTCACGTGTGGACTGCTATTAACAATTTGCGTTACATGATCCTAGCTAAAATTCTGCATATACAATTCCAACTACCGGCTCGTACACATTTCTAGAAACGAGCGCAAAACACAGCGTCAGGTTTCACCGAGACTCGAACTCGGATCGCTGGATTCAAAGTCCAGAGTGCTAACCATTACACCATGGAACCGGATGCCTGTAGCGGTCTTCAGTTCAGTAGCATCATGTCATTAAGCCGATGAGATGCGATGTTATTTCATGTAGCGTCCTCAGGAAGTGTTTGCGTGGCAAATGAAGCAACCAGGTAGGCTGAAAGTGGAAGGTGCACCTTCGAATGTAGCAAGAATTCTTGCCAGTATTCGTACATCAAGTGATGTCGAAGGCTCAGGTAATCAAAATCGCGCAACGGCCACTTTCGTATGGTGCATGCATTGTGCTGGAAGCAGCCTAGCTATGGAAACAGCTATGGACACAGAGTACTGGCGAAAACTGCGTGCTGACACAGAACGCTACGTAGTGGGCGGATAGTGCGTGACACGATAACATTTGCACTTCACACGGTCGAAATACTGACACACAACTCTAGCAGCTCTTTGAGCATTCACATACACTGGTGTTCAGCACAGCTCATGTTGTGGGTGTCGGATTAAGAAAGCTCTTTGAGAATATGGTCCAGATTGTATGCTGCAACTAGCAAGTGCGGCAAGATGTCAGTAGGTGGCGGGGTGCAGACGTGCTTCCTTGTGCGGCCTGTTGGTCTAGGGGTATGATTCCTGCTTTGGGTGCAGGAGGTTCCGGGTTCATATCCCGGACAGGCCCTACTTTTCACTTTCGCGACAACCAAACACTACGTTAAACTTGCGAGTCTCTGAAAGTAAGCCACGCAACAGGACAAACTGCATGTGGGCCACCGGCCCAAGAGACTGGCAAGTGCGTCATGTGGAAAGCAATCTACGTGGCAGGATTAAGCCGTCTTCGCTCACTTATATCTATACGTAAAGACTGGCACGTACAGCGATTCTATTCGTTTCCCAGGAACTAGTACATCGCATGCACGTTTGTTAAATGCATGCGCATGCAGCACCCAAAACGGAGAGATGTCTTTCCTGCTGGGAGAAACAGCTGAGGGCGTCTTCTCGCAGTTGAACCCCTTTCGTTCCGTTATTAATCCTAGTATCAAAAGCATAAGCATTTGGAGCGTTCCCCATTCACGTGTGGACTGCTATTAACAATTTGCGTTACATGATCCTAGCTAAAATTCTGCATATACAATTCCAACTACCGGCTCGTACACATTTCTAGAAACGAGCGCAAAACACAGCGTCAGGTTCCACCGAGACTCGAACTCGGATCGCTGGATTCAAAGTCCAGAGTGCTAACCATTACACCATGGAACCGGATGCCTGTAGCGGTCTTCAGTTCAGTAGCATCATGTCATTAAGCCGATGAGATGCGATGTTATTTCATGTAGCGTCCTCAGGAAGTGTTTGCGTGGCAAATGAAGCAACCAAGTAGGCTGAAAGTGGAAGGTGCACCTTCGAATGTAGCAAGAATTCTTGCCAGTATTCGTACATCAAGTGATGTCGAAGGCTCAGGTAATCAAAATCGCGCAACGGCCACTTTCGTATGGTGCATGCATTGTGCTGGAAGCAGCCTAGCTATGGAAACAGCTATGGACACAGAGTACTGGCGAAAACTGCGTGCTGACACAGAACGCTACGTAGTGGGCGGATAGTGCGTGACACGATAACATTTGCACTTCACACGGTCGAAATACTGACACACAACTCTAGCAGCTCTTTGAGCATTCACATACACTGGTGTTCAGCACAGCTCATGTTGTGGGTGTCGGATTAAGAAAGCTCTTTGAGAATATGGTCCAGATTGTATGCTGCAACTAGCAAGTGCGGCAAGATGTCAGTAGGTGGCGGGGTGCAGACGTGCTTCCTTGTGCGGCCTGTTGGTCTAGGGGTATGATTCCTGCTTTGGGTGCAGGAGGTTCCGGGTTCATATCCCGGACAGGCCCTACTTTTCACTTTCGCGACAACCAAACACTACGTTAAACTTGCGAGTCTCTGAAAGTAAGCCACGCAACAGGACAAACTGCATGTGGGCCACCGGCCCAAGAGACTGGCAAGTGCGTCATGTGGAAAGCAATCTACGTGGCAGGATTAAGCCGTCTTCGCTCACTTATATCTATACGTAAAGACTGGCACGTACAGCGATTCTATTCGTTTCCCAGGAACTAGTACATCGCATGCACGTTTGTTAAATGCATGCGCATGCAGCACCCAAAACGGAGAGATGTCTTTCCTGCTGGGAGAAACAGCTGAGGGCGTCTTCTCGCAGTTGAACCCCTTTCGTTCCGTTATTAATCCTAGTATCAAAAGCATAAGCATTTGGAGCGTTCCCCATTCACGTGTGGACTGCTATTAACAATTTGCGTTACATGATCCTAGCTAAAATTCTGCATATACAATTCCAACTACCGGCTCGTACACATTTCTAGAAACGAGCGCAAAACACAGCGTCAGGTTCCACCGAGACTCGAACTCGGATCGCTGGATTCAAAGTCCAGAGTGCTAACCATTACACCATGGAACCGGATGCCTGTAGCGGTCTTCAGTTCAGTAGCATCATGTCATTAAGCCGATGAGATGCGATGTTATTTCATGTAGCGTCCTCAGGAAGTGTTTGCGTGGCAAATGAAGCAACCAAGTAGGCTGAAAGTGGAAGGTGCACCTTCGAATGTAGCAAGAATTCTTGCCAGTATTCGTACATCAAGTGATGTCGAAGGCTCAGGTAATCAAAATCGCGCAACGGCCACTTTCGTATGGTGCATGCATTGTGCTGGAAGCAGCCTAGCTATGGAAACAGCTATGGACACAGAGTACTGGCGAAAACTGCGTGCTGACACAGAACGCTACGTAGTGGGCGGATAGTGCGTGACACGATAACATTTGCACTTCACACGGTCGAAATACTGACACACAACTCTAGCAGCTCTTTGAGCATTCACATACACTGGTGTTCAGCACAGCTCATGTTGTGGGTGTCGGATTAAGAAAGCTCTTTGAGAATATGGTCCAGATTGTATGCTGCAACTAGCAAGTGCGGCAAGATGTCAGTAGGTGGCGGGGTGCAGACGTGCTTCCTTGTGCGGCCTGTTGGTCTAGGGGTATGATTCCTGCTTTGGGTGCAGGAGGTTCCGGGTTCATATCCCGGACAGGCCCTACTTTTCACTTTCGCGACAACCAAACACTACGTTAAACTTGCGAGTCTCTGAAAGTAAGCCACGCAACAGGACAAACTGCATGTGGGCCACCGGCCCAAGAGACTGGCAAGTGCGTCATGTGGAAAGCAATCTACGTGGCAGGATTAAGCCGTCTTCGCTCACTTATATCTATACGTAAAGACTGGCACGTACAGCGATTCTATTCGTTTCCCAGGAACTAGTACATCGCATGCACGTTTGTTAAATGCATGCGCATGCAGCACCCAAAACGGAGAGATGTCTTTCCTGCTGGGAGAAACAGCTGAGGGCGTCTTCTCGCAGTTGAACCCCTTTCGTTCCGTTATTAATCCTAGTATCAAAAGCATAAGCATTTGGAGCGTTCCCCATTCACGTGTGGACTGCTATTAACAATTTGCGTTACATGATCCTAGCTAAAATTCTGCATATACAATTCCAACTACCGGCTCGTACACATTTCTAGAAACGAGCGCAAAACACAGCGTCAGGTTCCACCGAGACTCGAACTCGGATCGCTGGATTCAAAGTCCAGAGTGCTAACCATTACACCATGGAACCGGATGCCTGTAGCGGTCTTCAGTTCAGTAGCATCATGTCATTAAGCCGATGAGATGCGATGTTATTTCATGTAGCGTCCTCAGGAAGTGTTTGCGTGGCAAATGAAGCAACCAGGTAGGCTGAAAGTGGAAGGTGCACCTTCGAATGTAGCAAGAATTCTTGCCAGTATTCGTACATCAAGTGATGTCGAAGGCTCAGGTAATCAAAATCGCGCAACGGCCACTTTCGTATGGTGCATGCATTGTGCTGGAAGCAGCCTAGCTATGGAAACAGCTATGGACACAGAGTACTGGCGAAAACTGCGTGCTGACACAGAACGCTACGTAGTGGGCGGATAGTGCGTGACACGATAACATTTGCACTTCACACGGTCGAAATACTGACACACAACTCTAGCAGCTCTTTGAGCATTCACATACACTGGTGTTCAGCACAGCTCATGTTGTGGGTGTCGGATTAAGAAAGCTCTTTGAGAATATGGTCCAGATTGTATGCTGCAACTAGCAAGTGCGGCAAGATGTCAGTAGGTGGCGGGGTGCAGACGTGCTTCCTTGTGCGGCCTGTTGGTCTAGGGGTATGATTCCTGCTTTGGGTGCAGGAGGTTCCGGGTTCATATCCCGGACAGGCCCTACTTTTCACTTTCGCGACAACCAAACACTACGTTAAACTTGCGAGTCTCTGAAAGTAAGCCACGCAACAGGACAAACTGCATGTGGGCCACCGGCCCAAGAGACTGGCAAGTGCGTCATGTGGAAAGCAATCTACGTGGCAGGATTAAGCCGTCTTCGCTCACTTATATCTATACGTAAAGACTGGCACGTACAGCGATTCTATTCGTTTCCCAGGAACTAGTACATCGCATGCACGTTTGTTAAATGCATGCGCATGCAGCACCCAAAACGGAGAGATGTCTTTCCTGCTGGGAGAAACAGCTGAGGGCGTCTTCTCGCAGTTGAACCCCTTTCGTTCCGTTATTAATCCTAGTATCAAAAGCATAAGCATTTGGAGCGTTCCCCATTCACGTGTGGACTGCTATTAACAATTTGCGTTACATGATCCTAGCTAAAATTCTGCATATACAATTCCAACTTCCGGCTCGTACACATTTCTAGAAACGAGCGCAAAACACAGCGTCAGGTTCCACCGAGACTCGAACTCGGATCGCTGGATTCAAAGTCCAGAGTGCTAACCATTACACCATGGAACCGGATGCCTGTAGCGGTCTTCAATACGGTAGCATCATGTCATTAAGCCGATGAGATGCGATGTTATTTCATGTAGCGTCCTCAGGAAGTGTTTGCGTGGCAAATGAAGCAACCAGGTAGGCTGAAAGTGGAAGGTGCACCTTCGAATGTAGCAAGAATTCTTGCCAGTATTCGTACATCAAGTGATGTCGAAGGCTCAGGTAATCAAAATCGCGCAACGGCCACTTTCGTATGGTGCATGCATTGTGCTGGAAGCAGCCTAGCTATGGAAACAGCTATGGACACAGAGTACTGGCGAAAACTGCGTGCTGACACAGAACGCTACGTAGTGGGCGGATAGTGCGTGACACGATAACATTTGCACTTCACACGGTCGAAATACTGACACACAACTCTAGCAGCTCTTTGAGCATTCACATACACTGGTGTTCAGCACAGCTCATGTTGTGGGTGTCGGATTAAGAAAGCTCTTTGAGAATATGGTCCAGATTGTATGCTGCAACTAGCAAGTGCGGCAAGATGTCAGTAGGTGGCGGGGTGCAGACGTGCTTCCTTGTGCGGCCTGTTGGTCTAGGGGTATGATTCCTGCTTTGGGTGCAGGAGGTTCCGGGTTCATATCCCGGACAGGCCCTACTTTTCACTTTCGCGACAACCAAACACTACGTTAAACTTGCGAGTCTCTGAAAGTAAGCCACGCAACAGGACAAACTGCATGTGGGCCACCGGCCCAAGAGACTGGCAAGTGCGTCATGTGGAAAGCAATCTACGTGGCAGGATTAAGCCGTCTTCGCTCACTTATATCTATACGTAAAGACTGGCACGTACAGCGATTCTATTCGTTTCCCAGGAACTAGTACATCGCATGCACGTTTGTTAAATGCATGCGCATGCAGCACCCAAAACGGAGAGATGTCTTTCCTGCTGGGAGAAACAGCTGAGGGCGTCTTCTCGCAGTTGAACCCCTTTCGTTCCGTTATTAATCCTAGTATCAAAAGCATAAGCATTTGGAGCGTTCCCCATTCACGTGTGGACTGCTATTAACAATTTGCGTTACATGATCCTAGCTAAAATTCTGCATATACAATTCCAACTACCGGCTCGTACACATTTCTAGAAACGAGCGCAAAACACAGCGTCAGGTTCCACCGAGACTCGAACTCGGATCGCTGGATTCAAAGTCCAGAGTGCTAACCATTACACCATGGAACCGGATGCCTGTAGCGGTCTTCAGTTCAGTAGCATCATGTCATTAAGCCGATGAGATGCGATGTTATTTCATGTAGCGTCCTCAGGAAGTGTTTGCGTGGCAAATGAAGCAACCAGGTAGGCTGAAAGTGGAAGGTGCACCTTCGAATGTAGCAAGAATTCTTGCCAGTATTCGTACATCAAGTGATGTCGAAGGCTCAGGTAATCAAAATCGCGCAACGGCCACTTTCGTATGGTGCATGCATTGTGCTGGAAGCAGCCTAGCTATGGAAACAGCTATGGACACAGAGTACTGGCGAAAACTGCGTGCTGACACAGAACGCTACGTAGTGGGCGGATAGTGCGTGACACGATAACATTTGCACTTCACACGGTCGAAATACTGACACACAACTCTAGCAGCTCTTTGAGCATTCACATACACTGGTGTTCAGCACAGCTCATGTTGTGGGTGTCGGATTAAGAAAGCTCTTTGAGAATATGGTCCAGATTGTATGCTGCAACTAGCAAGTGCGGCAAGATGTCAGTAGGTGGCGGGGTGCAGACGTGCTTCCTTGTGCGGCCTGTTGGTCTAGGGGTATGATTCCTGCTTTGGGTGCAGGAGGTTCCGGGTTCATATCCCGGACAGGCCCTACTTTTCACTTTCGCGACAACCAAACACTACGTTAAACTTGCGAGTCTCTGAAAGTAAGCCACGCAACAGGACAAACTGCATGTGGGCCACCGGCCCAAGAGACTGGCAAGTGCGTCATGTGGAAAGCAATCTACGTGGCAGGATTAAGCCGTCTTCGCTCACTTATATCTATACGTAAAGACTGGCACGTACAGCGATTCTATTCGTTTCCCAGGAACTAGTACATCGCATGCACGTTTGTTAAATGCATGCGCATGCAGCACCCAAAACGGAGAGATGTCTTTCCTGCTGGGAGAAACAGCTGAGGGCGTCTTCTCGCAGTTGAACCCCTTTCGTTCCGTTATTAATCCTAGTATCAAAAGCATAAGCATTTGGAGCGTTCCCCATTCACGTGTGGACTGCTATTAACAATTTGCGTTACATGATCCTAGCTAAAATTCTGCATATACAATTCCAACTACCGGCTCGTACACATTTCTAGAAACGAGCGCAAAACACAGCGTCAGGTTCCACCGAGACTCGAACTCGGATCGCTGGATTCAAAGTCCAGAGTGCTAACCATTACACCATGGAACCGGATGCCTGTAGCGGTCTTCAGTTCAGTAGCATCATGTCATTAAGCCGATGAGATGCGATGTTATTTCATGTAGCGTCCTCAGGAAGTGTTTGCGTGGCAAATGGAGCAACCAAGTAGGCTGAAAGTGGAAGGTGCACCTTCGAATGTAGCAAGAATTCTTGCCAGTATTCGTACATCAAGTGATGTCGAAGGCTCAGGTAATCAAAATCGCGCAACGGCCACTTTCGTATGGTGCATGCATTGTGCTGGAAGCAGCCTAGCTATGGAAACAGCTATGGACACAGAGTACTGGCGAAAACTGCGTGCTGACACAGAACGCTACGTAGTGGGCGGATAGTGCGTGACACGATAACATTTGCACTTCACACGGTCGAAATACTGACACACAACTCTAGCAGCTCTTTGAGCATTCACATACACTGGTGTTCAGCACAGCTCATGTTGTGGGTGTCGGATTAAGAAAGCTCTTTGAGAATATGGTCCAGATTGTATGCTGCAACTAGCAAGTGCGGCAAGATGTCAGTAGGTGGCGGGGTGCAGACGTGCTTCCTTGTGCGGCCTGTTGGTCTAGGGGTATGATTCCTGCTTTGGGTGCAGGAGGTTCCGGGTTCATATCCCGGACAGGCCCTACTTTTCACTTTCGCGACAACCAAACACTACGTTAAACTTGCGAGTCTCTGAAAGTAAGCCACGCAACAGGACAAACTGCATGTGGGCCACCGGCCCAAGAGACTGGCAAGTGCGTCATGTGGAAAGCAATCTACGTGGCAGGATTAAGCCGTCTTCGCTCACTTATATCTATACGTAAAGACTGGCACGTACAGCGATTCTATTCGTTTCCCAGGAACTAGTACATCGCATGCACGTTTGTTAAATGCATGCGCATGCAGCACCCAAAACGGAGAGATGTCTTTCCTGCTGGGAGAAACAGCTGAGGGCGTCTTCTCGCAGTTGAACCCCTTTCGTTCCGTTATTAATCCTAGTATCAAAAGCATAAGCATTTGGAGCGTTCCCCATTCACGTGTGGACTGCTATTAACAATTTGCGTTACATGATCCTAGCTAAAATTCTGCATATACAATTCCAACTTCCGGCTCGTACACATTTCTAGAAACGAGCGCAAAACACAGCGTCAGGTTCCACCGAGACTCGAACTCGGATCGCTGGATTCAAAGTCCAGAGTGCTAACCATTACACCATGGAACCGGATGCCTGTAGCGGTCTTCAATACGGTAGCATCATGTCATTAAGCCGATGAGATGCGATGTTATTTCATGTAGCGTCCTCAGGAAGTGTTTGCGTGGCAAATGAAGCAACCAGGTAGGCTGAAAGTGGAAGGTGCACCTTCGAATGTAGCAAGAATTCTTGCCAGTATTCGTACATCAAGTGATGTCGAAGGCTCAGGTAATCAAAATCGCGCAACGGCCACTTTCGTATGGTGCATGCATTGTGCTGGAAGCAGCCTAGCTATGGAAACAGCTATGGACACAGAGTACTGGCGAAAACTGCGTGCTGACACAGAACGCTACGTAGTGGGCGGATAGTGCGTGACACGATAACATTTGCACTTCACACGGTCGAAATACTGACACACAACTCTAGCAGCTCTTTGAGCATTCACATACACTGGTGTTCAGCACAGCTCATGTTGTGGGTGTCGGATTAAGAAAGCTCTTTGAGAATATGGTCCAGATTGTATGCTGCAACTAGCAAGTGCGGCAAGATGTCAGTAGGTGGCGGGGTGCAGACGTGCTTCCTTGTGCGGCCTGTTGGTCTAGGGGTATGATTCCTGCTTTGGGTGCAGGAGGTTCCGGGTTCATATCCCGGACAGGCCCTACTTTTCACTTTCGCGACAACCAAACACTACGTTAAACTTGCGAGTCTCTGAAAGTAAGCCACGCAACAGGACAAACTGCATGTGGGCCACCGGCCCAAGAGACTGGCAAGTGCGTCATGTGGAAAGCAATCTACGTGGCAGGATTAAGCCGTCTTCGCTCACTTATATCTATACGTAAAGACTGGCACGTACAGCGATTCTATTCGTTTCCCAGGAACTAGTACATCGCATGCACGTTTGTTAAATGCATGCGCATGCAGCACCCAAAACGGAGAGATGTCTTTCCTGCTGGGAGAAACAGCTGAGGGCGTCTTCTCGCAGTTGAACCCCTTTCGTTCCGTTATTAATCCTAGTATCAAAAGCATAAGCATTTGGAGCGTTCCCCATTCACGTGTGGACTGCTATTAACAATTTGCGTTACATGATCCTAGCTAAAATTCTGCATATACAATTCCAACTACCGGCTCGTACACATTTCTAGAAACGAGCGCAAAACACAGCGTCAGGTTCCACCGAGACTCGAACTCGGATCGCTGGATTCAAAGTCCAGAGTGCTAACCATTACACCATGGAACCGGATGCCTGTAGCGGTCTTCAGTTCAGTAGCATCATGTCATTAAGCCGATGAGATGCGATGTTATTTCATGTAGCGTCCTCAGGAAGTGTTTGCGTGGCAAATGGAGCAACCAAGTAGGCTGAAAGTGGAAGGTGCACCTTCGAATGTAGCAAGAATTCTTGCCAGTATTCGTACATCAAGTGATGTCGAAGGCTCAGGTAATCAAAATCGCGCAACGGCCACTTTCGTATGGTGCATGCATTGTGCTGGAAGCAGCCTAGCTATGGAAACAGCTATGGACACAGAGTACTGGCGAAAACTGCGTGCTGACACAGAACGCTACGTAGTGGGCGGATAGTGCGTGACACGATAACATTTGCACTTCACACGGTCGAAATACTGACACACAACTCTAGCAGCTCTTTGAGCATTCACATACACTGGTGTTCAGCACAGCTCATGTTGTGGGTGTCGGATTAAGAAAGCTCTTTGAGAATATGGTCCAGATTGTATGCTGCAACTAGCAAGTGCGGCAAGATGTCAGTAGGTGGCGGGGTGCAGACGTGCTTCCTTTTGCGGCCTGTTGGTCTAGGGGTATGATTCCTGCTTTGGGTGCAGGAGGTTCCGGGTTCATATCCCGGACAGGCCCTACTTTTCACTTTCGCGACAACCAAACACTACGTTAAACTTGCGAGTCTCTGAAAGTAAGCCACGCAACAGGACAAACTGCATGTGGGCCACCGGCCCAAGAGACTGGCAAGTGCGTCATGTGGAAAGCAATCTACGTGGCAGGATTAAGCCGTCTTCGCTCACTTATATCTATACGTAAAGACTGGCACGTACAGCGATTCTATTCGTTTCCCAGGAACTAGTACATCGCATGCACGTTTGTTAAATGCATGCGCATGCAGCACCCAAAACGGAGAGATGTCTTTCCTGCTGGGAGAAACAGCTGAGGGCGTCTTCTCGCAGTTGAACCCCTTTCGTTCCGTTATTAATCCTAGTATCAAAAGCATAAGCATTTGGAGCGTTCCCCATTCACGTGTGGACTGCTATTAACAATTTGCGTTACATGATCCTAGCTAAAATTCTGCATATACAATTCCAACTACCGGCTCGTACACATTTCTAGAAACGAGCGCAAAACACAGCGTCAGGTTCCACCGAGACTCGAACTCGGATTGCTGGATTCAAAGTCCAGAGTGCTAACCATTACACCATGGAACCGGATGCCTGTAGCGGTCTTCAGTTCAGTAGCATCATGTCATTAAGCCGATGAGATGCGATGTTATTTCATGTAGCGTCCTCAGGAAGTGTTTGCGTGGCAAATGGAGCAACCAAGTAGGCTGAAAGTGGAAGGTGCACCTTCGAATGTAGCAAGAATTCTTGCCAGTATTCGTACATCAAGTGATGTCGAAGGCTCAGGTAATCAAAATCGCGCAACGGCCACTTTCGTATGGTGCATGCATTGTGCTGGAAGCAGCCTAGCTATGGAAACAGCTATGAACACAGAGTACTGGCGAAAACTGCGTGCTGACACAGAACGCTACGTAGTGGGCGGATAGTGCGTGACACGATAACATTTGCACTTCACACGGTCGAAATACTGACACACAACTCTAGCAGCTCTTTGAGCATTCACATACACTGGTGTTCAGCACAGCTCATGTTGTGGGTGTCGGATTAAGAAAGCTCTTTGAGAATATGGTCCAGATTGTATGCTGCAACTAGCAAGTGCGGCAAGATGTCAGTAGGTGGCGGGGTGCAGACGTGCTTCCTTTTGCGGCCTGTTGGTCTAGGGGTATGATTCCTGCTTTGGGTGCAGGAGGTTCCGGGTTCATATCCCGGACAGGCCCTACTTTTCACTTTCGCGACAACCAAACACTACGTTAAACTTGCGAGTCTCTGAAAGTAAGCCACGCAACAGGACAAACTGCATGTGGGCCACCGGCCCAAGAGACTGGCAAGTGCGTCATGTGGAAAGCAATCTACGTGGCAGGATTAAGCCGTCTTCGCTCACTTATATCTATACGTAAAGACTGGCACGTACAGCGATTCTATTCGTTTCCCAGGAACTAGTACATCGCATGCACGTTTGTTAAATGCATGCGCATGCAGCACCCAAAACGGAGAGATGTCTTTCCTGCTGGGAGAAACAGCTGAGGGCGTCTTCTCGCAGTTGAACCCCTTTCGTTCCGTTATTAATCCTAGTATCAAAAGCATAAGCATTTGGAGCGTTCCCCATTCACGTGTGGACTGCTATTAACAATTTGCGTTACATGATCCTAGCTAAAATTCTGCATATACAATTCCAACTACCGGCTCGTACACATTTCTAGAAACGAGCGTAAAACACAGCGTCAGGTTCCACCGAGACTCGAACTCGGATCGCTGGATTCAAAGTCCAGAGTGCTAACCATTACACCATGGAACCGGATGCCTGTAGCGGTCTTCAGTTCAGTAGCATCATGTCATTAAGCCGATGAGATGCAATGTTATTTCATGTAGCGTCCTCAGGAAGTGTTTGCGTGGCAAATGAAGCAACCAAGTAGGCTGAAAGTGGAAGGTGCACCTTCGAATGTAGCAAGAATTCTTGCCAGTATTCGTACATCAAGTGATGTCGAAGGCTCAGGTAATCAAAATCGCGCAACGGCCACTTTCGTATGGTGCATGCATTGTGCTGGAAGCAGCCTAGCTATGGAAACAGCTATGGACACAGAGTACTGGCGAAAACTGCGTGCTGACACAGAACGCTACGTAGTGGGCGGATAGTGCGTGACACGATAACATTTGCACTTCACACGGTCGAAATACTGACACACAACTCTAGCAGCTCTTTGAGCATTCACATACACTGGTGTTCAGCACAGCTCATGTTGTGGGTGTCGGATTAAGAAAGCTCTTTGAGAATATGGTCCAGATTGTATGCTGCAACTAGCAAGTGCGGCAAGATGTCAGTAGGTGGCGGGGTGCAGACGTGCTTCCTTGTGCGGCCTGTTGGTCTAGGGGTATGATTCCTGCTTTGGGTGCAGGAGGTTCCGGGTTCATATCCCGGACAGGCCCTACTTTTCACTTTCGCGACAACCAAACACTACGTTAAACTTGCGAGTCTCTGAAAGTAAGCCACGCAACAGGACAAACTGCATGTGGGCCACCGGCCCAAGAGACTGGCAAGTGCGTCATGTGGAAAGCAATCTACGTGGCAGGATTAAGCCGTCTTCGCTTACTTATATCTATACGTAAAGACTGGCACGTACAGCGATTCTATTCGTTTCCCAGGAACTAGTACATCGCATGCACGTTTGTTAAATGCATGCGCATGCAGCACCCAAAACGGAGAGATGTCTTTCCTGCTGGGAGAAACAGCTGAGGGCGTCTTCTCGCAGTTGAACCCCTTTCGTTCCGTTATTAATCCTAGTATCAAAAGCATAAGCATTTGGAGCGTTCCCCATTCACGTGTGGACTGCTATTAACAATTTGCGTTACATGATCCTAGCTAAAATTCTGCATATACAATTCCAACTACCGGCTCGTACACATTTCTAGAAACGAGCGCAAAACACAGCGTCAGGTTCTACCGAGACTCGAACTCGGATCGCTGGATTCAAAGTCCAGAGTGCTAACCATTACACCATGGAACAGGATGCCTGTAGCGGTCTTCAATTCAGTAGCATCATATCAATAAGCCGATGAGATGCGCTGTTATTTCATGTAGCGTCCTCAGGAAGTGTTTGCGTGGCAAATGAAGCAACCAGGTAGGCTGAAAGTGGAAGGTGCACCTTCGAATGTAGCAAGAATTCTTGCCAGTATTCGTACATCAAGTGATGTCGAAGGCTCAGGTAATCAAAATCGCGCAACGGCCACTTTCGTATGGTGCATGCATTGTGCTGGAAGCAGCCTAGCTATGGAAACAGCTATGGACACAGAGTACTGGCGAAAACTGCGTGCTGACCCAGAACGCTACGTAGTGGGCGGATAGTGCGTGACACGATAACATTTGCACTTCACACGGTCGAAATACTGACACACAACTCTAGCAGCTCTTTGAGCATTCACATACACTGGTGTTCAGCACAGCTCATGTTGTGGGTGTCGGATTAAGAAAGCTCTTTGAGAATATGGTCCAGATTGTATGCTGCAACTAGCAAGTGCGGCAAGATGTCAGTAGGTGGCGGGGTGCAGACGTGCTTCCTTGTGCGGCCTGTTGGTCTAGGGGTATGATTCCTGCTTTGGGTGCAGGAGGTCCCGCGTTCAAATCCCGGACAGGCCCTACTTTTCACTTTCGCGACAACCAAACACTACGTTAAACTTGCGAGTCTCTGAAAGTAAGCCACGCAACAGGACAAACTGCATGTGGGCCACCGGCCCAAGAGACTGACAAGTGCGTTATGTGGAAAGCAATCTACGTGGCAGGATTAAGCCGTCTTCGCTCACTTATATCTATACGTAAAGACTGGCACGTACAGCGATTCTATTCGTTTCCCAGGAACTAGTACATCGCATGCACGTTTGTTAAATGCATGCGCATGCAGCACCCAAAACGGAGAGATGTCTTTCCTGCTGGGAGAAACAGCTAAGGGGGTCTTCTCGCAGTTGAACCCCTTTCGTTCCGTTATTAATCCTAGTATCAAAAGCATCAGCATTTGGAGCGTCCCACATTCACGTGTGGACTGCTATTAACAATTTGCGTTACATGATCCTAGCTAAAATTCTGCATATACAATTCCAACTTCCGGCACGTACACATTTCTAGAAACGAGCGCAAAACACAGCGTCAGGTTCCACCGAGACTCGAACTCGGATCGCTGGATTCAAAGTCCAGAGTGCTAACTATTACACCACGGAACCGGATGCCTGTAGCGGTCTTCAATTCAGTAGCATCATGTCATTAAGCCGTTGAGATGCGATGTTAATTCATGTAGCGTCCTCAGGAAGTGTTTGCGTGGCAAATGAAGCAACCAGGTAGGCTGAAAGTGGAAGGTGCACCTTCGAATGTAGCAAGAATTCTTGCCAGTATTCGTACATCAAGTGATGTCGAAGGCTCAGGTAACCAAAATCGCGCAACGGCCACTTTCGTATGGTGCATGCATTGTGCTGGAAGCAGCCTAGCTATGGAAACAGCTATGGACACAGAGTACTGGCGAAAACTGCGTGCTGACACAGAACGCTACGTAGTGGGCGGATAGTGCGTGACACGATAACATTTGCACTTCACACGGTCAAAAAATTGACACACAACTCTAGCAGCTCTTTGAGCATTCACATACACTGGTGTTCAGCACAGCTCAAGTTGTGGGTGTCGGATTAAGAAAGCTCTTTGAGAATATGGTCCAGATTGTATGCTGCAACTAGCAAGTGCGGCAAGATGTCAGTAGGTGGCGGGGTGCAGACGTGCTTCCTTGTGCGGCCTGTTGGTCTAGGGGTATGATTCCTGCTTTGGGTGCAGGAGGTTCCGGGTTCATATCCCGGACAGGCCCTACTTTTCACTTTCGCGACAACCAAACACTACGTTAAACTTGCGAGTCTCTGAAAGTAAGCCACGCAACAGGACAAACTGCATGTGGGCCACCGGCCCAAGAGACTGGCAAGTGCGTCATGTGGAAAGCAATCTACGTGGCAGGATTAAGCCGTCTTCGCTCACTTATATCTATACGTAAAGACTGGCACGTACAGCGATTCTATTCGTTTCCCAGGAACTAGTACATCGCATGCACGTTTGTTAAATGCATGCGCATGCAGCACCCAAAACGGAGAGATGTCTTTCCTGCTGGGAGAAACAGCTGAGGGCGTCTTCTCGCAGTTGAACCCCTTTCGTTCCGTTATTAATCCTAGTATCAAAAGCATAAGCATTTGGAGCGTTCCCCATTCACGTGTGGACTGCTATTAACAATTTGCGTTACATGATCCTAGCTAAAATTCTGCATATACAATTCCAACTACCGGCTCGTACACATTTCTAGAAACGAGCGCAAAACACAGCGTCAGGTTCCACCGAGACTCGAACTCGGATCGCTGGATTCAAAGTCCAGAGTGCTAACCATTACACCATGGAACCGGATGCCTGTCGCGGTCTTCAGTTCAGTAGCATCATGTCATTAAGCCGATGAGATGCGATGTTATTTCATGTAGCGTCCTCAGGAAGTGTTTGCGTGGCAAATGAAGCAACCAAGTAGGCTGAAAGTGGAAGGTGCACCTTCGAATGTAGCAAGAATTCTTGCCAGTATTCGTACATCAAGTGATGTCGAAGGCTCAGGTAATCAAAATCGCGCAACGGCCACTTTCGTATGGTGCATGCATTGTGCTGGAAGCAGCCTAGCTATGGAAACAGCTATGGACACAGAGTACTGGCGAAAACTGCGTGCTGACACAGAACGCTACGTAGTGGGCGGATAGTGCGTGACACGATAACATTTGCACTTCACACGGTCGAAATACTGACACACAACTCTAGCAGCTCTTTGAGCATTCACATACACTGGTGTTCAGCACAGCTCATGTTGTGGGTGTCGGATTAAGAAAGCTCTTTGAGAATATGGTCCAGATTGTATGCTGCAACTAGCAAGTGCGGCAAGATGTCAGTAGGTGGCGGGGTGCAGACGTGCTTCCTTGTGCGGCCTGTTGGTCTAGGGGTATGATTCCTGCTTTGGGTGCAGGAGGTTCCGGGTTCATATCCCGGACAGGCCCTACTTTTCACTTTCGCGACAACCAAACACTACGTTAAACTTGCGAGTCTCTGAAAGTAAGCCACGCAACAGGACAAACTGCATGTGGGCCACCGGCCCAAGAGACTGGCAAGTGCGTCATGTGGAAAGCAATCTACGTGGCAGGATTAAGCCGTCTTCGCTCACTTATATCTATACGTAAAGACTGGCACGTACAGCGATTCTATTCGTTTCCCAGGAACTAGTACATCGCATGCACGTTTGTTAAATGCATGCGCATGCAGCACCCAAAACGGAGAGATGTCTTTCCTGCTGGGAGAAACAGCTGAGGGCGTCTTCTCGCAGTTGAACCCCTTTCGTTCCGTTATTAATCCTAGTATCAAAAGCATAAGCATTTGGAGCGTTCCCCATTCACGTGTGGACTGCTATTAACAATTTGCGTTACATGATCCTAGCTAAAATTCTGCATATACAATTCCAACTACCGGCTCGTACACATTTCTAGAAACGAGCGCAAAACACAGCGTCAGGTTCCACCGAGACTCGAACTCGGATCGCTGGATTCAAAGTCCAGAGTGCTAACCATTACACCATGGAACCGGATGCCTGTAGCGGTCTTCAGTTCAGTAGCATCATGTCATTAAGCCGATGAGATGCGATGTTATTTCATGTAGCGTCCTCAGGAAGTGTTTGCGTGGCAAATGAAGCAACCAGGTAGGCTGAAAGTGGAAGGTGCACCTTCGAATGTAGCAAGAATTCTTGCCAGTATTCGTACATCAAGTGATGTCGAAGGCTCAGGTAATCAAAATCGCGCAACGGCCACTTTCGTATGGTGCATGCATTGTGCTGGAAGCAGCCTAGCTATGGAAACAGCTATGGACACAGAGTACTGGCGAAAACTGCGTGCTGACACACAACGCTACGTAGTGGGCGGATAGTGCGTGACACGATAACATTTGCACTTCACACGGTCGAAATACTGACACACAACTCTAGCAGCTCTTTGAGCATTCACATACACTGGTGTTCAGCACAGCTCATGTTGTGGGTGTCGGATTAAGAAAGCTCTTTGAGAATATGGTCCAGATTGTATGCTGCAACTAGCAAGTGCGGCAAGATGTCAGTAGGTGGCGGGGTGCAGACGTGCTTCCTTGTGCGGCCTGTTGGTCTAGGGGTATGATTCCTGCTTTGGGTGCAGGAGGTTCCGGGTTCATATCCCGGACAGGCCCTACTTTTCACTTTCGCGACAACCAAACACTACGTTAAACTTGCGAGTCTCTGAAAGTAAGCCACGCAACAGGACAAACTGCATGTGGGCCACCGGCCCAAGAGACTGGCAAGTGCGTCATGTGGAAAGCAATCTACGTGGCAGGATTAAGCCGTCTTCGCTCACTTATATCTATACGTAAAGACTGGCACGTACAGCGATTCTATTCGTTTCCCAGGAACTAGTACATCGCATGCACGTTTGTTAAATGCATGCGCATGCAGCACCCAAAACGGAGAGATGTCTTTCCTGCTGGGAGAAACAGCTGAGGGCGTCTTCTCGCAGTTGAACCCCTTTCGTTCCGTTATTAATCCTAGTATCAAAAGCATAAGCATTTGGAGCGTTCCACATTCACGTGTGGAATGCTATTAACAATTTGCGTTACATGATCCTAGCTAAAATTCTGCATATACAATTCCAACTACCGGCTCGTACACATTTCTAGAAACGAGCGCAAAACACAGCGTCAGGTTCCACCGAGACTCGAACTCGGATCGCTGGATTCAAAGTCCAGAGTGCTAACCATTACACCATGGAACCGGATGCCTGTAGCGGTCTTCAGTTCAGTAGCATCATGTCATTAAGCCGATGAGATGCGATGTTATTTCATGTAGCGTCCTCAGGAAGTGTTTGCGTGGCAAATGAAGCAACCAAGTAGGCTGAAAGTGGAAGGTGCACCTTCGAATGTAGCAAGAATTCTTGCCAGTATTCGTACATCAAGTGATGTCGAAGGCTCAGGTAATCAAAATCGCGCAACGGCCACTTTCGTATGGTGCATGCATTGTGCTGGAAGCAGCCTAGCTATGGAAACAGCTATGGACACAGAGTACTGGCGAAAACTGCGTGCTGACACAGAACGCTACGTAGTGGGCGGATAGTGCGTGACACGATAACATTTGCACTTCACACGGTCGAAATACTGACACACAACTCTAGCAGCTCTTTGAGCATTCACATACACTGGTGTTCAGCACAGCTCATGTTGTGGGTGTCGGATTAAGAAAGCTCTTTGAGAATATGGTCCAGATTGTATGCTGCAACTAGCAAGTGCGGCAAGATGTCAGTAGGTGGCGGGGTGCAGACGTGCTTCCTTGTGCGGCCTGTTGGTCTAGGGGTATGATTCCTGCTTTGGGTGCAGGAGGTTCCGGGTTCATATCCCGGACAGGCCCTACTTTTCACTTTCGCGACAACCAAACACTACGTTAAACTTGCGAGTCTCTGAAAGTAAGCCACGCAACAGGACAAACTGCATGTGGGCCACCGGCCCAAGAGACTGGCAAGTGCGTCATGTGGAAAGCAATCTACGTGGCAGGATTAAGCCGTCTTCGCTCACTTATATCTATACGTAAAGACTGGCACGTACAGCGATTCTATTCGTTTCCCAGGAACTAGTACATCGCATGCACGTTTGTTAAATGCATGCGCATGCAGCACCCAAAACGGAGAGATGTCTTTCCTGCTGGGAGAAACAGCTGAGGGCGTCTTCTCGCAGTTGAACCCCTTTCGTTCCGTTATTAATCCTAGTATCAAAAGCATAAGCATTTGGAGCGTTCCCCATTCACGTGTGGAATGCTATTAACAATTTGCGTTACATGATCCTATCTAAAATTCTGCATATACAATTCCAACTACCGGCTCGTACACATTTCTAGAAACGAGCGCAAAACACAGCGTCAGGTTCCACCGAGACTCGAACTCGGATCGCTGGATTCAAAGTCCAGAGTGCTAACCATTACACCATGGAACCGGATGCCTGTAGCGGTCTTCAGTTCAGTAGCATCATGTCATTAAGCCGATGAGATGCGATGTTATTTCATGTAGCGTCCTCAGGAAGTGTTTGCGTGGCAAATGAAGCAACCAAGTAGGCTGAAAGTGGAAGGTGCACCTTCGAATGTAGCAAGAATTCTTGCCAGTATTCGTACATCAAGTGATGTCGAAGGCTCAGGTAATCAAAATCGCGCAACGGCCACTTTCGTATGGTGCATGCATTGTGCTGGAAGCAGCCTAGCTATGGAAACAGCTATGGACACAGAGTACTGGCGAAAACTGCGTGCTGACACAGAACGCTACGTAGTGGGCGGATAGTGCGTGACACGATAACATTTGCACTTCACACGGTCGAAATACTGACACACAACTCTAGCAGCTCTTTGAGCATTCACATACACTGGTGTTCAGCACAGCTCATGTTGTGGGTGTCGGATTAAGAAAGCTCTTTGAGAATATGGTCCAGATTGTATGCTGCAACTAGCAAGTGCGGCAAGATGTCAGTAGGTGGCGGGGTGCAGACGTGCTTCCTTGTGCGGCCTGTTGGTCTAGGGGTATGATTCCTGCTTTGGGTGCAGGAGGTTCCGGGTTCATATCCCGGACAGGCCCTACTTTTCACTTTCGCGACAACCAAACACTACGTTAAACTTGCGAGTCTCTGAAAGTAAGCCACGCAACAGGACAAACTGCATGTGGGCCACCGGCCCAAGAGACTGGCAAGTGCGTCATGTGGAAAGCAATCTACGTGGCAGGATTAAGCCGTCTTCGCTCACTTATATCTATACGTAAAGACTGGCACGTACAGCGATTCTATTCGTTTCCCAGGAACTAGTACATCGCATGCACGTTTGTTAAATGCATGCGCATGCAGCACCCAAAACGGAGAGATGTCTTTCCTGCTGGGAGAAACAGCTGAGGGCGTCTTCTCGCAGTTGAACCCCTTTCGTTCCGTTATTAATCCTAGTATCAAAAGCATAAGCATTTGGAGCGTTCCCCATTCACGTGTGGACTGCTATTAACAATTTGCGTTACATGATCCTAGCTAAAATTCTGCATATACAATTCCAACTACCGGCTCGTACACATTTCTAGAAACGAGCGCAAAACACAGCGTCAGGTTCCACCGAGACTCGAACTCGGATCGCTGGATTCAAAGTCCAGAGTGCTAACCATTACACCATGGAACCGGATGCCTGTAGCGGTCTTCAGTTCAGTAGCATCATGTCATTAAGCCGATGAGATGCGATGTTATTTCATGTAGCGTCCTCAGGAAGTGTTTGCGTGGCAAATGAAGCAACCAGGTAGGCTGAAAGTGGAAGGTGCACCTTCGAATGTAGCAAGAATTCTTGCCAGTATTCGTACATCAAGTGATGTCGAAGGCTCAGGTAATCAAAATCGCGCAACGGCCACTTTCGTATGGTGCATGCATTGTGCTGGAAGCAGCCTAGCTATGGAAACAGCTATGGACACAGAGTACTGGCGAAAACTGCGTGCTGACACAGAACGCTACGTAGTGGGCGGATAGTGCGTGACACGATAACATTTGCACTTCACACGGTCGAAATACTGACACACAACTCTAGCAGCTCTTTGAGCATTCACATACACTGGTGTTCAGCACAGCTCATGTTGTGGGTGTCGGATTAAGAAAGCTCTTTGAGAATATGGTCCAGATTGTATGCTGCAACTAGCAAGTGCGGCAAGATGTCAGTAGGTGGCGGGGTGCAGACGTGCTTCCTTGTGCGGCCTGTTGGTCTAGGGGTATGATTCCTGCTTTGGGTGCAGGAGGTTCCGGGTTCATATCCCGGACAGGCCCTACTTTTCACTTTCGCGACAACCAAACACTACGTTAAACTTGCGAGTCTCTGAAAGTAAGCCACGCAACAGGACAAACTGCATGTGGGCCACCGGCCCAAGAGACTGGCAAGTGCGTCATGTGGAAAGCAATCTACGTGGCAGGATTAAGCCGTCTTCGCTCACTTATATCTATACGTAAAGACTGGCACGTACAGCGATTCTATTCGTTTCCCAGGAACTAGTACATCGCATGCACGTTTGTTAAATGCATGCGCATGCAGCACCCAAAACGGAGAGATGTCTTTCCTGCTGGGAGAAACAGCTGAGGGCGTCTTCTCGCAGTTGAACCCCTTTCGTTCCGTTATTAATCCTAGTATCAAAAGCATAAGCATTTGGAGCGTTCCCCATTCACGTGTGGACTGCTATTAACAATTTGCGTTACATGATCCTAGCTAAAATTCTGCATATACAATTCCAACTTCCGGCTCGTACACATTTCTAGAAACGAGCGCAAAACACAGCGTCAGGTTCCACCGAGACTCGAACTCGGATCGCTGGATTCAAAGTCCAGAGTGCTAACCATTACACCATGGAACCGGATGCCTGTAGCGGTCTTCAATTCGGTAGCATCATGTCATTAAGCCGATGAGATGCGATGTTATTTCATGTAGCGTCCTCAGGAAGTGTTTGCGTGGCAAATGAAGCAACCAGGTAGGCTGAAAGTGGAAGGTGCACCTTCGAATGTAGCAAGAATTCTTGCCAGTATTCGTACATCAAGTGATGTCGAAGGCTCAGGTAATCAAAATCGCGCAACGGCCACTTTCGTATGGTGCATGCATTGTGCTGGAAGCAGCCTAGCTATGGAAACAGCTATGGACACAGAGTACTGGCGAAAACTGCGTGCTGACACAGAACGCTACGTAGTGGGCGGATAGTGCGTGACACGATAACATTTGCACTTCACACGGTCGAAATACTGACACACAACTCTAGCAGCTCTTTGAGCATTCACATACACTGGTGTTCAGCACAGCTCATGTTGTGGGTGTCGGATTAAGAAAGCTCTTTGAGAATATGGTCCAGATTGTATGCTGCAACTAGCAAGTGCGGCAAGATGTCAGTAGGTGGCGGGGTGCAGACGTGCTTCCTTGTGCGGCCTGTTGGTCTAGGGGTATGATTCCTGCTTTGGGTGCAGGAGGTTCCGGGTTCATATCCCGGACAGGCCCTACTTTTCACTTTCGCGACAACCAAACACTACGTTAAACTTGCGAGTCTCTGAAAGTAAGCCACGCAACAGGACAAACTGCATGTGGGCCACCGGCCCAAGAGACTGGCAAGTGCGTCATGTGGAAAGCAATCTACGTGGCAGGATTAAGCCGTCTTCGCTCACTTATATCTATACGTAAAGACTGGCACGTACAGCGATTCTATTCGTTTCCCAGGAACTAGTACATCGCATGCACGTTTGTTAAATGCATGCGCATGCAGCACCCAAAACGGAGAGATGTCTTTCCTGCTGGGAGAAACAGCTGAGGGCGTCTTCTCGCAGTTGAACCCCTTTCGTTCCGTTATTAATCCTAGTATCAAAAGCATAAGCATTTGGAGCGTTCCCCATTCACGTGTGGACTGCTATTAACAATTTGCGTTACATGATCCTAGCTAAAATTCTGCATATACAATTCCAACTACCGGCTCGTACACATTTCTAGAAACGAGCGCAAAACACAGCGTCAGGTTCCACCGAGACTCGAACTCGGATCGCTGGATTCAAAGTCCAGAGTGCTAACCATTACACCATGGAACCGGATGCCTGTAGCGGTCTTCAGTTCAGTAGCATCATGTCATTAAGCCGATGAGATGCGATGTTATTTCATGTAGCGTCCTCAGGAAGTGTTTGCGTGGCAAATGAAGCAACCAGGTAGGCTGAAAGTGGAAGGTGCACCTTCGAATGTAGCAAGAATTCTTGCCAGTATTCGTACATCAAGTGATGTCGAAGGCTCAGGTAATCAAAATCGCGCAACGGCCACTTTCGTATGGTGCATGCATTGTGCTGGAAGCAGCCTAGCTATGGAAACAGCTATGGACACAGAGTACTGGCGAAAACTGCGTGCTGACACAGAACGCTACGTAGTGGGCGGATAGTGCGTGACACGATAACATTTGCACTTCACACGGTCGAAAAACTGACACACAACTCTAGCAGCTCTTTGAGCATTCACATACACTGGTGTTCAGCACAGCTCATGTTGTGGGTGTCGGATTAAGAAAGCTCTTTGAGAATATGGTCCAGATTGTATGCTGCAACTAGCAAGTGCGGCACGATGTCAGTAGGTGGCGGGGTGCAGACGTGCTTCCTTGTGCGGCCTGTTGGTCTAGGGGTATGATTCCTGCTTTGGGTGCAGGAGGTTCCGGGTTCATATCCCGGACAGGCCCTACTTTTCACTTTCGCGACAACCAAACACTACGTTAAACTTGCGAGTCTCTGAAAGTAAGCCACGCAACAGGACAAACTGCATGTGGGCCACCGGCCCAAGAGACTGGCAAGTGCGTCATGTGGAAAGCAATCTACGTGGCAGGATTAAGCCGTCTTCGCTCACTTATATCTATACGTAAAGACTGGCACGTACAGCGATTCTATTCGTTTCCCAGGAACTAGTACATCGCATGCACGTTTGTTAAATGCATGCGCATGCAGCACCCAAATCGGAGAGATGTCTTTCCTGCTGGGAGAAACAGCTGAGGGCGTCTTCTCGCAGTTGAACCCCTTTCGTTCCGTTATTAATCCTAGTATCAAAAGCATAAGCATTTGGAGCGTTCCCCATTCACGTGTGGACTGCTATTAACAATTTGCAGAACGCTACGTAGTGGGCGGATAGTGCGTGACACGATAACATTTGCACTTCACACGGTCGAAATACTGACACACAACTCTAGCAGCTCTTTGAGCATTCACATACACTGGTGTTCAGCACAGCTCATGTTGTGGGTGTCGGATTAAGAAAGCTCTTTGAGAATATGGTCCAGATTGTATGCTGCAACTAGCAAGTGCGGCAAGATGTCAGTAGGTGGCGGGGTGCAGACGTGCTTCCTTTTGCGGCCTGTTGGTCTAGGGGTATGATTCCTGCTTTGGGTGCAGGAGGTTCCGGGTTCATATCCCGGACAGGCCCTACTTTTCACTTTCGCGACAACCAAACACTACGTTAAACTTGCGAGTCTCTGAAAGTAAGCCACGCAACAGGACAAACTGCATGTGGGCCACCGGCCCAAGAGACTGGCAAGTGCGTCATGTGGAAAGCAATCTACGTGGCAGGATTAAGCCGTCTTCGCTCACTTATATCTATACGTAAAGACTGGCACGTACAGCGATTCTATTCGTTTCCCAGGAACTAGTACATCGCATGCACGTTTGTTAAATGCATGCGCATGCAGCACCCAAAACGGAGAGATGTCTTTCCTGCTGGGAGAAACAGCTGAGGGCGTCTTCTCGCAGTTGAACCCCTTTCGTTCCGTTATTAATCCTAGTATCAAAAGCATAAGCATTTGGAGCGTTCCCCATTCACGTGTGGACTGCTATTAACAATTTGCGTTACATGATCCTAGCTAAAATTCTGCATATACAATTCCAACTACCGGCTCGTACACATTTCTAGAAACGAGCGCAAAACACAGCGTCAGGTTCCACCGAGACTCGAACTCGGATCGCTGGATTCAAAGTCCAGAGTGCTAACCATTACACCATGGAACCGGATGCCTGTAGCGGTCTTCAGTTCAGTAGCATCATGTCATTAAGCCGATGAGATGCGATGTTATTTCATGTAGCGTCCTCAGGAAGTGTTTGCGTGGCAAATGGAGCAACCAAGTAGGCTGAAAGTGGAAGGTGCACCTTCGAATGTAGCAAGAATTCTTGCCAGTATTCGTACATCAAGTGATGTCGAAGGCTCAGGTAATCAAAATCGCGCAACGGCCACTTTCGTATGGTGCATGCATTGTGCTGGAAGCAGCCTAGCTATGGAAACAGCTATGAACACAGAGTACTGGCGAAAACTGCGTGCTGACACAGAACGCTACGTAGTGGGCGGATAGTGCGTGACACGATAACATTTGCACTTCACACGGTCGAAATACTGACACACAACTCTAGCAGCTCTTTGAGCATTCACATACACTGGTGTTCAGCACAGCTCATGTTGTGGGTGTCGGATTAAGAAAGCTCTTTGAGAATATGGTCCAGATTGTATGCTGCAACTAGCAAGTGCGGCAAGATGTCAGTAGGTGGCGGGGTGCAGACGTGCTTCCTTTTGCGGCCTGTTGGTCTAGGGGTATGATTCCTGCTTTGGGTGCAGGAGGTTCCGGGTTCATATCCCGGACAGGCCCTACTTTTCACTTTCGCGACAACCAAACACTACGTTAAACTTGCGAGTCTCTGAAAGTAAGCCACGCAACAGGACAAACTGCATGTGGGCCACCGGCCCAAGAGACTGGCAAGTGCGTCATGTGGAAAGCAATCTACGTGGCAGGATTAAGCCGTCTTCGCTCACTTATATCTATACGTAAAGACTGGCACGTACAGCGATTCTATTCGTTTCCCAGGAACTAGTACATCGCATGCACGTTTGTTAAATGCATGCGCATGCAGCACCCAAAACGGAGAGATGTCTTTCCTGCTGGGAGAAACAGCTGAGGGCGTCTTCTCGCAGTTGAACCCCTTTCGTTCCGTTATTAATCCTAGTATCAAAAGCATAAGCATTTGGAGCGTTCCCCATTCACGTGTGGACTGCTATTAACAATTTGCGTTACATGATCCTAGCTAAAATTCTGCATATACAATTCCAACTACCGGCTCGTACACATTTCTAGAAACGAGCGCAAAACACAGCGTCAGGTTCCACCGAGACTCGAACTCGGATCGCTGGATTCAAAGTCCAGAGTGCTAACCATTACACCATGGAACCGGATGCCTGTAGCGGTCTTCAGTTCAGTAGCATCATGTCATTAAGCCGATGAGATGCGATGTTATTTCATGTAGCGTCCTCAGGAAGTGTTTGCGTGGCAAATGGAGCAACCAAGTAGGCTGAAAGTGGAAGGTGCACCTTCGAATGTAGCAAGAATTCTTGCCAGTATTCGTACATCAAGTGATGTCGAAGGCTCAGGTAATCAAAATCGCGCAACGGCCACTTTCGTATGGTGCATGCATTGTGCTGGAAGCAGCCTAGCTATGGAAACAGCTATGAACACAGAGTACTGGCGAAAACTGCGTGCTGACACAGAACGCTACGTAGTGGGCGGATAGTGCGTGACACGATAACATTTGCACTTCACACGGTCGAAATACTGACACACAACTCTAGCAGCTCTTTGAGCATTCACATACACTGGTGTTCAGCACAGCTCATGTTGTGGGTGTCGGATTAAGAAAGCTCTTTGAGAATATGGTCCAGATTGTATGCTGCAACTAGCAAGTGCGGCAAGATGTCAGTAGGTGGCGGGGTGCAGACGTGCTTCCTTTTGCGGCCTGTTGGTCTAGGGGTATGATTCCTGCTTTGGGTGCAGGAGGTTCCGGGTTCATATCCCGGACAGGCCCTACTTTTCACTTTCGCGACAACCAAACACTACGTTAAACTTGCGAGTCTCTGAAAGTAAGCCACGCAACAGGACAAACTGCATGTGGGCCACCGGCCCAAGAGACTGGCAAGTGCGTCATGTGGAAAGCAATCTACGTGGCAGGATTAAGCCGTCTTCGCTCACTTATATCTATACGTAAAGACTGGCACGTACAGCGATTCTATTCGTTTCCCAGGAACTAGTACATCGCATGCACGTTTGTTAAATGCATGCGCATGCAGCACCCAAAACGGAGAGATGTCTTTCCTGCTGGGAGAAACAGCTGAGGGCGTCTTCTCGCAGTTGAACCCCTTTCGTTCCGTTATTAATCCTAGTATCAAAAGCATAAGCATTTGGAGCGTTCCCCATTCACGTGTGGACTGCTATTAACAATTTGCGTTACATGATCCTAGCTAAAATTCTGCATATACAATTCCAACTACCGGCTCGTACACATTTCTAGAAACGAGCGTAAAACACAGCGTCAGGTTCCACCGAGACTCGAACTCGGATCGCTGGATTCAAAGTCCAGAGTGCTAACCATTACACCATGGAACCGGATGCCTGTAGCGGTCTTCAGTTCAGTAGCATCATGTCATTAAGCCGATGAGATGCAATGTTATTTCATGTAGCGTCCTCAGGAAGTGTTTGCGTGGCAAATGAAGCAACCAAGTAGGCTGAAAGTGGAAGGTGCACCTTCGAATGTAGCAAGAATTCTTGCCAGTATTCGTACATCAAGTGATGTCGAAGGCTCAGGTAATCAAAATCGCGCAACGGCCACTTTCGTATGGTGCATGCATTGTGCTGGAAGCAGCCTAGCTATGGAAACAGCTATGGACACAGAGTACTGGCGAAAACTGCGTGCTGACACAGAACGCTACGTAGTGGGCGGATAGTGCGTGACACGATAACATTTGCACTTCACACGGTCGAAATACTGACACACAACTCTAGCAGCTCTTTGAGCATTCACATACACTGGTGTTCAGCACAGCTCATGTTGTGGGTGTCGGATTAAGAAAGCTCTTTGAGAATATGGTCCAGATTGTATGCTGCAACTAGCAAGTGCGGCAAGATGTCAGTAGGTGGCGGGGTGCAGACGTGCTTCCTTGTGCGGCCTGTTGGTCTAGGGGTATGATTCCTGCTTTGGGTGCAGGAGGTTCCGGGTTCATATCCCGGACAGGCCCTACTTTTCACTTTCGCGACAACCAAACACTACGTTAAACTTGCGAGTCTCTGAAAGTAAGCCACGCAACAGGACAAACTGCATGTGGGCCACCGGCCCAAGAGACTGGCAAGTGCGTCATGTGGAAAGCAATCTACGTGGCAGGATTAAGCCGTCTTCGCTCACTTATATCTATACGTAAAGACTGGCACGTACAGCGATTCTATTCGTTTCCCAGGAACTAGTACATCGCATGCACGTTTGTTAAATGCATGCGCATGCAGCACCCAAAACGGAGAGATGTCTTTCCTGCTGGGAGAAACAGCTGAGGGCGTCTTCTCGCAGTTGAACCCCTTTCGTTCCGTTATTAATCCTAGTATCAAAAGCATAAGCATTTGGAGCGTTCCCCATTCACGTGTGGACTGCTATTAACAATTTGCGTTACATGATCCTAGCTAAAATTCTGCATATACAATTCCAACTACCGGCTCGTACACATTTCTAGAAACGAGCGCAAAACACAGCGTCAGGTTCCACCGAGACTCGAACTCGGATCGCTGGATTCAAAGTCCAGAGTGCTAACCATTACACCATGGAACAGGATGCCTGTAGCGGTCTTCAATTCAGTAGCATCATATCAATAAGCCGATGAGATGCGCTGTTATTTCATGTAGCGTCCTCAGGAAGTGTTTGCGTGGCAAATGAAGCAACCAGGTAGGCTGAAAGTGGAAGGTGCACCTTCGAATGTAGCAAGAATTCTTGCCAGTATTCGTACATCAAGTGATGTCGAAGGCTCAGGTAATCAAAATCGCGCAACGGCCACTTTCGTATGGTGCATGCATTGTGCTGGAAGCAGCCTAGCTATGGAAACAGCTATGGACACAGAGTACTGGCGAAAACTGCGTGCTGACCCAGAACGCTACGTAGTGGGCGGATAGTGCGTGACACGATAACATTTGCACTTCACACGGTCGAAATACTGACACACAACTCTAGCAGCTCTTTGAGCATTCACATACACTGGTGTTCAGCACAGCTCATGTTGTGGGTGTCGGATTAAGAAAGCTCTTTGAGAATATGGTCCAGATTGTATGCTGCAACTAGCAAGTGCGGCAAGATGTCAGTAGGTGGCGGGGTGCAGACGTGCTTCCTTGTGCGGCCTGTTGGTCTAGGGGTATGATTCCTGCTTTGGGTGCAGGAGGTCCCGCGTTCAAATCCCGGACAGGCCCTACTTTTCACTTTCGCGACAACCAAACACTACGTTAAACTTGCGAGTCTCTGAAAGTAAGCCACGCAACAGGACAAACTGCATGTGGGCCACCGGCCCAAGAGACTGACAAGTGCGTTATGTGGAAAGCAATCTACGTGGCAGGATTAAGCCGTCTTCGCTCACTTATATCTATACGTAAAGACTGGCACGTACAGCGATTCTATTCGTTTCCCAGGAACTAGTACATCGCATGCACGTTTGTTAAATGCATGCGCATGCAGCACCCAAAACGGAGAGATGTCTTTCCTGCTGGGAGAAACAGCTAAGGGGGTCTTCTCGCAGTTGAACCCCTTTCGTTCCGTTATTAATCCTAGTATCAAAAGCATCAGCATTTGGAGCGTTCCCCATTCACGTGTGGACTGCTATTAACAATTTGCGTTACATGATCCTAGCTAAAATTCTGCATATACAATTCCAACTTCCGGCACGTACACATTTCTAGAAACGAGCGCAAAACACAGCGTCAGGTTCCACCGAGACTCGAACTCGGATCGCTGGATTCAAAGTCCAGAGTGCTAACTATTACACCACGGAACCGGATGCCTGTAGCGGTCTTCAATTCAGTAGCATCATGTCATTAAGCCGATGAGATGCGATGTTAATTCATGTAGCGTCCTCAGGAAGTGTTTGCGTGGCAAATGAAGCAACCAGGTAGGCTGAAAGTGGAAGGTGCACCTTCGAATGTAGCAAGAATTCTTGCCAGTATTCGTACATCAAGTGATGTCGAAGGCTCAGGTAACCAAAATCGCGCAACGGCCACTTTCGTATGGTGCATGCATTGTGCTGGAAGCAGCCTAGCTATGGAAACAGCTATGGACACAGAGTACTGGCGAAAACTGCGTGCTGACACAGAACGCTACGTAGTGGGCGGATAGTGCGTGACACGATAACATTTGCACTTCACACGGTCAAAAAATTGACACACAACTCTAGCAGCTCTTTGAGCATTCACATACACTGGTGTTCAGCACAGCTCAAGTTGTGGGTGTCGGATTAAGAAAGCTCTTTGAGAATATGGTCCAGATTGTATGCTGCAACTAGCAAGTGCGGCAAGATGTCAGTAGGTGGCGGGGTGCAGACGTGCTTCCTTGTGCGGCCTGTTGGTCTAAGGGTATGATTCCTGCTTTGGGTGCAGGAGGTTCCGGGTTCATATCCCGGACAGGCCCTACTTTTCACTTTCGCGACAACCAAACACTACGTTAAACTTGCGAGTCTCTGAAAGTAAGCCACGCAACAGGACAAACTGCATGTGGGCCACCGGCCCAAGAGACTGGCAAGTGCGTCATGTGGAAAGCAATCTACGTGGCAGGATTAAGCCGTCTTCGCTCACTTATATCTATACGTAAAGACTGGCACGTACAGCGATTCTATTCGTTTCCCAGGAACTAGTACATCGCATGCACGTTTGTTAAATGCATGCGCATGCAGCACCCAAAACGGAGAGATGTCTTTCCTGCTGGGAGAAACAGCTGAGGGCGTCTTCTCGCAGTTGAACCCCTTTCGTTCCGTTATTAATCCTAGTATCAAAAGCATAAGCATTTGGAGCGTTCCCCATTCACGTGTGGACTGCTATTAACAATTTGCGTTACATGATCCTAGCTAAAATTCTGCATATACAATTCCAACTTCCGGCTCGTACACATTTCTAGAAACGAGCGCAAAACACAGCGTCAGGTTCCACCGAGACTCGAACTCGGATCGCTGGATTCAAAGTCCAGAGTGCTAACCATTACACCACGGAACCGGATGCCTGTAGCGGTCTTCAATTCAGTAGCATCATGTCATTAAGCCGATGAGATGCGATGTTAATTCATGTAGCGTCCTCAGGAAGTGTTTGCGTTTCAAATGAAGCAACCAGGTAGGCTGAAAGTGGAAGGTGCACCTTCGAATGTAGCAAGAATTCTTGCCAGTATTCGTACATCAAGTGATGTCGAAGGCTCAGGTAATCAAAATCGCGCAACGGCCACTTTCGTATGGTGCATGCATTGTGCTGGAAGCAGCCTAGCTATGGAAACAGCTATGGACACAGAGTACTGGCGAAAACTGCGTGCTGACACAGAACGCTACGTAGTGGGCGGATAGTGCGTGACACGATAACATTTGCACTTCACACGGTCGAAATACTGACACACAACTCTAGCAGCTCTTTGAGCCTTCACATACACTGGTGTTCAGCACAGCTCATGTTGTGGGTGTCGGATTAAGAAAGCTCTTTGAGAATATGGTCCAGATTGTATGCTGCAACTAGCAAGTGCGGCAAGATGTCAGTAGGTGGCGGGGTGCAGACGTGCTTCCTTGTGCGGCCTGTTGGTCTAGGGGTATGATTCCAGCTTTGGGTAGAGGAGGTTCCGGGTTCATATCCCGGACAGGCCCTACTTTTCAGTTTCCCGACAACCAAACACTACGTTAAACTTGCGAGTCTCTGAAAGTAAGCCACGCAACAGGACAAACTGCATGTGGGCCACCGGCCCAAGAGACTGGCAAGTGCGTCATGTGGAAAGCAATCTACGTGGCAGGATTAAGCCGTCTTCGCTCACTTATATCTATACGTAAAGACTGGCACGTACAGCGATTCTATTCGTTTCCCAGGAACTAGTACATCGCATGCACGTTTGTTAAATGCATGCGCATGCAGCACCCAAAACGGAGAGATGGCTTTCCTGCTGGGAGAAACAGCTGAGGGCGTCTTCTCGCAGTTGAACCCCTTTCGTTCCGTTATTAATCCTAGTATCAAAAGCATAAGCATTTGGAGCGTTCCCCATTCACGTGTGGACTGCTATTAACAATTTGCGTTACATGATCCTAGCTAAAATTCTGCATATACAATTCCAACTTCCGGCTCGTACACATTTCTAGAAACGAGCGCAAAACACAGCGTCAGGTTCCACCGAGACTCGAACTCGGATCGCTGGATTCAAAGTCCAGAGTGCTAACAATTACACCATGGAACCGGATGCCTATAGCGGTCTTCAATTCAGTAGCATCATGTCATTAAGCCGATGAGATGCGATGTTATTTCATGTAGCGTCCTCAGGAAGTGTTTGCGTGGCAAATGAAGCAACCAGGTAGGCTGAAAGTGGAAGGTGCACCTTCGAATGTAGCAAGAATTCTTGCCAGTATTCGTACATCAAGTGATGTCGAAGGCTCAGGTAATCAAAATCGCGCAACGGCCACTTTCGTATGGTGCATGCATTGTGCTGGAAGCAGCCTAGCTATGGAAACAGCTATGGACACAGAGTACTGGCGAAAACTGCGTGCTGACACAGAACGCTACGTAGTGGGCGGATAGTGCGTGACACGATAACATTTGCACTTCACACGGTCGAAATACTGACACACAACTCTAGCAGCTCTTTGAGCATTCACATACACTGGTGTTCAGCACAGCTCATGTTGTGGGTGTCGGATTAAGAAATCTCTTTGAGAATATGGTCCAGATTGTATGCTGCAACTAGCAAGTGCAGCAAGATGTCAGTAGGTGGCGGGGTGCAGACGTGCTTCCTTGTGCGGCCTGTTGGTCTAGGGGTATGATTCCTGCGTTGGGTGCAGGAGGTTCCGGGTTCATATCCCGGACAGGCCCTACTTTTCACTTTCGCGACAACCAAACACTACGTTAAACTTGCGAGTCTCAGAAAGTAAGCCACGCAACAGGACAAACTGCATGTGGGCCACCGGCCCAAGAGACTGGCAAGTGCGTCATGTGGAAAGCAATCTACGTGGCAGGATTAAGCCGTCTTCGCTCACTTATATCTATACGTAAAGACTGGCACGTACAGCGATTCTATTCGTTTCCCAGGAACTAGTACATCGCATGCACGTTTGTTAAATGCATGCGCATGCAGCACCCAAAACGGAGAGATGTCTTTCCTGCTGGGAGAAACAGCTGAGGGTGTCTTCTCGCAGTTGAACCCCTTTCGTTCCGTTATTAATCCTAGTATCAAAAGCATAAGCATTTGGAGCGTTCCCCATTCACGTGTGGACTGCTATTAACAATTTGCGTTACATGATCCTAGCTAAAATTCTGCATATACAATTCCAACTACCGGCTCGTACACATTTCTAGAAACGAGCTCAAAACACAGCGTCACGTTCCACCAAGACTCGAACTCGGATCGCTGGATTCAAAGTCCAGAGTGCTAACAATTACACCATGGAACCGGATGCCTATAGCGGTCTTCAATTCAGTAGCATCATGTCATTAAGCCGATGAGATGCGATGTTATTTCATGTAGCGTCCTCAGGAAGTGTTTGCGTGGCAAATGAAGCAACCAGGTAGGCTGAAAGTGGAAGGTGCACCTTCGAATGTAGCAAGAATTCTTGCCAGTATTCGTACATCAAGTGATGTCGAAGGCTCAGGTAATCAAAATCGCGCAACGGCCACTTTCGTATGGTGCATGCATTTTGCTGGAAGCAGCCTAGCTATGGAAACAGCTATGGACACAGAGTATTGGCGAAAACTGCGTGCTGACACAGAACGCTACGTAGTGGGCGGATAGTGCGTGACACGATAACATTTGCACTTCACACGGTCGAAATACTGACACACAACTCTAGCAGCTCTTTGAGCATTCACATACACTGGTGTTCAGCACAGCTCATGTTGTGGGTGTCGGATTAAAAAAGCTCTTTGAGAATATGGTCCAGATTGTATGCTGCAACTAGCAAGTGCAGCAAGATGTCAGTAGGTGGCGGGGTGCAGACGTGCTTCCTTGTGCGGCCTGTTGGTCTAGGGGTATGATTCCTGCTTAGGGTGCAGGAGGTTCCGGGTTCATATCCCGGACAGGCCCTACTTTTCACTTTCGCGACAACCAAACACTACGTTAAACTTGCGAGTCTGAGAAAGTAAGCCACGCAACAGGACAAACTGCATGTGGGCCACCGGCCCAAGAGACTGGCAAGTGCGTCATGTGGAAAGCAATCTACGTGGCAGGATTAAGCCGTCTTCGCTCACTTATATCTATACGTAAAGACTGGCACGTACAGCGATTCTATTCGTTTCCCAGGAACTAGTACATCGCATGCACGTTTGTTAAATGCATGCGCATGCAGCACCCAAAACGGAGAGATGTCTTTCCTGCTGGGAGAAACAGCTGAGGGTGTCTTCTCGCAGTTGAACCCCTTTCGTTCCGTTATTAATCCTAGTATCAAAAGCATAAGCATTTGGAGCGTTCCCCATTCACGTGTGGACTGCTATTAACAATTTGCGTTACATGATCCTAGCTAAAATTCTGCATATACAATTCCAACTACCGGCTCGTACACATTTCTAGAAACGAGCGCAAAACACAGCGTCAGGTTCCACCGAGACTCGAACTCGGATCGCTGGATTCAAAGTCCAGAGTGCTAACCATTACACCATGGAACCGGATGCCTGTAGCGGTCTTCAATTCAGTAGCATCATGTCATTAAGCCGATGAGATGCGATGTTATTTCATGTAGCGTCCTCAGGAAGGGTTTGCGTGGCAAATGAAGCAACCAGGTAGGCTGAAAGTGGAAGGTGCACCTTCGAATGTAGCAAGAATTCTTGCCAGTATTCGTACATCAAGTGATGTCGAAGGCTCAGGTAATCAAAATCGCGCAACGGCCACTTTCGTATGGTGCATGCATTGTGCTGGAAGCAGCCTAGCTATGGAAACAGCTATGGACACAGAGTACTGGCGAAAACTGCGTGCTGACACAGAACGCTACGTAGTGGGCGGATAGTGCGTGACACGATAACATTTGCACTTCACACGGTCGAAATACTGACACACAACTCTAGCAGCTCTTTGAGCATTCACATACACTGGTGTTCAGCACAGCTCATGTTGTGGGTGTCGGATTAAGAAAGCTCTTTGAGAATATGGTCCAGATTGTATGCTGCAACTAGCAAGTGCGGCAAGATGTCAGTAGGTGGCGGGGTGCAGACGTGCTTCCTTGTGCGGCCTGTTGGTCTAGGGGTATGATTCCTGCTTTGGGTGCAGGAGGTCCCGGATTCAAATCCCGGACGGGCCCTAATTTTCACTTTCGCGACAACCAAACACTACGTTAAACTTGCGAGTCTCTGAAAGTAAGCCACGCAACAGGACAAACTGCATGTGGGCCACCGGCCCAAGAGACTGGCAAGTGCGTCATGTGGAAAGCAATCTACGTGGCAGGATTAAGCCGTCTTCGCTCACTTATATCTATACGTAAAGACTGGCACGTACAGCGATTCTATTCGTTTCCCAGGAACTAGTACATCGCATGCACGTTTGTTAAATGCATGCGCATGCAGCACCCAAAACGGAGAGATGTCTTTCCTGCTGGGAGAAACAGCTGAGGGCGTCTTCTCGCAGTTGAACCCCTTTCGTTCCGTTATTAATCCTAGTATCAAAAGCATAAGCATTTGGAGCGTTCCCCATTCACGTGTGGACTGCTATTAACAATTTGCGTTACATGATCCTAGCTAAAATTCTGCATATACAATTCCAACTTCCGGCTCGTACACATTTCTAGAAACGAGCGCAAAACACAGCGTCAGGTTCCACCGAGACTCGAACTCGGATCGCTGGATTCAAAGTCCAGAGTGCTAACAATTACACCATGGAACCGGATGCCTGTAGCGGTTTTCAATTCAGTAGCATCATGTCATTAAGCCGATGAGATGCGATGTTATTTCATGTAGCGTCCTCAGGAAGTGTTTGCGTGGCAAATGAAGCAACCAGGTAGGCTGAAAGTGGAAGGTGCACCTTCGAATGTAGCAAGAATTCTTGCCAGTATTCGTACATCGAGTGATGTCGAAGGCTCAGGTAATCAAAATCGCGCAACGGCCACTTTCGTATGGTGCATGCATTGTGCTGGAAGCAGCCTAGCTATGGAAACAGCTATGGACACAGAGTACTGGCGAAAACTGCGTGCTGACCCAGAACGCTACGTAGTGGGCGGATAGTGCGTGACACGATAACATTTGCACTTCACACGGTCGAAATACTGACACACAACTCTAGCAGCTCTTTGAGCATTCACATACACTGGTGTTCAGCACAGCTCATGTTGTGGGTGTCGGATTAAGAAAGCTCTTTGAGAATATGGTCCAGATTGTATGCTGCAACTAGCAAGTGCGCAAGATGTCAGTAGGTGGCGGGGTGCAGACGTGCTTCCTTGTGCGGCCTGTTGGTCTAGGGGTATGATTCCTGCTTTGGGTGCAGGAGGTCCCGGGTTCAAATCCCGGACAGGCCCTACTTTTCACTTTCGCGACAACCAAACACTACGTTAAACTTGCGAGTCTCTGAAAGTAAGCCACGCAACAGGACAAACTGCATGTGGGCCACCGGCCCAAGAGACTGGCAAGTGCGTCATGTGGAAAGCAATCTACGTGGCAGGATTAAGCCGTCTTCGCTCACTTATATCTATACGTAAAGACTGGCACGTACAGCGATTCTATTCGTTTCCCAGGAACTAGTACATCGCATGCACGTTTGTTAAATGCATGCGCATGCAGCACCCAAAACGGAGAGATGTCTTTCCTGCTGGGAGAAACAGCTGAGGGCGTCATCTCGCAGTTGAACCCCTTTCGTTCCGTTATTAATCCTAGTATCAAAAGCATAAGCATTTGGAGCGTTCCCCATTCACGTGTGGACTGCTATTAACAATTTGCGTTACATGATCCTAGCTAAAATTCTGCATATACAATTCCAACTACCGGCTCGTACACATTTCTAGAAACGAGCGCAAAACACAGCGTCAGGTTCCACCGAGACTCGAACTCGGATCGCTGGATTCAAAGTCCAGAGTGCTAACCTTTACACCATGGAACCGGATGCCTGTAGCGGTCTTCAATTCAGTAGCATCATGTCATTAAGCCGATGAGATGCGATGTTATTTCATGTAGCGTCCTCAGGAAGTGTTTGCGTGGCAAATGAAGCAACCAGGTAGGCTGAAAGTGGAAGGTGCACCTTCGAATGTAGCAAGAATTCTTGCCAGTATTCGTACATCGAGTGATGTCGAAGGCTCAGGTAATCAAAATCGCGCAACGGCCACTTTCGTATGGTGCATGCATTGTGCTGGAAGCAGCCTAGCTATGGAAACAGCTATGGACACAGAGTACTGGCGAAAACTGCGTGCTGACCCAGAACGCTACGTAGTGGGCGGATAGTGCGTGACACGATAACATTTGCACTTCACACGGTCGAAATACTGACACACAACTCTAGCAGCTCTTTGAGCATTCACATACACTGGTGTTCAGCACAGCTCATGTTGTGGGTGTCGGATTAAGAAAGCTCTTTGAGAATATGGTCCAGATTGTATGCTGCAACTAGCAAGTGCGGCAAGATGTCAGTAGGTGGCGGGGTGCAGACGTGCTTCCTTGTGCGGCCTGTTGGTCTAGGGGTATGATTCCTGCTTTGGGTGCAGGAGGTCCCGGGTTCAAATCCCGGACAGGCCCTACTTTTCACTTTCGCGACAACCAAACACTACGTTAAACTTGCGAGTCTCTGAAAGTAAGCCACGCAACAGGACAAACTGCATGTGGGCCACCGGCCCAAGAGACTGGCAAGTGCGACATGTGGAAAGCAATCTACGTGGCAGGATTAAGCCGTCTTCGCTCACTTATATCTATACGTAAAGACTGGCACGTACAGCGATTCTATTCGTTTCCCAGGAACTAGTACATCGCATGCACGTTTGTTAAATGCATGCGCATGCAGCACCCAAAACGGAGAGATGTCTTTCCTGCTGGGAGAAACAGCTGAGGGCGTCATCTCGCAGTTGAACCCCTTTCGTTCCGTTATTAATCCTAGTATCAAAAGCATAAGCATTTGGAGCGTTCCCCATTCACGTGTGGACTGCTATTAACAATTTGCGTTACATGATCCTAGCTAAAATTCTGCATATACAATTCCAACTTCCGGCTCGTACACATTTCTAGAAACGAGCGCAAAACACAGCGTCAGGTTCCACCGAGACTCGAACTCGGATCGCTGGATTCAAAGTCCAGAGTGCTAACCTTTACACCATGGAACCGGATGCCTGTAGCGGTCTTCAATTCAGTAGCATCATGTCATTAAGCCGATGAGATGCGATGTTATTTCATGTAGCGTCCTCAGGAAGTGTTTGCGTGGCAAATGAAGCAACCAGGTAGGCTGAAAGTGGAAGGTGCACCTTCGAATGTAGCAAGAATTCTTGCCAGTATTCGTACATCGAGTGATGTCGAAGGCTCAGGTAATCAAAATCGCGCAACGGCCACTTTCGTATGGTGCATGCATTGTGCTGGAAGCAGCCTAGCTATGGAAACAGCTATGGACACAGAGTACTGGCGAAAACTGCGTGCTGACCCAGAACGCTACGTAGTGGGCGGATAGTGCGTGACACGATAACATTTGCACTTCACACGGTCGAAATACTGACACACAACTCTAGCAGCTCTTTGAGCATTCACATACACTGGTGTTCAGCACAGCTCATGTTGTGGGTGTCGGATTAAGAAAGCTCTTTGAGAATATGGTCCAGATTGTATGCTGCAACTAGCAAGTGCGGCAAGATGTCAGTAGGTGGCGGGGTGCAGACGTGCTTCCTTGTGCGGCCTGTTGGTCTAGGGGTATGATTCCTGCTTTGGGTGCAGGAGGTCCCGGGTTCAAATCCCGGACAGGCCCTACTTTTCACTTTCGCGACAACCAAACACTACGTTAAACTTGCGAGTCTCTGAAAGTAAGCCACGCAACAGGACAAACTGCATGTGGGCCACCGGCCCAAGAGACTGGCAAGTGCGTCATGTGGAAAGCAATCTACGTGGCAGGATTAAGCCGTCTTCGCTCACTTATATCTATACGTAAAGACTGGCACGTACAGCGATTCTATTCGTTTCCCAGGAACTAGTACATCGCATGCACGTTTGTTAAATGCATGCGCATGCAGCACCCAAAACGGAGAGATGTCTTTCCTGCTGGGAGAAACAGCTGAGGGCGTCATCTCGCAGTTGAACCCCTTTCGTTCCGTTATTAATCCTAGTCTCAAAAGCATAAGCATTTGGAGCGTTCCCCATTCACGTGTGGACTGCTATTAACAATTTGCGTTACATGATCCTAGCTAAAATTCTGCATATACAATTCCAACTACCGGCTCGTACACATTTCTAGAAACGAGCGCAAAACACAGCGTTTGGTTCCACCGAGACTGGAACTCGGATCGCTGGATTCAAAGTCCAGAGTGCTAACCATTACACCATGGAACCGGATGCCTGCAGCGGTCTTCAATTCAGTAGCATCATGTCATTAAGCCGATGAGATGCGATGTTATTTCATGTAGCGTCCTCAGGAAGTGTTTGCGTGGCAAATGAAGCAACCAGGTAGGCTGAAAGTGGAAGGTGCACCTTCGAATGTAGCAAGAATTCTTGCCAGTATTCGTACATCGAGTGATGTCGAAGGCTCAGGTAATCAAAATCGCGCAACGGCCACTTTCGTATGGTGCATGCATTGTGCTGGAAGCAGCCTAGCTATGGAAACAGCTATGGACACAGAGTACTGGCGAAAACTGCGTGCTGACCCAGAACGCTACGTAGTGGGCGGATAGTGCGTGACACGATAACATTTGCACTTCACACGGTCGAAATACTGACACACAACTCTAGCAGCTCTTTGAGCATTCACATACACTGGTGTTCAGCACAGCTCATGTTGTGGGTGTCGGATTAAGAAAGCTCTTTGAGAATATGGTCCAGATTGTATGCTGCAACTAGCAAGTGCGGCAAGATGTCAGTAGGTGGCGGGGTGCAGACGTGCTTTCTTGTGCGGCCTGTTGGTCTAGGGGTATGATTCCTGCTTTGGGTGCAGGAGGTCCCGGGTTCAAATCCCGGACAGGCCCTACTTTTCACTTTCGCGACAACCAAACACTACGTTAAACTTGCGAGTCTCTGAAAGTAAGCCACGCAACAGGACAAACTGCATGTGGGCCACCGGCCCAAGAGACTGGCAAGTGCGTCATGTGGAAAGCAATCTACGTGGCAGGATTAAGCCGTCATCGCTCACTTATATCTATACGTAAAGACTGGCACGTACAGCGATTCTATTCGTTTCCCAGGAACTAGTACATCGCATGCACGTTTGTTAAATGCATGCGCATGCAGCACCCAAAACGGAGAGATGTCTTTCCTGCTGGGAGAAACAGCTGAGGGCGTCATCTCGCAGTTGAACCCCTTTCGTTCCGTTATTAATCCTAGTATCAAAAGCATAAGCATTTGGAGCGTTCCCCATTCACGTGTGGACTGCTATTAACAATTTGCGTTACATGATCCTAGCTAAAATTCTGCATATACAATTCCAACTTCCGGCTCGTACACATTTCTAGAAACGAGCGCAAAACACAGCGTCAGGTTCCACCGAGACTCGAACTCGGATCGCTGGATTCAAAGTCCAGAGTGCTAACCTTTACACCATGGAACCGGATGCCTGTAGCGGTCTTCAATTCACTAGCATCATGTCATTAAGCCGATGGGATGCGATGTTATTTCATGTAGCGTCCTCAGGAAGTGTTTGCGTGGCAAATGAAGCAACCAGGTAGGCTGAAAGTGGAAGGTGCACCTTCGAATGTAGCAAGAATTCTTGCCAGTATTCGTACATCGAGTGATGTCGAAGGCTCAGGTAATCAAAATCGCGCAACGGCCACTTTCGTATGGTGCATGCATTGTGCTGGAAGCAGCCTAGCTATGGAAACAGCTATGGACACAGAGTACTGGCGAAAACTGCGTGCTGACCCAGAACGCTACGTAGTGGGCGGATAGTGCGTGACACGATAACATTTGCACTTCACACGGTCGAAATACTGACACACAACTCTAGCAGCTCTTTGAGCATTCACATACACTGGTGTTCAGCACAGCTCATGTTGTGGGTGTCGGATTAAGAAAGCTCTTTGAGAATATGGTCCAGATTGTATGCTGCAACTAGCAAGTGCGGCAAGATGTCAGTAGGTGGCGGGGTGCAGACGTACTTCCTTGTGCGGCCTGTTGGTCTAGGGGTATGATTCCTGCTTTGGGTGCAGGAGGTCCCGGGTTCAAATCCCGGACAGGCCCTACTTTTCACTTTCGCGACAACCAAACACTACGTTAAACTTGCGAGTCTCTGAAAGTAAGCCACGCAACAGGACAAACTGCATGTGGGCCACCGGCCCAAGAGACTGGCAAGTGCGTCATGTGGAAAGCAATCTACGTGGCAGGATTAAGCCGTCTTCGCTCACTTATATCTATACGTAAAGACTGGCACGTACAGCGATTCTATTCGTTTCCCAGGAACTAGTACATCGCATGCACGTTTGTTAAATGCATGCGCATGCAGCACCCAAAACGGAGAGATGTCTTTCCTGCTGGGAGAAACAGCTGAGGGCGTCATCTCGCAGTTGAACCCCTTTCGTTCCGTTATTAATCCTAGTATCAAAAGCATAAGCATTTGGAGCGTTCCCCATTCACGTGTGGACTGCTATTAACAATTTGCGTTACATGATCCTAGCTAAAATTCTGCATATACAATTCCAACTTCCGGCTCGTACACATTTCTAGAAACGAGCGCAAAACACAGCGTCAGGTTCCACCGAGACTCGAACTCGGATCGCTGGATTCAAAGTCCAGAGTGCTAACCTTTACACCATGGAACCGGATGCCTGTAGCGGTCTTCAATTCACTAGCATCATGTCATGAAGCCGATGAGATGCGATGTTATTTCATGTAGCGTCCTCAGGAAGTGTTTGCGTGGCAAATGAAGCAACCAGGTAGGCTGAAAGTGGAAGGTGCACCTTCGAATGTAGCAAGAATTCTTGCCAGTATTCGTACATCGAGTGATGTCGAAGGCTCAGGTAATCAAAATCGCGCAACGGCCACTTTCGTATGGTGCATGCATTGTGCTGGAAGCAGCCTAGCTATGGAAACAGCTATGGACACAGAGTACTGGCGAAAACTGCGTGCTGACCCAGAACGCTACGTAGTGGGCGGATAGTGCGTGACACGATAACATTTGCACTTCACACGGTCGAAATACTGACACACAACTCTAGCAGCTCTTTGAGCATTCACATACACTGGTGTTCAGCACAGCTCATGTTGTGGGTGTCGGATTAAGAAAGCTCTTTGAGAATATGGTCCAGATTGTATGCTGCAACTAGCAAGTGCGGCAAGATGTCAGTAGGTGGCGGGGTGCAGACGTGCTTCCTTGTGCGGCCTGTTGGTCTAGGGGTATGATTCCTGCTTTGGGTGCAGGAGGTTCCGGGTTCATATCCCGGACAGGCCCTACTTTTCACTTTCGCGACAACCAAACACTACGTTAAACTTGCGAGTCTCTGAAAGTAAGCCACGCAACAGGACAAACTGCATGTGGGCCACCGGCCCAAGAGACTGGCAAGTGCGTCATGTGGAAAGCAATCTACGTGGCAGGATTAAGCCGTCTTCGCTCACTTATATCTATACGTAAAGACTGGCACGTACAGCGATTCTATTCGTTTCCCAGGAACTAGTACATCGCATGCACGTTTGTTAAATGCATGCGCATGCAGCACCCAAAACGGAGAGATGTCTTTCCTGCTGGGAGAAACAGCTGAGGGCGTCATCTCGCAGTTGAACCCCTTTCGTTCCGTTATTAATCCTAGTCTCAAAAGCATAAGCATTTGGAGCGTTCCACATTCACGTGTGGACTGCTATTAACAATTTGCGTTACATGATCCTAGCTAAAATTCTGCATATACAATTCCAACTACCGGCTCGTACACATTTCTAGAACGAGCGCAAAACACAGCGTTTGGTTCCACCGAGACTGGAACTCGGATCGCTGGATTCAAAGTCCAGAGTGCTAACCATTACACCATGGAACCGGATGCCTGCAGCGGTCTTCAATTCAGTAGCATCATGTCATTAAGCCGATGAGATGCGATGTTATTTCATGTAGCGTCCTCAGGAAGTGTTTGCGTGGCAAATGAAGCAACCAGGTAGGCTGAAAGTGGAAGGTGCACCTTCGAATGTAGCAAGAATTCTTGCCAGTATTCGTACATCGAGTGATGTCGAAGGCTCAGGTAATCAAAATCGCGCAACGGCCACTTTCGTATGGTGCATGCATTGTGCTGGAAGCAGCCTAGCTATGGAAACAGCTATGGACACAGAGTACTGGCGAAAACTGCGTGCTGACCCAGAACGCTACGTAGTGGGCGGATAGTGCGTGACACGATAACATTTGCACTTCACACGGTCGAAATACTGACACACAACTCTAGCAGCTCTTTGAGCATTCACATACACTGGTGTTCAGCACAGCTCATGTTGTGGGTGTCGGATTAAGAAAGCTCTTTGAGAATATGGTCCAGATTGTATGCTGCAACTAGCAAGTGCGGCAAGATGTCAGTAGGTGGCGGGGTGCAGACGTGCTTTCTTGTGCGGCCTGTTGGTCTAGGGGTATGATTCCTGCTTTGGGTGCAGGAGGTCCCGGGTTCAAATCCCGGACAGGCCCTACTTTTCACTTTCGCGACAACCAAACACTACGTTAAACTTGCGAGTCTCTGAAAGTAAGCCACGCAACAGGACAAACTGCATGTGGGCCACCGGCCCAAGAGACTGGCAAGTGCGTCATGTGGAAAGCAATCTACGTGGCAGGATTAAGCCGTCATCGCTCACTTATATCTATACGTAAAGACTGGCACGTACAGCGATTCTATTCGTTTCCCAGGAACTAGTACATCGCATGCACGTTTGTTAAATGCATGCGCATGCAGCACCCAAAACGGAGAGATGTCTTTCCTGCTGGGAGAAACAGCTGAGGGCGTCATCTCGCAGTTGAACCCCTTTCGTTCCGTTATTAATCCTAGTATCAAAAGCATAAGCATTTGGAGCGTTCCCCATTCACGTGTGGACTGCTATTAACAATTTGCGTTACATGATCCTAGCTAAAATTCTGCATATACAATTCCAACTACCGGCTCGTACACATTTCTAGAAACGAGCGCAAAACACAGCGTTTGGTTCCACCGAGACTGGAACTCGGATCGCTGGATTCAAAGTCCAGAGTGCTAACCATTACACCATGGAACCGGATGCCTGTAGCGGTCTTCAATTCAGTAGCATCATGTCATTAAGCCGATGAGATGCGATGTTATTTCATGTAGCGTCCTCAGGAAGTGTTTGCGTGGCAAATGAAGCAACCAGGTAGGCTGAAAGTGGAAGGTGCACCTTCGAATGTAGCAAGAATTCTTGCCAGTATTCGTACATCAAGTGATGTCGAAGGCTCAGGTAATCAAAATCGCGCAACGGCCACTTTCGTATGGTGCATGCATTGTGCTGGAAGCAGCCTAGCTATGGAAACAGCTATGGACAAAGAGTACTGGCGAAAACTGCGTGCAGACACAGAACGCTACGTAGTGGGCGGATAGTGCGTGACACGATAACATTTGCACTTCACACGGTCGAAATACTGACACACAACTCTAGCAGCTCTTTGAGCATTCACATACACTGGTGTTCAGCACAGCTCATGTTGTGGGTGTCGGATTAAGAAAGCTCTTTGAGAATATGGTCCAGATTGTATGCTGCAACTAGCAAGTGCGGCAAGATGTCAGTAGGTGGCGGGGTGCAGACGTGCTTCCTTGTGCGGCCTGTTGGTCTAGGGGTATGATTCCTGCTTTGGGTGCAGGAGGTCCCGGGTTCAAATCCCGGACAGGCCCTACTTTTCACTTTCGCGACAACCAAACACTACGTTAAACTTGCGAGTCTCTGAAAGTAAGCCACGCAACAGGACAAACTGCATGTGGGCCACCGGCCCAAGAGACTGGCAAGTGCGTCATGTGGAAAGCAATCTACGTGGCAGGATTAAGCCGTCTTCGCTCACTTATATCTATACGTAAAGACTGGCACGTACAGCGATTCTATTCGTTTCCCAGGAACTAGTACATCGCATGCACGTTTGTTAAATGCATGCGCATGCAGCACCCAAAACGGAGAGATGTCTTTCCTGCTGGGAGAAACAGCTGAGGGCGTCATCTCGCAGTTGAACCCCTTTCGTTCCGTTATTAATCCTAGTATCAAAAGCATAAGCATTTGGAGCGTTCCCCATTCACGTGTGGACTGCTATTAACAATTTGCGTTACATGATCCTAGCTAAAATTCTGCATATACAATTCCAACTACCGGCTCGTACACATTTCTAGAAACGAGCGCAAAACACAGCGTTTGGTTCCACCGAGACTGGAACTCGGATCGCTGGATTCAAAGTCCAGAGTGCTAACCATTACACCATGGAACCGGATGCCTGTAGCGGTCTTCAATTCAGTAGCATCATGTCATTAAGCCGATGAGATGCGATGTTATTTCATGTAGCGTCCTCAGGAAGTGTTTGCGTGGCAAATGAAGCAACCAGGTAGGCTGAAAGTGGAAGGTGCACCTTCGAATGTAGCAAGAATTCTTGCCAGTATTCGTACATCAAGTGATGTCGAAGGCTCAGGTAATCAAAATCGCGCAACGGCCACTTTCGTATGGTGCATGCATTGTGCTGGAAGCAGCCTAGCTATGGAAACAGCTATGGACACAGAGTACTGGCGAAAACTGCGTGCTGACACAGAACGCTACGTAGTGGGCGGATAGTGCGTGACACGATAACATTTGCACTTCACACGGTCGAAATACTGACACACAACTCTAGCAGCTCTTTGAGCATTCACATACACTGGTGTTCAGCACAGCTCATGTTGTGGGTGTCGGATTAAGAAAGCTCTTTGAGAATATGGTCCAGATTGTATGCTGCAACTAGCAAGTGCGGCAAGATGTCAGTAGGTGGCGGGGTGCAGACGTGCTTCCTTGTGCGGCCTGTTGGTCTAGGGGTATGATTCCTGCTTTGGGTGCAGGAGGTCCCGGGTTCAAATCCCGGACAGGCCCTACTTTTCACTTTCGCGACAACCAAACACTACGTTAAACTTGCGAGTCTCTGAAAGTAAGCCACGCAACAGGACAAACTGCATGTGGGCCACCGGCCCAAGAGACTGGCAAGTGCGTCATGTGGAAAGCAATCTACGTGGCAGGATTAAGCCGTCTTCGCTCACTTATATCTATACGTAAAGACTGGCACGTACAGCGATTCTATTCGTTTCCCAGGAACTAGTACATCGCATGCACGTTTGTTAAATGCATGCGCATGCAGCACCCAAAACGGAGAGATGTCTTTCCTGCTGGGAGAAACAGCTGAGGGCGTCATCTCGCAGTTGAACCCCTTTCGTTCCGTTATTAATCCTAGTATCAAAAGCATAAGCATTTGGAGCGTTCCCCATTCACGTGTGGACTGCTATTAACAATTTGCGTTACATGATCCTAGCTAAAATTCTGCATATACAATTCCAACTTCCGGCTCGTACACATTTCTAGAAACGAGCGCAAAACACAGCGTCAGGTTCCACCGAGACTCGAACTCGGATCGCTGGATTCAAAGTCCAGAGTGCTAACCTTTACACCATGGAACCGGATGCCTGTAGCGGTCTTCAATTCAGTAGCATCATGTCATTAAGCCGATGAGATGCGATGTTATTTCATGTAGCGTCCTCAGGAAGTGTTTGCGTGGCAAATGAAGCAACCAGGTAGGCTGAAAGTGGAAGGTGCACCTTCGAATGTAGCAAGAATTCTTGCCAGTATTCGTACATCGAGTGATGTCGAAGGCTCAGGTAATCAAAATCGCGCAACGGCCACTTTCGTATGGTGCATGCATTGTGCTGGAAGCAGCCTAACTATGGAAACAGCTATGGACACAGAGTACTGGCGAAAACTGCGTGCTGACCCAGAACGCTACGTAGTGGGCGGATAGTGCGTGACACGATAACATTTGCACTTCACACGGTCGAAATACTGACACACAACTCTAGCAGCTCTTTGAGCATTCACATACACTGGTGTTCAGCACAGCTCATGTTGTGGGTGTCGGATTAAGAAAGCTCTTTGAGAATATGGTCCAGATTGTATGCTGCAACTAGCAAGTGCGGCAAGATGTCAGTAGGTGGCGGGGTGCAGACGTGCTTCCTTGTGCGGCCTGTTGGTCTAGGGGTATGATTCCTGCTTTGGGTGCAGGAGGTCCCGGGTTCAAATCCCGGACAGGCCCTACTTTTCACTTTCGCGACAACCAAACACTACGTTAAACTTGCGAGTCTCTGAAAGTAAGCCACGCAACAGGACAAACTGCATGTGGGCCACCGGCCCAAGAGACTGGCAAGTGCGTCATGTGGAAAGCAATCTACGTGGCAGGATTAAGCCGTCATCGCTCACTTATATCTATACGTAAAGACTGGCACGTACAGCGATTCTATTCGTTTCCCAGGAACTAGTACATCGCATGCACGTTTGTTAAATGCATGCGCATGCAGCACCCAAAACGGAGAGATGTCTTTCCTGCTGGGAGAAACAGCTGAGGGCGTCATCTCGCAGTTGAACCCCTTTCGTTCCGTTATTAATCCTAGTATCAAAAGCATAAGCATTTGGAGCGTTCCCCATTCACGTGTGGACTGCTATTAACAATTTGCGTTACATGATCCTAGCTAAAATTCTGCATATACAATTCCAACTACCGGCTCGTACACATTTCTAGAAACGAGCGCAAAACACAGCGTTTGGTTCCACCGAGACTGGAACTCGGATCGCTGGATTCAAAGTCCAGAGTGCTAACCATTACACCATGGAACCGGATGCCTGTAGCGGTCTTCAATTCAGTAGCATCATGTCATTAAGCCGATGAGATGCGATGTTATTTCATGTAGCGTCCTCAGGAAGTGTTTGCGTGGCAAATGAAGCAACCAGGTAGGCTGAAAGTGGAAGGTGCACCTTCGAATGTAGCAAGAATTCTTGCCAGTATTCGTACATCAAGTGATGTCGAAGGCTCAGGTAATCAAAATCGCGCAACGGCCACTTTCGTATGGTGCATGCATTGTGCTGGAAGCAGCCTAGCTATGGAAACAGCTATGGACACAGAGTACTGGCGAAAACTGCGTGCTGACACAGAACGCTACGTAGTGGGCGGATAGTGCGTGACACGATAACATTTGCACTTCACACGGTCGAAATACTGACACACAACTCTAGCAGCTCTTTGAGCATTCACATACACTGGTGTTCAGCACAGCTCATGTTGTGGGTGTCGGATTAAGAAAGCTCTTTGAGAATATGGTCCAGATTGTATGCTGCAACTAGCAAGTGCGGCAAGATGTCAGTAGGTGGCGGGGTGCAGACGTGCTTCCTTGTGCGGCCTGTTGGTCTAGGGGTATGATTCCTGCTTTGGGTGCAGGAGGTCCCGGGTTCAAATCCCGGACAGGCCCTACTTTTCACTTTCGCGACAACCAAACACTACGTTAAACTTGCGAGTCTCTGAAAGTAAGCCACGCAACAGGACAAACTGCATGTGGGCCACCGGCCCAAGAGACTGGCAAGTGCGTCATGTGGAAAGCAATCTACGTGGCAGGATTAAGCCGTCTTCGCTCACTTATATCTATACGTAAAGACTGGCACGTACAGCGATTCTATTCGTTTCCCAGGAACTAGTACATCGCATGCACGTTTGTTAAATGCATGCGCATGCAGCACCCAAAACGGAGAGATGTCTTTCCTGCTGGGAGAAACAGCTGAGGGCGTCATCTCGCAGTTGAACCCCTTTCGTTCCGTTATTAATCCTAGTATCAAAAGCATAAGCATTTGGAGCGTTCCCCATTCACGTGTGGACTGCTATTAACAATTTGCGTTACATGATCCTAGCTAAAATTCTGCATATACAATTCCAACTACCGGCTCGTACACATTTCTAGAAACGAGCGTAAACACAGCGTTTGGTTCCACCGAGACTCGAACTCGGATCGCTGGATTCAAAGTCCAGAGTGCTAACCATTACACCATGGAACCGGATGCCTGTAGCGGTCTTCAATTCAGTAGCATCATGTCATTAAGCCGATGAGATGCGATGTTATTTCATGTAGCGTCCTCAGGAAGTGTTTGCGTGGCAAATGAAGCAACCAGGTAGGCTGAAAGTGGAAGGTGCACCTTCGAATGTAGCAAGAATTCTTGCCAGTATTCGTACATCAAGTGATGTCGAAGGCTCAGGTAATCAAAATCGCGCAACGGCCACTTTCGTATGGTGCATGCATTGTGCTGGAAGCAGCCTAGCTATGGAAACAGCTATGGACACAGAGTACTGGCGAAAACTGCGTGCTGACCCAGAACGCTACGTAGTGGGCGGATAGTGCGTGACACGATAACATTTGCACTTCACACGGTCGAAATACTGACACACAACTCTAGCAGCTCTTTGAGCATTCACATACACTGGTGTTCAGCACAGCTCATGTTGTGGGTGTCGGATTAAGAAAGCTCTTTGAGAATATGGTCCAGATTGTATGCTGCAACTAGCAAGTGCGGCAAGATGTCAGTAGGTGGCGGGGTGCAGACGTGCTTCCTTGTGCGGCCTGTTGGTCTAGGGGTATGATTCCTGCTTTGGGTGCAGGAGGTCCCGGGTTCAAATCCCGGACAGGCCCTACTTTTCACTTTCGCGACAACCAAACACTACGTTAAACTTGCGAGTCTCTGAAAGTAAGCCACGCAACAGGACAAACTGCATGTGGGCCACCGGCCCAAGAGACTGGCAAGTGCGACATGTGGAAAGCAATCTACGTGGCAGGATTAAGCCGTCTTCGCTCACTTATATCTATACGTAAAGACTGGCACGTACAGCGATTCTATTCGTTTCCCAGGAACTAGTACATCGCATGCACGTTTGTTAAATGCATGCGCATGCAGCACCCAAAACGGAGAGATGTCTTTCCTGCTGGGAGAAACAGCTGAGGGCGTCATCTCGCAGTTGAACCCCTTTCGTTCCGTTATTAATCCTAGTATCAAAAGCATAAGCATTTGGAGCGTTCCCCATTCACGTGTGGACTGCTATTAACAATTTGCGTTACATGATCCTAGCTAAAATTCTGCATATACAATTCCAACTACCGGCTCGTACACATTTCTAGAAACGAGCGCAAAACACAGCGTCAGGTTCCACCGAGACTCGAACTCGGATCGCTGGATTCAAAGTCCAGAGTGCTAACCATTACACCATTTTTTTTTTTTCACTGGCAACCTCTGCGATCCGGAATATTGTATTTGAAGCATTTAGCCGTTAATTATGATGTTCAGCATATTTTCAAATATCCTCCTGTAGTCACAATGTTGTCTCATTTTAAAGTGTTCAATTTCTATGTAAGAATAATAGTCGAGGAAAGTAGCATGCCTATTCTGCATAATAAACGATGCTGTGTGGCCCATGATCCACGTTGCAGCGTTGTTTTTGGCTCGTGGATATCTCAGTTTTTGTGGCTGAAAGATCTCTAAAGGATCTACACCACAGGGTGTCGTACGGTCTATCACCGACAATCGTTGACGAAGAAATGTAGTAATTTCAGCTTCATGTCCGCACGTGAACCTATGAAGAAGCGTATCGACCCTTCCGCATGCGTCACAGTTGGGCGTTGGATGAAGGCCAATTTTATGTAGCTTTTCATTCGTTGCTACTTTATCGTTGACTGTTAGATACCAGTCGGCTATGACGCGTGACGGTAACACGTCGCTGTGCACATTCCGCCATACTATACTCCAATGTGTATGTGGATGTTTTTCTTCGAGACGATTCCTGTGGTTTGTTGTCGTGAGAAGGCCATAAAGCTTCCTGTTCGTCAGGCTTCCGTTATCGACGATGTTGTGTCGAATGTAGCTCATTTCCATGTAGTACAGTCGCACATGTCGGTAACAAAGTGGAATGCCGGCGATATTAACGGGTGGGTCAAGGCTATGAGGCTTCCACCGCTGAATGAGGTTTGTGATGATACTGGTCCTCCGGGTACGGAAATCCTTCCTGATGCGATTTAGGAGCAGGGTGACACATTTTTTGTGTACTTTAATGAGGTTAAGGCCACCTTTGAACGAAGGTAAGGTTAAGGTATCGAATTGAACTTTGAAAATGTGCCCCCTAAAAAGAAACCAACATAACGCTTGTTGTATACTCTTGGCTAGATGGTCGGAGATTGGAAGAATTTGCGCCAAATAAGTCATCTTGCTCGTGATGGCGATCTCGATGGTCTTAACTTTCTGTAGTATGTTCAAGTCACGGTCGGAGTGAAGTATCAAAGCAGCACGTAATTTATTAAGCATGTGTGACCAGTTCTTCGTCAGGAACTTGTCTGGTTTGGCCTCAAAGGTAACACCGAGGGTTGTGTGAGAATCCTTGACCTTGCACCAGGTAACATGGGATATGTCTCCGATACCGCCACCGATGTGCAAAGCTGTGGTTTTAGTTCTGTTGAGTATGGCACCTGAAAGAAACGTGAATGTTTGTAAAAGAGTTTCCGCTGACAGAAGTTGTTGCGATGATGACACAGTTACGCATATATCGTCAGCATACGCAATGCATGGGATAGTGACAGACTCGACGCTAAGTCCGATCCCGCTATGCGCCAAGTTGTTCAGTAGCGGCTCCACTGCAATGGCGTACAAAATCATTGACAGAGGGCATCCTTGGCGGACGGATTGCTCAATGGAAACTTCTTTTGTAAAATGGCCATTAATGAGAATCCGTGAGGAGGCGTTTGTAGTAAGTTTGCGAATTAATTCTATGATATGAAGTCCAAATCCTAGTTTCTTCATGCTTTTAAAGAGGAAGTCATGACGTACACGGTCATAAGCCTTCTCAAAATCTAGAAAGATCAGAGCGCCCTGTCCTTTGGTTACAGCATACGAACAGATGATGTCCCTCAAATCGCAGGCTGCTGAAATTGCACTTCGGCCTTGCACTGCACTGTACTGGTAACTGGCCAAAACCTTGTGCATAACGGTTTGCATCCTTAGCTTAATCGATCTGGTGATGATTTTGAAATCGGCATTCAGGAGTGTGATGGGTCGCATGTTTTCGACCTTCCTGCTGTTCCCTTTTTTCGGTAAGGGCAGGATGATACCTTCCGTAAATGCCTTGGGGATAACTTCCAGGTGCCAGAGTTCATTCGCTATCTGGAGGAATGTCGGACCGAGGAGGTTCCAGTAACGCTGGTAAAACTCAGCGCTGAGACCGTCGGGTCCTGGTGACTTCCCTTTCTTTGCACTGTGGACCGCCAGTCGGATGTCGTCCTCTGTGAAAAGAGATTCCAGATTTTCATTATCCTGTTGTGACAAGCGACAGTTCAACGCCCTAAGAAAATCGTCGCACGAGTTTTCATCAACGGCTTGCTTCTTGTAAAGGTGACTATAATAGTCGTAGACGTGCGAGATGATGTCACGTTGCTTCGTGATGGCATTCTCAGCGTCATCAACGACGGCTTCAATCAACATGGCTTTACACCGTTTCGTCGTTCTCAGGATGTGGTACAGAGAGGCCCGTTCTTCGGCGGCAACGTCCTTAGGGTGGGCTCGCACGATGATGCCTTGCATTCGTTGGCGTTGTATCGCCGTGATTTTCGCTTTATATCGTTTGATCTTTATGTCGATATCGCGAGAAGGATTGGTAGCGCGACTGTACAGTTCTCTCAAACAGCGATAATAAAACTCAATAGTCTGCTTCTGCCAAAAGCTTTTTTGTCGGGCGTAACTCATGAGGGTGAGGCGTAATTTAGGCTTAGCACACTGAGTCCACCACTGGAGAGCGCTATCGTAACGACGACGTTGCCGCTGGAGCTGTTGCCACGTTATGTTCACCTCCTCTTCAAGTTGGGCATCCTGCAGAAGGCTGACATTCAATTTCCAGTAGCCTTTCCCGCGGTATATTTGCTGGCGGTGTAGGTTAAGGTAACACTGATACGCACAATGGTCGGAGATGTTGACAGGAGCTATGTCACAGTTCACAGCGTGTCGCTGGAGGGCCTCGGACACATAGATCCTATCCAGCCGACTGGCAGAATGACTGGTTACGTAGGTGTACGCTACCCGTTCACCGTGCAGTTGTTGCCATGTATCGTGAAGACGCATGCCATGAATTAAATGTTCAAGTTCGATACATCTGTTCGTGTTAGGAGTTTGGTCTCTATCGTTGAGCACACAATTGAAGTCACCACCGAGGATGAGATGTGCACGATAAGCGCTAAGAAGAATGGCAACCTCGTTTTTATAAAATGTTGAGCGATCTCTCTTATGAGTGCTACCTGAGGGGGCGTACACGTTAACAATCTGCACACCATTCACTCGAAGAGAAATGCCACGACCACTAGGCAGCCGCTGCACATCCGTAAAAGGTATACCGTCGCGCAGAAGTATGGCAGTGCCTACAGCATCCTGGAGATTGATGTTATCAATGAGAACGTAACCGGGCACTTCTAAGACTGTGACTACCTCCTGTAGGAGGGCAATGTCAACGCTGGTACCATACAAGAAATCAGTTAGCGAACGGAGTTTCACCGCACTTTGAATTCTATTGACGTTAAGTGTAGTAACGTTGTAGGTTTGGCTATCGCACATGATGGTTCAGAGGACAATGAGCTCTGTATTGGATCGTCCTTCTCGACGGCTGTGAATCAAACTCGTTGGGAACGTCTGGAGTACGAAACGAAATGTCAAAACCAATAACGGGTCAGAGAGTGGAAATGTCGCAGCGCGATGGTCATGCGCGAGAGCAGCTACTGCTGCATCTCCTCGTCCTGCCGCCACCACGGCTCATTGCTGTCGGGGTGCTGCGCGGTGCGCGCACCGCCCTGCCCGCCACCGCCGGCTGAGTCTGTCAGCTTGGTCGCGTCCGCCTGGCCACCACGCGGGGCGGCGACTGACGTCAGCGAGTGCCTGCGGGAGCGCTGCTGCAGCTGCTCGCTACTCTGTTCGCTCTTCCTCTTAGCCGTTACAGTGCTCTGTTCCCTCTCAGCACTCAGTATTGCCTTCAGGTGTTTTGTTTGTTCTCGAATGCGTTCTTGCCTCGCTGTGTCCTCGCAGCGCACGGAGCAAGAAGATTGAGGTTCAGACTCGCTGCCACTTCCTGACACGTGTACGGGTCGCAAATCATCCGACTTTTCCTCTTTGCTACTATTCCCTTTGCTTCTCCTTCGACGGCCTTTCTTCGATTCTGCTACAGTCTCTACCGATAGGGGTGGCTCAGGCAAACTGATCTGCACCCGCTCCTGTATCTCAGACGGCTTAGTTTCAGAGGTGGCTGGGGCATCGTTGGTATCCAGCGGTAACTGCCCCGGTGAGGATGACGGTGCCGGATCGACATCCGTCCTACCGCGAATGTCTTTGGCACTGCATTCCACCTGAACTGGCATCTCCGCATCGCTAACACGTTCCGGCTGCCGAGGTGGTGGTACCGTCCCCGCGACTACCTCACTCAATAGCGGAACAAGCTTTTCACTAGCGTCTGCAGGATGTTCCCGTGGAAGTTGAAATGGACGTCGACGTGTACAGTTCATCCGCAGATGTTCCGTTGAATGGCAGATGGAACAGGTAGGGGGTTGTCCAATGTAAGTTACCTGTGCACGACAGCCGCCAATGGCAACATACGAAGGTATATGCTTTTTTAAGTCGACACGTACACTTCGCACCCCGCTGTTAACTTGGTAGCGATATGCACTCGACCATTTTTCATTGGTAACTGACAAAACAGCGCCGTACAGTGACAGAGAGCGTGCAATCAGATCATTAGGGCACTCGGGTGGCACGTTAAATACCCTGACGGTTCTCACTCCGTATCCCGAAGGCACGATTTGGACGTTACTAATACTGCCATCATTATGACGAAATGGTCTCACACCAGCATGCTCCTCAACGAATTTCTCATAAGTGTCACTCGAAATAAATTTGATAAATAACGAGTACTGCACAAAGTCCAACTGGAACGTGTCGACTATATCTTCCGGCAATTTCAGATCCTCAAAAATCCACTCATGGATTTCAAAAGCCGTCGGTCGCAAGGCAGCACGATCGAAAACACATTGAACGCTGTTCGCTCTGTTAATTGTCGACATCTTACTTACAACAGTGGTACAGAAACAAACGTTAACAGCGCTCGCACACGCTGCTCAGCTCTCCACCGCAGCACTGCTCGCGACGTAAACACTGGCCCGCGCTACCGCCCGTCACCGCGCTATGTGCACTGGCCGAGTGCCTGAGCACGACTGACCATGGAACCGGATGCCTGTAGCGGTTTTCAATTCAGTAGCATCATGTCATTAAGCCGATGAGATGCGATGTTATTTCATGTAGCGTCCTCAGGAAGTGTTTTCGTGGCAAATGAAGCAACCAGGTAGGCTGAAAGTGGAAGGTGCACCTTCGAATGTAGCAAGAATTCTTGCCAGTATTCGTACATCAAGTGATGTCGAAGGCTCAGGTAATCAAAATCGCGCAACGGCCACTTTCGTATGGTGCATGCATTGTGCTGGAAGCAGCTTAGCTATGGAAACAGCTATGGACACAGAGTACTGGCGAAAACTGCGTGCTGACACAGAACGCTACGTAGTGGGCGGATAGTGCGTGACACGATAACATTTGCACTTCACACGGTCGAAATACTGACACACAACTCTAGCAGCTCTTTGAGCATTCACATACACTGGTGTTCAGCACAGCTCATGTTGTGGGTGTCGGATTAAGAAAGCTCTTTGAGAATATGGTCCAGATTGTATGCTGCAACTAGCAAGTGCGGCAAGATGTCAGTAGGTGGCGGGGTGCAGACGTGCTTCATTGTGCGGCCTGTTGGTCTAGGGGTATGATTCCTGCTTTGGGTGCAGGAGGTCCCGGGTTCAAATCCCGGACAGGCCCTACTTTTCACTTTCGCGACAACCAAACACTACGTTAAACTTGCGAGTCTCTGAAAGTAAGCCACGCAACAGGACAAACTGCATGTGGGCCACCGGCCCAAGAGACTGGCAAGTGCGTCATGTGGAAAGCAATCTACGTGGCAGGATTAAGCCGTCTTCGCTCACTTATATCTATACGTAAAGACTGGCACGTACAGCGATTCTATTCGTTTCCCAGGAACTAGTACATCGCATGCACGTTTGTTAAATGCATGCGCATGCAGCACCCAAAACGGAGAGATGTCTTTCCTGCTGGGAGAAACAGCTGAGGGCGTCTTCTCGCAGTTGAACCCCTTTCGTTCCGTTATTAATCCTAGTATCAAAAGCATAAGCATTTGGAGCGTTCCCCATTCACGTGTGGACTGCTATTAACAATTTGCGTTACATGATCCTAGCTAAAATTCTGCATATACAATTCCAACTACCGGCTCGTACACATTTCTAGAAACGAGCGCAAAACACAGCGTCAGGTTCCACCGAGACTCGAACTCGGATCGCTGGATTCAAAGTCCAGCGTCCTCAGGAAGTGTTTGCGTGGCAAATGAAGCAACCAGGTAGGCTGAAAGTGGAAGGTGCACCTTCGAATGTAGCAAGAATTCTTGCCAGTATTCGTACATCAAGTGATGTCGAAGGCTCAGGTAATCAAAATCGCGCAACGGCCACTTTCGTATGGTGCATGCATTGTGCTGGAAGCAGCTTAGCTATGGAAACAGCTATGGACACAGAGTACTGGCGAAAACTGCGTGCTGACACAGAACGCTACGTAGTGGGCGGATAGTGCGTGACACGATAACATTTGCACTTCACACGGTCGAAATACTGACACACAACTCTAGCAGCTCTTTGAGCATTCACATACACTGGTGTTCAGCACAGCTCATGTTGTGGGTGTCGGATTAAGAAAGCTCTTCGAGAATATGGTCCAGATTGTATGCTGCAACTAGCAATTGCGGCAAGATGTCAGTAGGTGGCGGGGTGCAGACGTGCTTCATTGTGCGGCCTGTTGGTGTAGGGGTATGATTCCTGCTTTGGGTGCAGGAGGTCCCGGGTTCAAATCCCGGACAGGCCCTACTTTTCACTTTCGCGACAACCAAACACTACGTTAAACTTGCGAGTCTCTGAAAGTAAGCCACGCAACAGGACAAACTGCATGTGGGCCACCGGCCCAAGAGACTGGCAAGTGCGTCATGTGGAAAGCAATCTACGTGGCAGGATTAAGCCGTCTTCGCTCACTTATATCTATACGTAAAGACTGGCACGTACAGCGATTCTATTCGTTTCCCAGGAACTAGTACATCGCATGCACGTTTGTTAAATGCATGCGCATGCAGCACCCAAAACGGAGAGATGTCTTTCCTGCTGGGAGAAACAGCTGAGGGCGTCTTCTCGCATTTGAACCCCTTTCGTTCCGTTATTAATCCTAGTATCAAAAGCATAAGCATTTGGAGCGTTCCCCATTCACGTGTGGACTGCTATTAACAATTTGCGTTACATGATCCTAGCTAAAATTCTGCATATACAATTCCAACTACCGGCTCGTACACATTTCTAGAAACGAGCGCAAAACACAGCGTCAGGTTCCACCGAGACTCGAACTCGGATCGCTGGATTCAAAGTCCAGAGTGCTAACCATTACACCATGGAACCGGATGCCTGTAGCGGTCTTCAATTCAGTAGCATCATGTCATTAAGCCGATGAGATGCGATGTTATTTCATGTAGCGTCCTCAGGAAGTGTTTTCGTGGCAAATGAAGCAACCAGGTAGGCTGAAAGTGGAAGGTGCACCTTCGAATGTAGCAAGAATTCTTGCCAGTATTCGTACATCAAGTGATGTCGAAGGCTCAGGTAATCAAAATAGCGCAACGGCCACTTTCGTATGGTGCATGCATTGTGCTGGAAGCAGCCTAGCTATGGAAACAGCTATGGACACAGAGTACTGGCGAAAACTGCGTGCTGACCCAGAACGCTACGTAGTGGGCGGATAGTGCGTGACACGATAACATTTGCACTTCACACGGTCGAAATACTGACACACAACTCTAGCAGCTCTTTGAGCATTCACATACACTGGTGTTCAGCACAGCTCATGTTGTGGGTGTCGGATTAAGAAAGCTCTTTGAGAATATGGTCCAGATTGTATGCTGCAACTAGCAAGTGCGGCAAGATGTCAGTAGGTGGCGGGGTGCAGACGTGCTTCCTTGTGCGGCCTGTTGGTCTAGGGGTATGATTCCTGCTTTGGGTGCAGGAGGTCCCGGGTACAAATCCCGGACAGGCCCTACTTTTCACTTTCGCGACAACCAAACACTACGTTAAACCTGTGAGTCTCTGAAAGTAAGCCACGCAACAGGACAAACTGCATGTGGGCCACCGGCCCAAGAGACTGGCAAGTGCGTCATGTGGAAAGCAATCTACATGGCAGGATTAAGCCGTCTTCGCTCACTTATATCTATACGTAAAGACTGGCACGTACAGCGATTCTATTCGTTTCCCAGGAACTAGTACATCGCATGCACGTTTGTTAAATGCATGCGCATGCAGCACCCAAAACGGAGAGATGTCTTTCCTGCTGGGAGAAACAGCTGAGGGCGTCTTCTCGCAGTTGAACCCCTTTCGTTCCGTTATTAATCCTAGTATCAAAAGCATAAGCATTTGGAGCGGTCCCCATTCACGTGTGGACTGCTATTAACAATTTGCGTTACATGATCCTAGCTAAAATTCTGCATATACAATTCCAACTACCGGCTCGTACACATTTCTAGAAACGAGCGCAAAACACAGCGTCAGGTTCCACCGAGACTCGAACTCGGATCGCTGGATTCAAAGTCCAGCGTCCTCAGGAAGTGTTTGCGTGGCAAATGAAGCAACCAGGTAGGCTGAAAGTGGAAGGTGCACCTTCGAATGTAGCAAGAATTCTTGCCAGTATTCGTACATCAAGTGATGTCGAAGGCTCAGGTAATCAAAATCGCGCAACGGCCACTTTCGTATGGTGCATGCATTGTGCTGGAAGCAGCCTAGCTATGGAAACAGCTATGGACACAGAGTACTGGCGAAAACTGCGTGCTGACACAGAACGCTACGTAGTGGGCGGATAGTGCGTGACACGATAACATTTGCACTTCACACGGTCGAAATACTGACACACAACTCTAGCAGCTCTTTGAGCATTCACATACACTGGTGTTCAGCACAGCTCATGTTGTGGGTGTCGGATTAAGAAAGCTCTTTGAGAATATGGTCCAGATTGTATGCTGCAACTAGCAAGTGCGGCAAGATGTCAGTAGGTGGCGGGGTGCAGACGCGCTTCATTGTGCGGCCTGTTGGTCTAGGGGTATGATTCCTGCTTTGGGTGCAGGAGGTCCCGGGTTCAAATCCCGGACAGGCCCTACTTTTCACTTTCGCGACAACCAAACACTACGTTAAACTTGTGAGTCTCTGAAAGTAAGCCACGCAACAGGACAAACTGCATGTGGGCCACCGGCCCAAGAGACTGGCAAGTGCGTCATGTGGAAAGCAATCTACATGGCAGGATTAAGCCGTCTTCGCTCACTTATATCTATACGTAAAGACTGGCACGTACAGCGATTCTATTCGTTTCCCAGGAACTAGTACATCGCATGCACGTTTGTTAAATGCATGCGCATGCAGCACCCAAAACGGAGAGATGTCTTTCCTGCTGGGAGAAACAGCTGAGGGCGTCTTCTCGCAGTTGAACCCCTTTCGTTCCGTTATTAATCCTAGTATCAAAAGCATAAGCATTTGGAGCGTTCCCCATTCACGTGTGGACTGCTATTAACAATTTGCGTTACATGATCCTAGCTAAAATTCTGCATATACAATTCCAACTACCGGCTCGTACACATTTCTAGAAACGAGCGCAAAACACAGCGTCTGGTTCCACCGAGACTCGAACTCGGATCGCTGGATTCAAAGTCCAGAGTGCTAACCATTACACCATGGAACCGGATGCCTGTAGCGGTCTTCAATTCAGTAGCATCATGTCATTAAGCCGATGAGATGCGATGTTATTTCATGTAGCGTCCTCAGGAAGTGTTTGCGTGGCAAATGAAGCAACCAGGTAGGCTGAAAGTGGAAGGTGCACCTTCGAATGTAGCAAGAATTCTTGCCAGTATTCGTACATCAAGTGATGTCGAAGGCTCAGGTAATCAAAATCGCGCAACGGCCACTTTCGTATGGTGCATGCATTGTGCTGGAAGCAGCCTAGCTATGGAAACAGCTATGGACACAGAGTACTGGCGAAAACTGCGTGCTGACACAGAACGCTACGTAGTGGGCGGATAGTGCGTGACACGATAGCATTTGCACTTCACACGGTCGAAATACTGACACACAACTCTAGCAGCTCTTTGAGCATTCACATACACTGGTGTTCAGCACAGCTCATGTTGTGGGTGTCGGATTAAGAAAGCTCTTTGAGAATATGGTCCAGATTGTATGCTGCAACTAGCAAGTGCGGCAAGATGTCAGTAGGTGGCGGGGTGCAGACGTGCTTCCTTGTGCGGCCTGTTGGTCTAGGGGTATGATTCCTGCTTTGGGTGCAAGAGGTCCCGGGTTCAAATCCCGGACAGGCCCTACTTTTCACTTTCGCGACAACCAAACACTACGTTAAACTTGCGAGTCTCTGAAAGTAAGCCACGCAACAGGACAAACTGCATGTGGGCCACCGGCCCAAGAGACTGGCAAGTGCGTCATGTGGAAAGCAATCTACGTGGCAGGATTAAGCCGTCTTCGCTCACTTATATCTATACGTAAAGACTGGCACGTACAGCGATTCTATTCGTTTCCCAGGAACTAGTACATCGCATGCACGTTTGTTAAATGCATGCGCATGCAGCACCCAAAACGGAGAGATGTCTTTCCTGCTGGGAGAAACAGCTGAGGGCGTCTTCTCGCAGTTGAACCCCTTTCGTTCCGTTATTAATCCTAGTATCAAAAGCATAAGCATTTGGAGCGTTCCCCATTCACGTGTGGACTGCTATTAACAATTTGCGTTACATGATCCTAGCTATAATTCTGCATATACAATTCCAACTACCGGCTCGTACACATTTCTAGAAACGAGCGCAAAACACAGCGTCAGGTTCCACCGAGACTCGAACTCGGATCGCTGGATTCAAAGTCCAGAGTGCTAACCATTACACCATGGAACCGGATGCCTGTAGCGGTCTTCAATTCAGTAGCATCATGTCATTAAGCCGATGAGATGCGATGTTATTTCATGTAGCGTCCTCAGGAAGTGTTTGCGTGGCAAATGAAGCAACCAGGTAGGCTGAAAGTGGAAGGTGCACCTTCGAATGTAGCAAGAATTCTTGCCAGTATTCGTACATCAAGTGATGTCGAAGGCTCAGGTAATCAAAATCGCGCAACGGCCACTTTCGTATGGTGCATGCATTGTGCTGGAAGCAGCTTAGCTATGGAAACAGCTATGGACACAGAGTACTGGCGAAAACTGCGTGCTGACACAGAACGCTACGTAGTGGGCGGATAGTGCGTGACACGATAACATTTGCACTTCACACGGTCGAAATACTGACACACAACTCTAGCAGCTCTTTGAGCATTCACATACACTGGTGTTCAGCACAGCTCATGTTGTGGGTGTCGGATTAAGAAAGCTCTTTGAGAATATGGTCCAGATTGTATGCTGCAACTAGCAAGTGCGGCAAGATGTCAGTAGGTGGCGGGGTGCAGACGTGCTTCATTGTGCGGCCTGTTGGTCTAGGGGTATGATTCCTGCTTTGGGTGCAGAAGGTCCCGGGTTCAAATCCCGGACAGGCCCTACTTTTCACTTTCGCGACAACCAAACACTACGTTAAACTTGCGAGTCTCTGAAAGTAAGCCACGCAACAGGACAAACTGCATGTGGGCCACCGGCCCAAGAGACTGGCAAGTGCGTCATGTGGAAAGCAATCTACGTGGCAGGATTAAGCCGTCTTCGCTCACTTATATCTATACGTAAAGACTGGCACGTACAGCGATTCTATTCGTTTCCCAGGAACTAGTACATCGCATGCACGTTTGTTAAATGCATGCGCATGCAGCACCCAAAACGGAGAGATGTCTTTCCTGCTGGGAGAAACAGCTGAGGGCGTCTTCTCGCAGTTGAACCCCTTTCGTTCCGTTATTAATCCTAGTATCAAAAGCATAAGCATTTGGAGCGTTCCCCATTCACGTGTGGACTGCTATTAACAATTTGCGTTACATGATCCTAGCTAAAATTCTGCATATACAATTCCAACTACCGGCTCGTACACATTTCTAGAAACGAGCGCAAAACACAGCGTCTGGTTCCACCGAGACTCGAACTCGGATCGCTGGATTCAAAGTCCAGAGTGCTAACCATTACACCATGGAACCGGATGCCTGTAGCGGTCTTCAATTCAGTAGCATCATGTCATTAAGCCGATGAGATGCGATGTTATTTCATGTAGCGTCCTCAGGAAGTGTTTGCGTGGCAAATGAAGCAACCAGGTAGGCTGAAAGTGGAAGGTGCACCTTCGAATGTAGCAAGAATTCTTGCCAGTATTCGTACATCAAGTGATGTCGAAGGCTCAGGTAATCAAAATCGCGCAACGGCCACTTTCGTATGGTGCATGCATTGTGCTGGAAGCAGCCTAGCTATGGAAACAGCTATGGACACAGAGTACTGGCGAAAACTGCGTGCTGACACAGAACGCTACGTAGTGGGCGGATAGTGCGTGACACGATAGCATTTGCACTTCACACGGTCGAAATACTGACACACAACTCTAGCAGCTCTTTGAGCATTCACATACACTGGTGTTCAGCACAGCTCATGTTGTGGGTGTCGGATTAAGAAAGCTCTTTGAGAATATGGTCCAGATTGTATGCTGCAACTAGCAAGTGCGGCAAGATGTCAGTAGGTGGCGGGGTGCAGACGTGCTTCCTTGTGCGGCCTGTTGGTCTAGGGGTATGATTCCTGCTTTGGGTGCAAGAGGTCCCGGGTTCAAATCCCGGACAGGCCCTACTTTTCACTTTCGCGACAACCAAACACTACGTTAAACTTGCGAGTCTCTGAAAGTAAGCCACGCAACAGGACAAACTGCATGTGGGCCACCGGCCCAAGAGACTGGCAAGTGCGTCATGTGGAAAGCAATCTACGTGGCAGGATTAAGCCGTCTTCGCTCACTTATATCTATACGTAAAGACTGGCACGTACAGCGATTCTATTCGTTTCCCAGGAACTAGTACATCGCATGCACGTTTGTTAAATGCATGCGCATGCAGCACCCAAAACGGAGAGATGTCTTTCCTGCTGGGAGAAACAGCTGAGGGCGTCTTCTCGCAGTTGAACCCCTTTCGTTCCGTTATTAATCCTAGTATCAAAAGCATAAGCATTTGGAGCGTTCCCCATTCACGTGTGGACTGCTATTAACAATTTGCGTTACATGATCCTAGCTATAATTCTGCATATACAATTCCAACTACCGGCTCGTACACATTTCTAGAAACGAGCGCAAAACACAGCGTCAGGTTCCACCGAGACTCGAACTCGGATCGCTGGATTCAAAGTCCAGAGTGCTAACCATTACACCATGGAACCGGATGCCTGTAGCGGTCTTCAATTCAGTAGCATCATGTCATTAAGCCGATGAGATGCGATGTTATTTCATGTAGCGTCCTCAGGAAGTGTTTGCGTGGCAAATGAAGCAACCAGGTAGGCTGAAAGTGGAAGGTGCACCTTCGAATGTAGCAAGAATTCTTGCCAGTATTCGTACATCAAGTGATGTCGAAGGCTCAGGTAATCAAAATCGCGCAACGGCCACTTTCGTATGGTGCATGCATTGTGCTGGAAGCAGCTTAGCTATGGAAACAGCTATGGACACAGAGTACTGGCGAAAACTGCGTGCTGACACAGAACGCTACGTAGTGGGCGGATAGTGCGTGACACGATAACATTTGCACTTCACACGGTCGAAATACTGACACACAACTCTAGCAGCTCTTTGAGCATTCACATACACTGGTGTTCAGCACAGCTCATGTTGTGGGTGTCGGATTAAGAAAGCTCTTTGAGAATATGGTCCAGATTGTATGCTGCAACTAGCAAGTGCGGCAAGATGTCAGTAGGTGGCGGGGTGCAGACGTGCTTCATTGTGCGGCCTGTTGGTCTAGGGGTATGATTCCTGCTTTGGGTGCAGAAGGTCCCGGGTTCAAATCCCGGACAGGCCCTACTTTTCACTTTCGCGACAACCAAACACTACGTTAAACTTGCGAGTCTCTGAAAGTAAGCCACGCAACAGGACAAACTGCATGTGGGCCACCGGCCCAAGAGACTGGCAAGTGCGTCATGTGGAAAGCAATCTACGTGGCAGGATTAAGCCGTCTTCGCTCACTTATATCTATACGTAAAGACTGGCACGTACAGCGATTCTATTCGTTTCCCAGGAACTAGTACATCGCATGCACGTTTGTTAAATGCATGCGCATGCAGCACCCAAAACGGAGAGATGTCTTTCCTGCTGGGAGAAACAGCTGAGGGCGTCTTCTCGCAGTTGAACCCCTTTCGTTCCGTTATTAATCCTAGTATCAAAAGCATAAGCATTTGGAGCGTTCCCCATTCACGTGTGGACTGCTATTAACAATTTGCGTTACATGATCCTAGCTAAAATTCTGCATATACAATTCCAACTACCGGCTCGTACACATTTCTAGAAACGAGCGCAAAACACAGCGTCAGGTTCCACCGAGACTCGAACTCGGATCGCTGGATTCAAAGTCCAGCGTCCTCAGGAAGTGTTTGCGTGGCAAATGAAGCAACCAGGTAGGCTGAAAGTGGAAGGTGCACCTTCGAATGTAGCAAGAATTCTTGCCAGTATTCGTACATCAAGTGATGTCGAAGGCTCAGGTAATCAAAATCGCGCAACGGCCACTTTCGTATGGTGCATGCATTGTGCTGGAAGCAGCTTAGCTATGGAAACAGCTATGGACACAGAGTACTGGCGAAAACTGCGTGCTGACACAGAACGCTACGTAGTGGGCGGATAGTGCGTGACACGATAACATTTGCACTTCACACGGTCGAAATACTGACACACAACTCTAGCAGCTCTTTGAGCATTCACATACACTGGTGTTCAGCACAGCTCATGTTGTGGGTGTCGGATTAAGAAAGCTCTTCGAGAATATGGTCCAGATTGTATGCTGCAACTAGCAATTGCGGCAAGATGTCAGTAGGTGGCGGGGTGCAGACGTGCTTCATTGTGCGGCCTGTTGGTGTAGGGGTATGATTCCTGCTTTGGGTGCAGGAGGTCCCGGGTTCAAATCCCGGACAGGCCCTACTTTTCACTTTCGCGACAACCAAACACTACGTTAAACTTGCGAGTCTCTGAAAGTAAGCCACGCAACAGGACAAACTGCATGTGGGCCACCGGCCCAAGAGACTGGCAAGTGCGTCATGTGGAAAGCAATCTACGTGGCAGGATTAAGCCGTCTTCGCTCACTTATATCTATACGTAAAGACTGGCACGTACAGCGATTCTATTCGTTTCCCAGGAACTAGTACATCGCATGCACGTTTGTTAAATGCATGCGCATGCAGCACCCAAAACGGAGAGATGTCTTTCCTGCTGGGAGAAACAGCTGAGGGCGTCTTCTCGCATTTGAACCCCTTTCGTTCCGTTATTAATCCTAGTATCAAAAGCATAAGCATTTGGAGCGTTCCCCATTCACGTGTGGACTGCTATTAACAATTTGCGTTACATGATCCTAGCTAAAATTCTGCATATACAATTCCAACTACCGGCTCGTACACATTTCTAGAAACGAGCGCAAAACACAGCGTCAGGTTCCACCGAGACTCGAACTCGGATCGCTGGATTCAAAGTCCAGAGTGCTAACCATTACACCATGGAACCGGATGCCTGTAGCGGTCTTCAATTCAGTAGCATCATGTCATTAAGCCGATGAGATGCGATGTTATTTCATGTAGCGTCCTCAGGAAGTGTTTTCGTGGCAAATGAAGCAACCAGGTAGGCTGAAAGTGGAAGGTGCACCTTCGAATGTAGCAAGAATTCTTGCCAGTATTCGTACATCAAGTGATGTCGAAGGCTCAGGTAATCAAAATAGCGCAACGGCCACTTTCGTATGGTGCATGCATTGTGCTGGAAGCAGCCTAGCTATGGAAACAGCTATGGACACAGAGTACTGGCGAAAACTGCGTGCTGACCCAGAACGCTACGTAGTGGGCGGATAGTGCGTGACACGATAACATTTGCACTTCACACGGTCGAAATACTGACACACAACTCTAGCAGCTCTTTGAGCATTCACATACACTGGTGTTCAGCACAGCTCATGTTGTGGGTGTCGGATTAAGAAAGCTCTTTGAGAATATGGTCCAGATTGTATGCTGCAACTAGCAAGTGCGGCAAGATGTCAGTAGGTGGCGGGGTGCAGACGTGCTTCCTTGTGCGGCCTGTTGGTCTAGGGGTATGATTCCTGCTTTGGGTGCAGGAGGTCCCGGGTACAAATCCCGGACAGGCCCTACTTTTCACTTTCGCGACAACCAAACACTACGTTAAACCTGTGAGTCTCTGAAAGTAAGCCACGCAACAGGACAAACTGCATGTGGGCCACCGGCCCAAGAGACTGGCAAGTGCGTCATGTGGAAAGCAATCTACATGGCAGGATTAAGCCGTCTTCGCTCACTTATATCTATACGTAAAGACTGGCACGTACAGCGATTCTATTCGTTTCCCAGGAACTAGTACATCGCATGCACGTTTGTTAAATGCATGCGCATGCAGCACCCAAAACGGAGAGATGTCTTTCCTGCTGGGAGAAACAGCTGAGGGCGTCTTCTCGCAGTTGAACCCCTTTCGTTCCGTTATTAATCCTAGTATCAAAAGCATAAGCATTTGGAGCGGTCCCCATTCACGTGTGGACTGCTATTAACAATTTGCGTTACATGATCCTAGCTAAAATTCTGCATATACAATTCCAACTACCGGCTCGTACACATTTCTAGAAACGAGCGCAAAACACAGCGTCAGGTTCCACCGAGACTCGAACTCGGATCGCTGGATTCAAAGTCCAGCGTCCTCAGGAAGTGTTTGCGTGGCAAATGAAGCAACCAGGTAGGCTGAAAGTGGAAGGTGCACCTTCGAATGTAGCAAGAATTCTTGCCAGTATTCGTACATCAAGTGATGTCGAAGGCTCAGGTAATCAAAATCGCGCAACGGCCACTTTCGTATGGTGCATGCATTGTGCTGGAAGCAGCCTAGCTATGGAAACAGCTATGGACACAGAGTACTGGCGAAAACTGCGTGCTGACACAGAACGCTACGTAGTGGGCGGATAGTGCGTGACACGATAACATTTGCACTTCACACGGTCGAAATACTGACACACAACTCTAGCAGCTCTTTGAGCATTCACATACACTGGTGTTCAGCACAGCTCATGTTGTGGGTGTCGGATTAAGAAAGCTCTTTGAGAATATGGTCCAGATTGTATGCTGCAACTAGCAAGTGCGGCAAGATGTCAGTAGGTGGCGGGGTGCAGACGCGCTTCATTGTGCGGCCTGTTGGTCTAGGGGTATGATTCCTGCTTTGGGTGCAGGAGGTCCCGGGTTCAAATCCCGGACAGGCCCTACTTTTCACTTTCGCGACAACCAAACACTACGTTAAACTTGTGAGTCTCTGAAAGTAAGCCACGCAACAGGACAAACTGCATGTGGGCCACCGGCCCAAGAGACTGGCAAGTGCGTCATGTGGAAAGCAATCTACATGGCAGGATTAAGCCGTCTTCGCTCACTTATATCTATACGTAAAGACTGGCACGTACAGCGATTCTATTCGTTTCCCAGGAACTAGTACATCGCATGCACGTTTGTTAAATGCATGCGCATGCAGCACCCAAAACGGAGAGATGTCTTTCCTGCTGGGAGAAACAGCTGAGGGCGTCTTCTCGCAGTTGAACCCCTTTCGTTCCGTTATTAATCCTAGTATCAAAAGCATAAGCATTTGGAGCGTTCCCCATTCACGTGTGGACTGCTATTAACAATTTGCGTTACATGATCCTAGCTAAAATTCTGCATATACAATTCCAACTACCGGCTCGTACACATTTCTAGAAACGAGCGCAAAACACAGCGTCTGGTTCCACCGAGACTCGAACTCGGATCGCTGGATTCAAAGTCCAGAGTGCTAACCATTACACCATGGAACCGGATGCCTGTAGCGGTCTTCAATTCAGTAGCATCATGTCATTAAGCCGATGAGATGCGATGTTATTTCATGTAGCGTCCTCAGGAAGTGTTTGCGTGGCAAATGAAGCAACCAGGTAGGCTGAAAGTGGAAGGTGCACCTTCGAATGTAGCAAGAATTCTTGCCAGTATTCGTACATCAAGTGATGTCGAAGGCTCAGGTAATCAAAATCGCGCAACGGCCACTTTCGTATGGTGCATGCATTGTGCTGGAAGCAGCCTAGCTATGGAAACAGCTATGGACACAGAGTACTGGCGAAAACTGCGTGCTGACACAGAACGCTACGTAGTGGGCGGATAGTGCGTGACACGATAGCATTTGCACTTCACACGGTCGAAATACTGACACACAACTCTAGCAGCTCTTTGAGCATTCACATACACTGGTGTTCAGCACAGCTCATGTTGTGGGTGTCGGATTAAGAAAGCTCTTTGAGAATATGGTCCAGATTGTATGCTGCAACTAGCAAGTGCGGCAAGATGTCAGTAGGTGGCGGGGTGCAGACGTGCTTCCTTGTGCGGCCTGTTGGTCTAGGGGTATGATTCCTGCTTTGGGTGCAAGAGGTCTCGGGTTCAAATCCCGGACAGGCCCTACTTTTCACTTTCGCGACAACCAAACACTACGTTAAACTTGCGAGTCTCTGAAAGTAAGCCACGCAACAGGACAAACTGCATGTGGGCCACCGGCCCAAGAGACTGGCAAGTGCGTCATGTGGAAAGCAATCTACGTGGCAGGATTAAGCCGTCTTCGCTCACTTATATCTATACGTAAAGACTGGCACGTACAGCGATTCTATTCGTTTCCCAGGAACTAGTACATCGCATGCACGTTTGTTAAATGCATGCGCATGCAGCACCCAAAACGGAGAGATGTCTTTCCTGCTGGGAGAAACAGCTGAGGGCGTCTTCTCGCAGTTGAACCCCTTTCGTTCCGTTATTAATCCTAGTATCAAAAGCATAAGCATTTGGAGCGTTCCCCATTCACGTGTGGACTGCTATTAACAATTTGCGTTACATGATCCTAGCTATAATTCTGCATATACAATTCCAACTACCGGCTCGTACACATTTCTAGAAACGAGCGCAAAACACAGCGTCAGGTTCCACCGAGACTCGAACTCGGATCGCTGGATTCAAAGTCCAGAGTGCTAACCATTACACCATGGAACCGGATGCCTGTAGCGGTCTTCAATTCAGTAGCATCATGTCATTAAGCCGATGAGATGCGATGTTATTTCATGTAGCGTCCTCAGGAAGTGTTTGCGTGGCAAATGAAGCAACCAGGTAGGCTGAAAGTGGAAGGTGCACCTTCGAATGTAGCAAGAATTCTTGCCAGTATTCGTACATCAAGTGATGTCGAAGGCTCAGGTAATCAAAATCGCGCAACGGCCACTTTCGTATGGTGCATGCATTGTGCTGGAAGCAGCCTAGCTATGGAAACAGCTATGGACACAGAGTACAGGCGAAAACTGCGTGCTGACACAGAACGCTACGTAGTGGGCGGATAGTGCGTGACACGATAACATTTGCACTTCACACGGTCGAAATACTGACACACAACTCTAGCAGCTCTTTGAGCATTCACATACGCTGGTGTTCAGCACAGCTCATGTTGTGGGTGTCGGATTAAGAAAGCTCTTTGAGAATATGGTCCAGATTGTATGCTGCAACTAGCAAGTGCGGCAAGATGTCAGTAGGTGGCGGGGTGCAGACGTGCTTCCTTGTGCGGCCTGTTGGTCTAGGGGTATGATTCCTGCTTTGGGTGCAGGAGGTCCCGGGTTCAAATCCCGGACAGGCCCTACTTTTCACTTTCGCGACAACCAAACACTACGTTAAACTTGCGAGTCTCTGAAAGTAAGCCACGCAACAGGACAAACTGCATGTGGGCCACCGGCCCAAGAGACTGGCAAGTGCGTCATGTGGAAAGCAATCTACGTGGCAGGATTAAGCCGTCTTCGCTCACTTATATCTATACGTAAAGACTGGCACGTACAGCGATTCTATTCGTTTCCCAGGAACTAGTACATCGCATGCACGTTTGTTAAATGCATGCGCATGCAGCACCCAAAACGGAGAGATGTCTTTCCTGCTGGGAGAAACAGCTGAGGGCGTCTTCTCGCAGTTGAACCCCTTTCGTTCCGTTATTAATCCTAGTATCAAAAGCATAAGCATTTGGAGCGTTCCCCATTCACGTGTGGACTGCTATTAACAATTGGTCTAGGGGTATGATTCCTGCTTTGGGTGCAAGAGGTCCCGGGTTCAAATCCCGGACAGGCCCTACTTTTCACTTTCGCGACAACCAAACACTACGTTAAACTTGCGAGTCTCTGAAAGTAAGCCACGCAACAGGACAAACTGCATGTGGGCCACCGGCCCAAGAGACTGGCAAGTGCGTCATGTGGAAAGCAATCTACGTGGCAGGATTAAGCCGTCTTCGCTCACTTATATCTATACGTAAAGACTGGCACGTACAGCGATTCTATTCGTTTCCCAGGAACTAGTACATCGCATGCACGTTTGTTAAATGCATGCGCATGCAGCACCCAAAACGGAGAGATGTCTTTCCTGCTGGGAGAAACAGCTGAGGGCGTCTTCTCGCAGTTGAACCCCTTTCGTTTCGTTATTAATCCTAGTATCAAAAGCATAAGCATTTGGAGCGTTCCCCATTCACGTGTGGACTGCTATTAACAATTTGCGTTACATGATCCTAGCTATAATTCTGCATATACAATTCCAACTACCGGCTCGTACACATTTCTAGAAACGAGCGCAAAACACAGCGTCAGGTTCCACCGAGACTCGAACTCGGATCGCTGGATTCAAAGTCCAGAGTGCTAACCATTACACCATGGAACCGGATGCCTGTAGCGGTCTTCAATTCAGTAGCATCATGTCATTAAGCCGATGAGATGCGATGTTATTTCATGTAGCGTCCTCAGGAAGTGTTTGCGTGGCAAATGAAGCAACCAGGTAGGCTGAAAGTGGAAGGTGCACCTTCGAATGTAGCAAGAATTCTTGCCAGTATTCGTACATCAAGTGATGTCGAAGGCTCAGGTAATCAAAATCGCGCAACGGCCACTTTCGTATGGTGCATGCATTGTGCTGGAAGCAGCCTAGCTATGGAAACAGCTATGGACACAGAGTACAGGCGAAAACTGCGTGCTGACACAGAACGCTACGTAGTGGGCGGATAGTGCGTGACACGATAACATTTGCACTTCACACGGTCGAAATACTGACACACAACTCTAGCAGCTCTTTGAGCATTCACATACGCTGGTGTTCAGCACAGCTCATGTTGTGGGTGTCGGATTAAGAAAGCTCTTTGAGAATATGGTCCAGATTGTATGCTGCAACTAGCAAGTGCGGCAAGATGTCAGTAGGTGGCGGGGTGCAGACGTGCTTCCTTGTGCGGCCTGTTGGTCTAGGGGTATGATTCCTGCTTTGGGTGCAGGAGGTCCCGGGTTCAAATCCCGGACAGGCCCTACTTTTCACTTTCGCGACAACCAAACACTACGTTAAACTTGCGAGTCTCTGAAAGTAAGCCACGCAACAGGACAAACTGCATGTGGGCCACCGGCCCAAGAGACTGGCAAGTGCGTCATGTGGAAAGCAATCTACGTGGCAGGATTAAGCCGTCTTCGCTCACTTATATCTATACGTAAAGACTGGCACGTACAGCGATTCTATTCGTTTCCCAGGAACTAGTACATCGCATGCACGTTTGTTAAATGCATGCGCATGCAGCACCCAAAACGGAGAGATGTCTTTCCTGCTGGGAGAAACAGCTGAGGGCGTCTTCTCGCAGTTGAACCCCTTTCGTTCCGTTATTAATCCTAGTATCAAAAGCATAAGCATTTGGAGCGTTCCCCATTCACGTGTGCACTGCTATTAACAATTGGTCTAGGGGTATGATTCCTGCTTTGGGTGCAAGAGGTCCCGGGTTCAAATCCCGGACAGGCCCTACTTTTCACTTTCGCGACAACCAAACACTACGTTAAACTTGCGAGTCTCTGAAAGTAAGCCACGCAACAGGACAAACTGCATGTGGGCCACCGGCCCAAGAGACTGGCAAGTGCGTCATGTGGAAAGCAATCTACGTGGCAGGATTAAGCCGTCTTCGCTCACTTATATCTATACGTAAAGACTGGCACGTACAGCGATTCTATTCGTTTCCCAGGAACTAGTACATCGCATGCACGTTTGTTAAATGCATGCGCATGCAGCACCCAAAACGGAGAGATGTCTTTCCTGCTGGGAGAAACAGCTGAGGGCGTCTTCTCGCAGTTGAACCCCTTTCGTTCCGTTATTAATCCTAGTATCAAAAGCATAAGCATTTGGAGCGTTCCCCATTCACGTGTGGACTGCTATTAACAATCTGCGTTACATGATCCTAGCTAAAATTCTGCATATACAATTAAAACTACCGGCTCGTACACGTTTCTAGAAACGAGCGCAAAACACAGCGTCAGGTTCCACCGAGACTCGAACTCGGATCGCTGGATTCAAAGTCCAGAGTGCTAACCATTACACCA